>NC_133896.1:1254073-1554073 GCF_964199755.1 Larus michahellis | reverse complement strand
AGGAGCCGTTTCAGGGGTGAAGCGAGAAAAATTAGTGAAGGGATGTGGGGGGAACAAATCCAGGACTGTAAAAATGTAGGGGTTTGTTTCATTTTATCCAGTCCAATATATGGATTTATATTTATCCTCAGATAAATATCAGTGGGCTTCATAACACAGATGGATTTGTACCATGCTGAAACCTTCAAAAGAAAAAAAATAAATTAGAAAACACTAATTGTTTGACTTGCAGAATGGGTGGAGAACTGGGCCCAGGCCACAGCTCAAATCAGTCCTCGGTCCTTTTTTAGCCAAGGAAAGCCCTCGTGCAGGTGCAGTTCAATCGGTGCCATGCAGATAAAACAAAAATCAGGTTGCATCTAGGACCCAGACCTCCAGGCTCTGTTGAAACTGGAGCCCCAAGAACTTGATCCTGCTGAGGGACAGAGGACCAGATTAGTTGACCTCGTGAGGTCCTACCCAGCACTATTTCTGGTCATTGGAGATGAGACAGAGCAAGAGAGGGTCTTGTCTAACCCCCTCCCTTTCCCCCTTCTGCCGTGCAGGCTTGTGCTCATGATATCTCCTGAATTTTGACCTGATCAGCCACAGCGTGAATTTTTCCAGAAGTCTGAAAACTCCTTCCACGTGAGTGGAAACGATCCTGTCAAAACACCGTCAGAGATATATTGCAGGGAGGTTATCCCTGCCGGAGTAACTCTATACAAATCCTGGCCCGGGGCTAGGGTTCACCGCCACGGAAAAGCGATCTGCAGCTCCTCATGGAAACCCTCCCTGGAGAGGGTCTATCAGGACACACCGGCTTCAAGACCAGCTTGGCAATGGGCGACCCCTTCTCTGCACTCACCTGGTAGATGTGATTCAGCTTGAAATGCTTGAGGAGCAGCAGCAGCAAAGCCGAGATGCTCTTCACGATGATCTCTTTGTGTCTGTTCACGTCAATCCCCAGTTTCATGCTCTGAAGAACGGTGATGCTGGGTTGGGGGGAAAGAAAAGAACAGCACAGTGGGTGTGGGAGCAAGGAGGACAAAGGGACTGTTGAGATCTTATTCATCTGGACAGGCTCTACGGAAACAGGGATCCTCGCTTCCCCCTGGGACTCCCATGTCCATCCCCTCCTGTCTGGTGACGCCCAAGTGCATTAAAAAAGGGGAAAAAAAAAAAAGCTGATTGCCCTCGGCCAGCAATCCTGGGGGAGTGGTACGAAGGACACCTGCCATATGCTCATGCGTCTTCGTGATTTGTGTCAATTAGTATGATTTTATGATCTGTGTCACTTAGCTAGCAGAGCATGGCGGCTGCTGACTGTGCTCAAATTGTTACGCTCCTGAAAAACTGGCATTCACACCCTTGGCTTTCACCCCTCCACCCTGGCAGCAACAGTAGCTTGCACCTATCCAAAGAGACATCCCCAAATCTGGAGCCCGCTGAACCTATCAGCAAACTCCAACTCTCCCGCTCGGTCCAAGACTTCCTGGCAAAGCTGGGATGGCTGGCGGCCACCTCCTCGAGGACTTACGGCATTTCTTCAGGCAACACGTCCGCCAGGATGTTGATGGAGTCAGTCTTGGCTTTAGAGGTGGGCGCTGCAGCGAGGAGGATCTTCAGCAACGCTATCTGCAGGGGAGGACAGACATGGAGGGATGCTCCCAGGAAGGGGCATTCCTTCCTTCCCCTTCAATTGGTGAAACTGGACAAATTCAAGCCAAGGCTATAGGGTTTCACCAGCCCAAGCTCCGCTCACCGTGATAGACCGACTATGCCAAGGCTCAACCTCTCCTTTTATACCCTGGACGGACAGGCCAAGTGGGGGCAGCACGGCAGCTCTGTTTTACCTTTAACTTAATGCATCATGAGCACCTGAGTATGGACGAAATAATGCAAGGAACAGCTGAAGCTTAATGCATTTGTATCTGTGTTTGTCTCTCCCTATCGACAGAGTGCAAGTGACCCAATTAGGTCTCCGGGGAGACCTTAGAGTGGCCTTCCAGTACCTGAAGGGGGCCTACAGCGAAGCTGGGGAGGGGCTGTTTGCGAGGGCATGTAGTGATAGGATGAGGGGCAATGGCTTTAAACTAGAGCAGGGCAGGGTTAGATTGGACATTAGGAAGAAGTTCTTTGCAATGAGGGTGGTGAGACACTGGCCCAGGTTGCCCAGAGAGGTGGGGGAGGCCCCATCCCTGGAGACATTCAAGGCCAGGCTGGATGAGGCTCTGAGCAACCTGATCTAGTTGAAGATGTCCCTGCTCGCTGCAGGGGGGTTGGACTAGATGGCCTTTAGAGGTCCCTTCCAACCCAACACGTTCTGACAGTGTAGCTGAACTTCAGGACATGCATTGTGTTCCTCTGGGAATCTCTCGGGGCCATGGGAAGGCTGCAAGGGATGTCCCTGTAAGGAAAGTCATAACCTACAGACTCTCCACCGTTTGAATAGCCGTTGAGAGCGCAGCCAGGCTGGCAGAGACCTGAAGGCGTTACCACCTTGTTTGCTGAGCCACATAAAGCATGATGATGGTTTAGTTTGGTTCCTGGCCCAGCATGCCAGAGATCAGAGATCAGCGCGATACCGTAATGGAAAGTTAATCTCAGTGTGGAATAATTACTAAATTGGCCAAGAATCCAAAAGTACAGCATTGTTCACACGTTAAGGAAAGTCATAAAATCAAGAGGCTTCTGAGGTAGAATACAGCCGCAGCTGGCACACGAAGAATGCAACATCTGCGATTCCCTGTACGAGGTTGTTTGGGAAACTAAGCGAGGGACGGAACGGAACGCGCTTGTTCCGTGGCCTTCCCTTGTGACGAATAGCAGATAAGGGAACGAGACGGTACTACGGAACAGATAAGCTGCCTACTTGCTTACTACGAAACAGATAAGCGGCCCCACTCGCTACCCGAGCCAACATGTCATCAAATGTTGATGAAATGGTGTCCTTTGTGCGAACTTTGCTCATTACAATGTACCAAAACACACCTCCATCCCGGAGGCTGCCTGCCTCCGAGGTGCGCCCACTCCTCCTTGAGTACACCAATCGTAATAAAGGCATTTATGACTAAAGTCACTCAAACTCCACTTTGAAGATAAAAAAATAGTACAGAAATAGCCCGAGAGATGGGGGATATCGGGGAAGACACCATCGCGAACAAGTCGGGAGAACTCCATCACTGAATTCCGGGACCAGCCGACGGGCTGAGCCTTTCTTCCCCCTCATAGGGATGCCTTTGGGTAAGACTTAGGTTACACCGAGTGCTTCCTTGGGGAACTTAGAAATTTCTCTAGAGAATCTCTATCCTACATTTATAGCCAGGCTGTATCGTTTATAACTCTGTCGCGCGTTTTGTATACTTAACACGTATATTTGCACGTGCAAATATACACGTCTTTATTTGCACGTGCTTTGCAGACAGTGTATTTATCACCGGCAATCCTAAGAACCTATATATCTTTTGTTTAAATAAACTGCGCTGTTTAAGTGGCTGGTCGTTTTCGTTTCTCACTGAACGCAACCAAAGACTCGAGAGTGGCCGTGCTAGTTCATGAGCACGACTAGACTGAAGGTGCGGTCCACTATTAGTGTATCCAAATCGTGATAGTTTAATACATATTAAACGCGATTGGACTGATAGCGTTGAATTGGGCATCACTCAGAATTTAAACCCAGCCGCACCTGGCCTCCCACCTCGCTGAGGAGGGTTAGAACGCAAGGGGGTTTATCTTCTGCCAAAACCGCTTTGCCCCTTTTCACGCAACACTCAGCAAGAAGGACAAAGGCTCGAGGGAGCAGTGAAGTCCGTAGGTTGCTTCTTGAGGTCAGAAGTGAAGATGCCTGCGTCAACACGCCATGACTTGCTGGTAAACACTACAGTTCATGCAGCTCAAGATATAACATGGGGCCATCCCCAACTGGTTCCCCTTGGTGTCCAGAGGGCAGGAGCCAGTTTTGAGTTCCCACCAACATGGAGGACTTCGTTCCTTGTTCCTCCACACACATCCTATTTTCCAGCCACTGACCTGTCTCCAACCCTTTGACCATGTCCCTGGGTATCTATACCCCTTGATCTTCCGATTCCCTCCTCTTGGGCTGTACTTCCCACCCAACTCTGCTCGGGATTCCCACCAAAAATCTCACCATTCAAGTCCTGAACATACCCCAGCAGCCCCGTGCTGAGCTCTGAAGCTCACAGATTGGCACCATTCCCCAAACGCTCAAAAGCTCTTCTTTACTTTTAAGAAACATGGGCTTACCATATACTGGGGGAGATTGTACAACATTGCTCGATACAAGATCTCACAAGGGGTTTCTTGGACTTCCTCTTCCCCCTAGCACAGAGAAACAGAAACAAGGGAAAATTAAATGTTTCCAGTCCACACGCTTGAGATACGTCAGTCACCTCCATAAAACCCAGCCTGAGGACTTAATGATGGACATAGCTCCGTGCTGACTGCAGGAAGCTCCAGGCCTTTCTCCACTGCTAAATTTGATCAAGATATGGGCTTCTAGAAAAAAAGAGCACCCAATGTGTGTCCTAAGGATCACGGAGAACATATGGATTTCTGTGACACCTTGGAAATCTTCCACATGTCTATCTAGTGATGGGGTGCAGCAACTTCTTACCAGAGACATGGGGCACTTCTCCAGCTCCTCCTCGTTCTTGATCTGGACGTCGGAGATGGAAACGTACTTGTGCTGGCAAAATACACGGACAGAGGCAGAGCAATTTCACAACTGACGGATGAAACACTCTCAGCAATGACAACAGTTGCTGATTTCAGCAGTATCTCGTTAGGTGTATAGGTCACAGCAGATACATGGAGAACTCATTTTTATGTGGGACATCCCTCTGTCCCTGAAGCTCCTCACACATCATGCCTTTGATTACTTCCAACTACTCCTTCTAGGATCTCTCTGTAAGTAAATGGAGTAAGTAAAATTGTCTCCAAAAGGCAATCCGGACCTTAGATAGGGTCAGTTGCCCTCTGGAGGTGTCTCACTCCATGTGAAGCGCTGTGGGAGCCAAGGTTGACCACGCTTCCCCCTGGGAACAGCATAGGTCTGGGCATGTATGTCCAGATCCAGCTCTTGAAGTCTGTCACCTTCAAAGCACAACGTGGCAAATGCTTGCCAGGACACAGCAGTGTTACACCTTGGATAAAAGGGTGAGTCCAATTGTTGGACAATCTACTTGGAATTGCAGTGAGGACTCGGTTTTTCCATTTTTTTGCCCCAATTCCTGCAAGAAGCTCCAGAAGTTTTTCTTGTGATAACTAACAAGAAGGGACCCTCTTACTCCCTCCAGGAGCTGTGTTTCAGTTGGAGGTTAGATGTGAGGATCCCACACCGCATGTCACGGATATTGAGCTGTTTAGACCTTGACCGGATTCATTGGATTAACTTCCCAAGGCAGAGAGAGCGAGAGCTCAGACCGAAGGCACTGCTGTACATCAGCTGAAGAGAAGCAGAAGACTAAATTCACATGAAATATTTACTGTGGGCTAAGAGCATACATCTGAGGAACTTGAAACTCGTTTTAAGTGCTGCATCACAAAGTTTACGGGTATGAGACTTGATGCCCTTCGGTCCCCCTGTGGCCCTGGTGATCTTGGCCAATGATTTCCCCACCCCCATGAGATCCCCACGGGTCTGATACCACCTCAGAGCATCTGATCAGTGCCACGGAGCAAAAATAGCAAGGGATGAGGTTAGACAAGCTGACTACCATTCAGCAAGACTTTCTGGGCTCCTTCACCCAACGTGCCACACATGGAGCCACCATCTCACCTGCTTCAGTGTCTTCACGCTTTCATGGATGGGCCGTGGTAGCCCGATCAGGGTTTCGGTGTCTCTGTGGGGGATGAAAAAAGATAAGTACAAGGCTGGGAAGAAGATCTGGGTTTAACACTTCCATGTCGCACGCGTTAAAGAGGGAGCCTGCAGTCTACTGAGTCTTTTGAACGCATCCCACATGGGTCAGGAACTGGGAGAGGTGTTGGCGTGAGCTGCCTGCCCTCCCACCTCCTCCCCAGCAAAGCCTGTACAAGACAGGGGCAACGTCGGGGTGAAGAATTGGGCTGAAATCAGGTCTCCGTGTGGAGGCGGCTTGAGCCCGGCACCTCACCTAAAAACAAATATACCCTGCTGGGCCCGTGCCAGGGTGACTCCGTACTCGCAGCTTGATTTAATCACAAACTGGGCAATTTGCTGTGGATACCAGATTGTCCCGACTCCCTCCCTCGTGAAACCGGTCCCTGGCTTGGGCCAGGGGTCACTTATTCTGGGCTAGGTCTGATTTTTAATAGAAAGATGTCCTTGGAGACCAGCATCTCCAAGAACACGTTTTTATAACGCCGAGTGCGCTGCTGCAGCCCCAGCGAAATCCAGCCTTGCGCCGCATCGTCCCCAGCATGCCTTAGGCTGGTTGAGTTGAGAAAAAACTAAGCTCTGGGGACACCTCCCACCAGTTAAATCGCACTGATGGGAGCTAGGGGACAGACTTGGTCGGATGTGCACACGTAATACTCACTGTCCCAGCGTGAATCCGATGAATTTGTTCCTGCTCGCTTCCAGGAAATGCTCGATGTCTTTCTGTCTGATGGAGCAGCAGAGAAATAAAAACAAGGAGAAGGTTGGAAAAGAGACGTATACCAGATCACAGCCTACGTTGCTCAGCGGGACCAGCAAGAACCTTTGAGCTTTCTAGGATTAATTTCTAGAGGTCTTAATAGCAGTGGGCTAGAGCCACCATTGCTCTCGTTGGCTGGCAGCAACGTGAACCAAAACCATTTGTATTTGCTGTGCAACTCCGCGGGAACGTGCAAATGGATGGAGAGGAGTTCTCTATGACCACCACCCTTTTATCCACCTTCTGTGCTCCTAGTACATGCATCTGCTCGCTTTGAGTGAACAAATGTTGTCTCCACAGTCTGGCAGAGCACGTGCTGCTCCAAGAGAGCAAGCTGACGTCTTGTCCACCCTGGGCATCTTTCGTGAGAACTGGTCAGGGGTCTCAGCTCTACACGTAGGACACGAACTGTGAGCCAAGGCTCTCTCAGGCAGAAAGAAACCCAGCTGGATTTCCAGGCACCAGCCAAGAAAAACAACGTTCATTTGATTTCGAAGTTGAGAGCATTAGGTTACGTGGAGGACCACGGCACCGTGTGTGCGGAGACCCACGTGAGAAACCAGTTCTTGCCATGTCCCTGCGAGGAGTGCTCCGTCTGGAGAGACACACTTAACCCTGTCACTGCTTCCACATCAAAAAGATGTATTTGCTCCTGTGTTTTAAAGATATTGGATTAAATCCAGGCTTTGGATCAACAGCCAAAATCCCCACATGGATTAGAGGGAAAGGGGCAGAGGTTTTCACCCTCTTTTCCTAACGCTCCCCAAATCGTGTGTAGCAGAACTGGTCTTAGGAAGGGAAGGCACCGACTTCTTTATCCTCACGTGTTTTTCTCCAATTTTTCACCTTAGAGCAAGGCCGCTCAGGAAGGCTTCATCTGGCAGCACAAGAGTCCCACTCAACAAGCAAGAGGCAATGTCATTAATGAGTTCCCAAGATGATTAGTCTAGGACCTTGCCCTACCGAGATCCATTGGTGCTGGTTGGGAAAGCTGACCTTGCTCCCGCAGCCCTCCGGCACAAGCGTCCTTCCCAGTACAACCTGGGATGTCCAAAATGGGATTGCCACTTAGTGGCCAAGCTTGGCCATGCTTGGTTTGTAAAGCCTGGGGAAGGGCTCAGCTAAACCCAGCCTAGAAAGGACCAACTGAGACAACAAAACAACTGGAGTCACTTCAGTTCAACTTGCCAGAGGCCAAAAAACTTGCCACGTGCTGACGTTCAGCCCGCAATGAACTCCAGGACAGGTAGGACTGGGGAGGACGGCAATGAAACCAGGTGGATTTACCTGACTTTGGGGGCCCAGGGGAGCCCTTTGGGGAATGACACCCTTTCGATGGGTGGGCGCTGAGCAGGCATCGCGGGGATAATCGCGTCCCGCTCCATCAGGTCCAGTTCCCCCTCGATCCCGCTGTCCACATCATCGTTCTCCTCTTCATCCACTCCTGCTTCATCGTTCTTGAAGGGGTCTCTCTCGTTGTAGATATCCAAACTGTCTTGCTTCACCAGGGGCTGCAGAAGAAAGGGGAAGGAGAAATTCAAGTCACTCTGTGGATTTCATTTCCCTCCCAGCCACCAGCACCAGACCTCTCCATCCTGGAAGGATGAAGCTCCCAGATGTTCCTCAGGTGAGGATTTGCTTCCTAGCTGTTGCCACCAGAGCCTGGACAAGGAACAGCCCGCTCTGTACCTCTAAGCTTGCTGCTCTAGGAGATGTGACCCCATTTTCCATCTTAACTTTTGGAGCTACCATCCAACATCTAACCCCTAGCAAAAGAGGCGTTTTCATCCTCAGACCATAACACAGCAATTCCAAGAGTGGAGTAAAAAAAGTCAGGCTTCCTGTGAGCAGTTTGCTCCTCAGTGTTTATCAGCCCTTTGCCATAGGGTTGGGATGTCCTCTCACTTCCTCCGGATCAAGTGCATCGTGGGGCCGGTCTGCTGCAACTGAAATTGGTGGGTGAAAAGCTCAACACGAGCTGGCAACATGCGCTGGCAGCCCAGAAACCCCCCCACAGCCTGGGCTGCATCCCCAGCAGCGTGGGCAGCAGGGCGAGGGGGGGATTCTACCCCTCTGCTCCGCTCGGGGAGACCCCCCTGCAGTGCTGCCTCCAGCGCTGGGGCCTCGGCACAGGAGAGACACGGAGCTGTTGGAGCGGGGCCAGAGGAGGCCCCGGAGATGCTGGGAGGGCTGGAGCCCCTCTGCTGTGGGGACAGGCTGAGAGAGCTGGGGGGGTTCAGGCTGGAGAAGAGAAGGCGCCGGGGAGACCTTCCAGCCCCTTCCAGTCCCTAAAGGGGCTCCAGGAAAGCTGGGGAGGGACTCTGGAGCAGGGAGGGGAGCCACGGGACGAGGGGGAAGGGCTTTACGCTGGAAGAGGGGAGATTGGGATGAGATCTGAGGAAGAAATGTTTTACTGTGAGGGGGGTGAGCCCCTGGCCCAGGTTGCCCAGAGAAGCTGTGGCTGCCCCATCCCTGGAGGGGTTCAAGGCCAGGTTGGACGGGGCTTGGAGCACCCTGGGCTGGTGGGAGGTGTCCCTGCCCAGGGCAGGGGGGAGTGTTGGACTACGTGGCATTTAAAGGTCCCTTGCAACCCCAAACCATTCTATGATTCTACGAAACTGGAAAATGCATGAGCACTTGGGGGAGGAAGGGAAACACGCTCCCAAGCACAGGCTGGCTCCTTGAACAGATGATGATCCCCATTGGAAAAACATCCCGGGCCGTGTGCCAGGAGGATGAGCCCGCTCTTACCCTCCGGCTGCGGTGACCCCGCTTCTGCTGCTGCTGCTCCATGAGCTCGATGGAGTAGGTGGGAGGCGAAGCGGCGCGCATGCTGCGCATCACCTGGATGCTGTCCTCCGGCAAGGGCGGCAGCCCCAGCTCCTCCCGCTTCCTCACCTTCATCGCCTGCAGAGCTTCAAATCCACCCAGCGTGAACTAGGGACCAACAAGAGAGGTGAGAGAACGGGCAGGAGACATCCCCCCTGGACCACATGGTTATTCTGGGCTTCCAGGGCCGTCCAACCGGAGAGTTGAGGATGAAGAAACCACGTCACTGGTTCGTTCTCCAGACTTCTCCCCCACCCCGCATCCCCTGCACGGCTCAACCCACTCTCGTCCCAGAAGAAACCGTTTGTCTTGTGTCCGCTTCCTGTGCCACCCTAAATAACCTCGTTTTGGTTGGATTGAATAGTCGGGAACATCCAGGCTGCATCAGCACTATTCCCAAAAGGACTGGTTTCTGGAAAAAGGAATGGTTTGCACCCACCAGAAGCACCTTCCAGAGCAGGAGCAGCACCTTCTTCATGGGGAAGTGTGGAGCATGGCCACTGCAGAACTTTGTCACCATTGTGAAGAGCAGAAGAGCAAATGGCTCTTCAGTGTGCACGGGGAAACCTGGTGGAGAGGGACCAGGAGCAGGTTCAGAGCAGATCCCCCATCACTGAGGTCTCCCCGCTGGTCCAGCATGACAAAGGGACCTGTTCAGGGCACAATGAACTCTGTGGCTCACTCAGCTCCATCCTGAAGGTCTCCCGGCAGGTCTTCCACTCAGGGGGATCCTCCTCCTGCTCCACACGGATGTTCTCCACCATCAGGTACATGACACTGAGCAGCACCCTGCCGGGACAGCACAGCAGGGAGGTGACACTGCCAAGCAGAGGCCGCTTTGTCCCCAGCGGCTGTCCCATAGCCTCCACCCACGTGTTAGTGGGGAGCAGAGCGGGGGTACCTGAGCTCCGTGCTGTCGGCCAGTGAGATGGCCGGCTTCCTCAGGGCGCTGCTGCAGGCCTGGCTGTTGCTGCGGGGAAGGGGACGAGCTCAGTGACAACCACCGGGCACGGGCTGCTCCTCGCCCCAACCCCCAGCCTACGTCTGCAGCGGTGGGAAACACCACGATGGGGGACGTGCCATGGCTGCGGCACCTCCCTGGTCCTCGGTGAGGAGGAGGAGGAAGGAGAGAGAAGATGATGGCAAGGAGGATGGGTACAAAGAAGATGAAAGAGGATGAGCATGAGGAGGATGGAAGAAGAGGGTGAGGAAGATGGAGAAGAAGAAGATGAGGAAGAGGAGGGTGAGGAGGATGGGGAGAAAAAAGATGAAGAGGATGGTGAGGAGGATGGGGAAGAAGAAGATGAAGAAGAGGGTGAGGAGGATGGAAGAAGAGGATGAAGAGTATGGGGAGAAAGAAGATGAAGAGGAGGAGAGTGCAGAGGATGGAATAAAAGGGCGAGGAGGATGGGGAAGAAGAAGATGAAGAAGAGGAGGGCGAGGAGGGCAAGGAGAAAGAATAAGATGAAGAAGAGGACAAGGAGGGTGAGGCAGGTGAGGGCAGTGTGGGTCCTCTCACTCGATCTCCATGTTGAGGAGCTCCAGGAAGGCGGTGAAGGTTCCCAGCTGGTACAGGAGGAAGCTGTTGTGCCGAGACCAGTGCAGGACATCACCTTCGTTATCACAGTCTCCGAAGACACCTGGAGAGGCCCGAAGGGAGGCACTGGTTAGGAGGGAGCTGCCTTTGAAGCCCTGAAGCACACGGGACCATCATGGGAAGAAGCTTTGCTGCACCGACCTGGTGCAACCCCAAGAGAAGGCTTCTCCCAAACCCTCCGTGATGAAGCCAGGCAGGGGGTACATGGCCACATCCAGCCACGGGGGATGTGGTCCTTACCCTGTGCCAGGTAGAGGATGGCCCGTGCTACTTTGAGCCGCTTGTCCCTGTTGACCACCTCCAGCCCATCCAGCAGGCGCATGACGTAGGCCTTCTGCTGAGCCTGGTCCAGCTCCAGCCACCTCCTGCCCTGCACTGGAAAGGGGACACAACAACCAGCCGGGTGCTTCCCCGGGGGTCCCGCTCTTGCCCAGGGGAGTCCCCCAAGCCCCAGAGCTGGTACCTTGAGCGTGAAAATCCTCCTCGAAGCATCTCCTGTTGGTGCTGAGCTCGGGCTCCTCGGTGTAGCTGTACAGCTCTGATGGAGAAAGGGGTCACCAGGGACCCGGAGGAGTTTCACCCTCCTCCTCACCAAATCCCTCGTGGGGCTCTGAAGCATCAGTGTTTGCAAGTTTGCAGATGACACCGAGGTAAGCGGGAGTGTTGATCTGCATGAGGGTAGGGAGGCTCTACAGAGAGACTTGGATAGATTGGACCGAGGGGCCAACACTAATGGAATGTGCTTCAACAAGGCCAAGTGCCGGGTCCTGCACTTGGGCCACAACAACCCCATGCGTCGCTACAGGCTTGGGGCAGTGTGGCTGGAGAGCTGCCTGGCAGAAAAGGACCTGGGGGTTCTAATTGACAAGGGGCTGAACACGAGCCAGCAGTGTGCCCAGGTGGCCAAGAGGGCCAATGCCATCCTGGCTTGTATTAGAAATAGTGTGACCAGCAGAAGGAGGGAGGTGATTGTCCCCCTGTACTCAGCACTGGTGAGGCCACACCTTGAGTATTGTGTCCAGTTTTGGGCACCTCAACACGAGAGAGATCTCAAGGTGCTGGAGCGAGTGCAGATGGGGGCAACGAAGCTGGTGAAGGGCCTGGAGAATAAATCTTATGAGGAGCGATTGAAGGAGCTGGGACTGTTTAGTTTGAGGAAGAGGAGGCTGACGGGAGACCTCATCACTCTCTACAACTACTTGAAAGGACACTGTAGAGAGGTTGGTGCTGGTCTCTTCTCACAGGTAATTAGCGATAGAACAAGAGGGAATGGGTTCAAGCTGCAACAGGGGAGGTTTAGGCTGGACATTAGGAAAAAATTCTTCCCAGAGAGAGTGGTCAGACACTGGAATAGGCTGCCCAGGGAGGTGGTGGAGTCACCATCCCTGGATGTGTTGAAGACTCGTTTAGATGTGGTGTTGGGGGATGTGGTGTAGGGGAGAACTCTGTAGAGTGGAGTTGATGGTTGGACTCGATGATCCCAAGGGTCTTTTCCAACCTAAATGATTCTATGATTCTATGATCCCTATGCACCCGAGGAGACATGGGGCAGAGACCTAAACTTATCCTCCACGAGCTCTTCTGTAGCTCCAAGGGGCTTCTTGGAGCCACCCAGTGCTACCAAATTCATCATTTTCATCCCCGTGTCCGAGCTGGGCTCTTCCCACGCTCCTGCCCACAGCGACGGTGATCGAGCTGCATTTGCCATTTCACAGGGGGGGGGGCGTTTTGTGTGTGTGTGTGGGAATTTTCTGTCCCAGTAAAGCCAGTTTGCGAAGGGAAGGACCGCAGGAACACCCGGGCAAGACCTGCACTGATTTCACACCCAGCGCCTCGGATATTTTGGGACCTGCAAATAGGGGCTGGACTTGGAGGGGCACGATGCTGTGCCCGTTCCTGTATCATTCCTACCGGTTCCTATACAATCCCGATAGGTCCTACGGTGCTGAGCAGCACCACGGGGGTCTGAAACGGTCCTGCAAGGGAGGAGGAAGGATCCCTCGAAGGAAAAAAAACGTGCTTTAGCCAGGCCAGCTCGCGCGGCTGAGACACACACAGCTAAAAATAACCCCTTTGCTGGCCGAGATACGCCGGGGACTGGGAGGGTTACAGGGCGACAGCAGCCGGAGCGGGAAGATACAGGACGAGGACTCGACCCATTGTGACACCCGCGATAAAGGGTGACACTTCCCAGCCACCGGGCACACCAGCCGTCCTCCCACCCCCTGTCAGCGCGTCCCGGATCATTCGGAGCACGGGGTAACCCCCGTGCCCCCACGCGTCCCTTTCGCTCGTCCCCGGGGAGCGAGCGGCTCTCTATTAATAAATCCCTCTTGCTCTATTACCGCAAGGATGATACCACCCGATATCCATCCCCCGTCCCGCTCGCCCGACTGCCTGAGGGATTCGGCTTTTTTTCCCCACCCCGACGGGCACCTATTAATAGCAACGCAGCCCCCAAACGCCGCTTCACCTGCTAACTCGGCGCCGTGGCCGTCGGCATCCCCGTATTCGAACTCCAGGTTGGGGCAATCCACCGAGCCCTGCGGGAGAGCGGGTTGGGGTTAGCGGGGGAGGCTGCCGCATCCCCGCGGATATTTCGGGAGGCAGGACGGCTGCCAGCGCTCTCAGCCTTTGCACTAAAGCTCCTCCAGCTGCCGGAGCAGCGAATCCTGCACGGATGATCTTGACATGGGTCTCCGGGGCTCGAGCGGGTCGTCCGCGCGAGGCTACTTAAAATACAGCGCAAATTCGGAGTGTAAAAATAGCATTTCTCAAGTCCCAGGGAAAGCAGAGGCAGGACCTAAAGCGCCAGTGAATGTTTGATGCATTTCAGTGCCCCAAATATTCTTAAAATCAAAGTCTGGGGATGGTTTGAAGCAAAAGTTCCCCGGGAGGATGCGAACCCTCTGCGCGCTCTCCTCAGCATCCCACATCCGACAGCTTTCGGGGCCGAGATTTGCCCTTTGGAAGCCCGTAGGGTTGCGGATCTCCCCCCTCCTCCCCTGCGGAGGAGGAACTGGAGCATGAAACTCCACCGGAGGATTACGGCGGGGCCGGGAGCGGGCGGCCGCAGCCAGACGACGACCCAACGCCGGCATCGCGCCGCTGAGCCCCGGGGAGGGAACACATGAATGGATAATCAACCAAATTAACATAATTTCTCATTCTGAGTCCCAGCATCCCTCTTCGGCAGCCGGGCTGGAACCGATGCGCATCGTCACGATTAATATTGATGACCCTGGAGGATGCGCGGCTCTGAAACGTTGGTTTCTCGCCCAATTTTTGTAGCCAAGCCAGTTTGGGGAGCTAAAGCCGAGGAGGAATTCGGCGAAGCGCGTGCGGCGCTAATCCGCTTGGTGAGGCCGAGCCGCTGCTCTTGGAGCCAGGAGGGAAATGCAGACCCCGAATTCAAATTCACGGGCAGGGCTTGGAGGGGGGCACATCTTGGGAACCGTCTCCCAGCAAAGTGGGACCCTTTTTGGGGTCAGATCCCCAGGGAGCCCCTCGACTCCTTCATGTCCCCTGCTCACTCCGTGTCCCTCGGTGGCTTTAGGGTGGCCGGGGACATCGGTGCCAGACCGGCCCCTGGTGACCTGAGCCTGGTCCTGCTTCCCCAGCCCCGCACCCATGAAGCCGGGTGGGTGCAGCCCAGGGCAGGGGCGGGAGTTTAGGGGTTATGTTATTTTGGGAAGAAGGGGTGAAGGGTAGCAGAGGGGACTGTGGCCCCCAGACCCTGGTGAGGGGGTGTAAGTGGGTGCCTGGAGGGTGTGTGGGGGAGCCAGGGACCCAGCTGGGACCCCAGAACCTTGCTGCCAGCTCTGGGAGTGGGGCGGGGACGTGCCAGTACTGGGGACACCCTCCCTGGGAACCCCCACACTCCAGAGCGGGCGCCCCCACAGGACTCCCAAGTCCCCAGGCTGGGGGGACACCCCTCGGACCGGTAACCCCCCCACCCGAACCATGGATCGGGCCCCGCAGGACCCCTCACCTGCGAGGTAGGGACCCTCAACTCCCGGGGCAGTGACCCCCAGCTCCCAGGGACCCCTCACCCCCGGGGCAGGGACCCCTCACCTCCAGGGCAGCGACCCCCAACTCCCGGAGACCCCAACCCCCGGGGCGGGGACCCCCCCACGCCAGGGACCTCTAACCCCCGGAGCAGCGTCCTCCAACTCCCGGGCCAGGGACGCCCAACTCCCGGGGCAGGGACCCCAAACCCCAGGAACCCCCAGCTCCTGGGCAGGGAACCCCCCCTCCACACCCGATATGGGGTCCCCCCTCCCCCGAGCAGCGGCCAAAAAGGATCCCCGGGGGTGGGAGGTGGTGGCGGGGCCGCCCCCCGCCCTTACCTCGGACTCCTTCCGCTGGCTCCTGAAGAGCTCCCGGCTCTTGGGCGGGGGCTGTTGGGGGGGCTGTTGGGGGGGCTGGCCCGGACGAGCCCTGCCCGGGGCCGGGGCCGGGGCCGCTCCCCCCGCCGCCTCCATCGGCCGCGGCCCCTCCGCAGCGCCGCCGAGCACGTGGGGGCCGCCCCTCCGCGCCCCGCCCCTCTCCCCGCCCCCCAGCGCCCATTGGTCCGCCCCTCCCGGGGGGCGGGGACAGAGGACACACCCCCTCTCTGCCATTGGGCGGGGGGCGGGGCCAGAAGGGGCGTCCCTTGGTGGGGGTCCGCCGGGGTGATGGCGGGGGGTGGGAGCGGGACGCAGGGACGGGGCGGGGGGTGTCCGGGGGTTTTGGGGGTGCGGGGGTGCGGGGTGACCTCGGGGAGGGGGTGCTGCCAGCGGGGGATGCTGGGGGGGGGCATGGGGGGGTGCCTGGAAGTGACAGGTTGGGGGGGGCACGGGGTGATGAGGTGTCCCTGGGGGGTGCGGGGGGGGGGGGGTCGCTATGGGGTGTCCCTGGGGCTGCTGGAAACATGAGTGGCACTGGGGGGGTGGGGGGGCATGGCCTGGCCATGGGGTGCTGGAGGGGGGGGGGCGGGCTATGGGATGTCCCTGGGGCTGCTGGGAACAGGGGTGCTTCGGGGGGTGGGGGGGGGAAACGGGATGTCCCTAGGGCAACGGGGGTGTCCCGGGGGGTGCTGGCATCTGGGGTGCCCCTGGGTGGGGGGGGGGGGGGTGTGTTATGGGTTGTCGCTGGGGCTGCTGGAAACAGGATTGTCCCTGCGTTTTGCTGGGGGGGGGGGGGCGTTATGGGGTGTCCCTAGGGCTGCTGGAAACAGGGGTGCCCCTCGGGGTGCTGTGGGGGGGGGCTATGGAGTGCCCCTGGGGGTGATGAGGGGCCCCTGGGAGTGCTGGGGAGGGGGGCGTGGGGTGTCCCTGCGGCTGCTGTATGTTGGGGTGCCCCTGGGATTTGAGGGGGGGGGGGTATGGAATGTCCCGGGGGTGATGGGTTGGGGGAGCAGGGGGTTGCTGGGGGTAGTTAGAGGTGCCCGTGGGGCTAGTGGGGGTGGCCATGGGGGTGCTGGGTCCTGCCGGCACCTGGGGCGGGGGGGGGGGGGGGGGGGGGAGCTGCAGCTGCCCCACTGCAGGTGGGGGGGTCAAGAGTCCCGTCCCCCAGGCACCCCCCAGCATCACCCACTGGGTTGGTTTATCCAAACCCCCCCCCGGTACCACAATTTTGGCTAAAAGCAGCTCCTGGGAGGGGCTGGAAACCAGGGGAGGGAGGGGGAACACCGCTCCTCTCCACCCAATATTGGGGGGGGTGGGGGTGTTTTTAGGGGCGACCACGCAGGGAGGTGCTGGAGGCCCCATTTTGGTGCCGCTCGTTTCCCGCATCATTCCCCAGCCGCTGGAAAAGCAAAGCCCGAAGGGGGGGTATTTCCCGCGGCCGCCCCGGCAGCGATGGCAGTTCTGCAGCCGAGAGGTGACAGATCGGGAACAGGAGCGATAACGGGATTTTTTCCGGCACCGCTCGGGCCGCTTTCCCTAAGGAAAAAAGCCAAAACAGCCGCCCGGAGCCCAAACAGCCCCGGCTGCCCCAAGGACACGCGGCCGCCGGAGCAGATTTCCCCGGCGGGATTTGGGACAACATCCCCATCCCCACCCCAGGGCATCACCGCCCCTCGCCGCACCCCCAAAAATTCCCCACCTGCTCCTGCCAGACCCCAAAAAACGCTCCGGAGAAGCTGAGTTTTTCCAATGTTTTATTTGTGTTTTGAGATTACAGAGTCTTTATTGCTGATCTAATACAATCACTCAGACATTAATATTTAAAACATCCTTTTGAAAATGTTACGTTTGCAAAGTTCTCATTTCCTCGCTGCAGGCTGATGACAGGTTTTGTCTTATTATTTCTAAAGTTCAGAACAGAATTAATTTCCTTATACGATTTTGCTGGTGTTACCTAAAATCTCCTTTTTCCTAATTCTTTAAAAATGTGTTACATTAAAAAAAACAAACAAACAAACAAAAAAAACCAACCCAAAAAACCCAAACCAACCCATTACACGTTTAATTTAGAGATGATCACAGAATATGATTCCAGATTTGATTAGGAAAAAGCCAAGCAAGCAAAAAAGCCTACAGAAGAAGCAGAACGGCAATGGAGAAGGGCTTTAAAAATCGAGGTGGGAAAAGCCGGTTGGGAGTTTATTATTAATTATTTCTTTTTCTCCTATCTACCTGGAAGATAAAACGGGCTTAAAAATCGGCAGGAAGGAACTGACGGGTGAGGACAGCACCACCGTATGCTGCGCGAGCGACGGACACGGGGGCGGCGAGCGGCTGCACCGAAGGGTCACGCCGACGGAGAGGGATTTTCCCGGGGGCAGAAGCGGCTGCGGTTGGGACGCCCATTTTCCAGAAGCTGTTTGGCTCGCCGTGACCCCGCGACCGCGTCTCACCTCCACCGAGAGCAGGATTTCGGGCCGCGCATCTGCAGAGAACAACTGAAGCTCTGGGGTTCGCTGGTTGATGCAGACGAAGGGACTCCAGCACGGGGAAAGACCCCAACGTGACGTTCCAAATAGCTCAAGGGGACTCTTCCCCAAAATCTCAGGGTCTGGATAAAATTCATGATTGAGTAGAGATTATTTCAAGTTTGTGGTTAGTGGTCAGTCCATGATGAAGCCTTCTCAAAGCCCTAACGTCTCCTCAAAGTCTCCTCAAAGCCCTAAGGGTCTTCTCAAAGTCTCCTCAAAGCCCAAAGGGTCTCCTCAAAGCCTTCTCAAAGCCTTAAGGTCTCCTCAAGGTCGTACAAAGCTCTAAGGTCGCCTCAAAGCCTTCTCAAAGCCCTAAGGTCTCCTCAAGGTCTTCTCAAGGTCTTACTTCTAGGCTTTTGAGTAATTTCAAAGAGAAACTTGGAATTCGCAAACCTACGAGAACGTTTGCTCCAAAGATGAGCATCTTGTGGTCAAGGTGACTTCAGAGCTTGGCATCAAGAGCCGTGAGGAGGACTTGGCCGCCGAGACCATAATTCCACAGTTTTTCCTTTCTTGTGCGTGAATGAGCTGCCACGAATGAGTTTTTTCATGATGGCAAAGAAGTCCGCGAGGACAAAACAAGAATCTGTAGCTGATGAGGGACTCGGGTACCAAAGCAGCAACCACAGGATAAAGGCTTTTGTGCTCACGGGGTCGGGCAATTTCCATGTTCTCCACGTGAACCATAAAAGTGACTCCGATGAGATGTGGAGACTTGGAAAGCCACCTTGGTAAGCGTGCCGTGCTGTCCGCAGCGTTCAGGTGGGACATCCTGGGCTAAAACAAGTAACTGGCAGATTTGTTCTCCATCGGCTCTGATGCATCAAGATTCGAGGCGACTGAAGGTCTTTAGTGATGCTAAATTCTTCCCCGCGCACAAAATCGGGGTGGAGATTACTCCGGCGTACGTCTCATGCACTCAAAGGGGATGTCCAGTTTTCATCACACAAATATTACTAGAAAATAAAACTCTGAAGATTTCCAATGAGGACTGAAATTCAGCTGGAGAAACACCTTGCATGGACAAGGGTCCTCCCAGCCGGGATGGCCGACGAGCTCGGTTTTTGGAAGAGCTCCCGGACACGTGAGCAGCAGTTGTCGGCGAGGCCGCAAGGCTCTTCCACCAGCGTGGGCAACGCAAGGCTGCCCCGGAGCCCCACCGGGAAAACGACTTTGGTTGAACCGTAGGAGGTTGGCACTCGTTAACGTGAGCAGCAGGAAAATACTGCGGAGCTGTGACGAAGGGAGCGGTGGTGGGTCTTACCCTACAGCCACCAGGTCTACCTCCGAGCGGGCACCGCTCTGCCCTCCCGGCTCCTAGCAGGGCCCATCCCCATCTGACGCTCACGACCGGACCCTTCGTTTCAGCTTTCACAGCAGTGCTAAGGCGAAGTTCACCGACTCGCTGGCAGAACCGTCCCTTGGGCAGTTCGGCAGAATTCCGAGAGGTTTCTCCAGCGACGGCTGGCGAGATTTACCGCTTCGCTGACGAGGCGGCGCCCGGCTGGTCGGCAGCGCCTGGAGCGAGCAAGGTTTTTAGCTGCGTTGTCAAACGGCATGAGAAACGCAAACGCGGCGGCCCTCCGGCCAGCTCCCGCGGCTGCCGGGATCCTGCTCTGCTGGAAGAAGCGCTGGGATGAGAAGGAAACCAAAAGCGACGTGCGACCTCGAGGTCGGATCCCGCGTCGGATGAACGGTGATAATGGACTGTTCCAAGGACATCGCAGCGATTCCGCTCCACCAGCTTCCTCCTCGCCTCCCCCATCCTCCCAGCCCCGAAAAAGAACAACCCGAAGAGAAAAATGAAACAAACGGAAAAGAATCCACCGTCTCCCAGTCCCGCGGCAGTACGAACACCAGTGGCAGAGGCCGCATGTACAGTATTCTAATTTAATAAATAAATAACCTAAACACACTGTCTACTATGTGAGCAAGCCCGGCTCTAACTTAGGAAGCTTGCGCTGTTTCATCCTGTACAGTAGTTGAGAAAAGACTTGGGTTCTTGTTCCTCGCGATTCTCCGGGATACAGCGGCAGGAACTTAATATCTGGGGGAGAGAGGAGAAAAGGAGGTTTTGGTGAGCTGCTGGGGAGGGCACGAAGCTCCCCCAGCACCAACGCGGCGTGTTTTGGGAGGGGTGGCCGCCAAGAAAAGGAAGGATTTAGGAAGAGGCTCGGTCCTCATCTCCTCCCCCACAAATTCCACATTATATTTAGCCGCCCGCCCTCCCTGCTCCGACGCTGCCTTTCGCTTCCAGTGCGGGAAGGGGAGAAGTCAACGGCGCCCGACGGACCCGGGGACCGAGTCCCAGCGGTTTGCGGCGACATCGGGTCGGGAACCCGGGAGGATGCACCGAAGGTGCAGGAGCAAATGCCTCGGACGCCAAAGCCCGGCTCAAACCGGCTGAATTTATCGGGAGGCGTCCTGTTAGGCTGGGAGCCGAGAGCAGGTAATTCATATCACAGAGCCACGCGTGAGGAGAGAGAGGTGCCTGCTCTAACGAAGCAAGCTGTCGAGTGGCATGAGGCTGACGCCTAATTGCCCGTTAACATCCAGAAAAAGAGCCCGCGCGCACCCGGAGATCTCCTCTCACCTCCCTACACGCCAAAATAGGGAACTTTGGAAAAGACTCTTTGCCTTTTGTACGTGGAGGCTTAAATTCCCGCGGGACGTCAAGCTGAAGCTGCCCCCGTACATCTCCCCCCCCCACCCCCCGCGGCGGGGTCGTCGTGGCTTGCCCTCGGTGCCGGGGATTTGCCGTGACCCTCTGCTTATCCTGACTTCTCCGTGCCTGGGACGAACCACGCTCCCCGCGAGGTCGGGACGACGGCCAGACACCGAAAAAGGGCAAAGAAAACGGAACCGGAGGAAATTCCTCCACGGCCGCGCGGCGGCACCGTCATTTTGCGCATAAAAAAGAAAAAAAGCTCAGGATACGGCAAAGCCCAGTAAACCCCCAAAACTGGAGCGTTTTGGTGCGGAGCTGCTCTCGCGTGAGCGCCGAAGACCTGCACGCCGAGAAAATGCTTTTTCCTGCAAGAAAAGGATCGGGGCTTCAACCCCCCCCACAAGCCGATCCGTGCGCGTGCAAAGGCCATTTCATTTTTCAGGGTGAAAAAAACGCCTCCCAGCGTTGGCTACAAACATAAGCCTGGAAAGGGAAGAGATCCAGGGGGCTCACATTAAACATTATCATTATTTCTGGGAGAGCCACGGCGCCCAGCAGCCCGGCTCTGCGCCATCTCGTCCTTCATCAAACTTTAAAAATAAAGCCGTCACCCGGAGTTGGCCGCGTGGCATCGCTCTGCCGTTTGTCCGGGTGACAGCTGCTGCCAGATACAAAGGGCTCGTGTCCTGCCAAGCCCTCTTGTGTCACAGCTCCAACTGTGCCGTCCCCTTCCCGGCCGCACCGCTTTCTACGTGGCGACGGGAACCGTCAGAAAGCCTGTGAGATCTTCACAGGGGACTGGTGGGATCAAACCCCATCCCTTAATGGGCTGAAGCTGCGGCAGGGGAGGTTTGGGTTGGAGATTAGGAAGAATTACTTTACTGACAGAGCGGTCAGGCGCTGGAACAGCCTGCCCAGGGAGGGGGTTGAGTCACCATCCCTAGAGGTGTTGAAGAAACGTCTAGATGTGGCACTTCAGGGCATGCTCTAGCGGCAGAGATTGTAGGTTGGTTGGTTGGACTCGATGACCTCAAAGGTCCTTTCCAACCATGAAGATTCTATGATTCTGTCCACCCCCCCTCCACCCCCGGCATGTGCACCCCATGGCAGAAGAAAGAGAGAGGTTGGGGAGCAGCACCTGTAGTAGTTTGGTTTGAAAGGTCCGTTCTTATTCAGTCCCAAGTATTTGGCTTGTTCATCCGTTAGTTCCGTCAGGTGGGCATCGAACGTTGGGAGGTGAAGGCTTGCCACGTACTCGTCTGAAACGATTCCAAGCCTCGTTAGTACGCTGAAGGGAAAGCAACGAGTCCCCTCCTGCTCTGCACCAAGGTCCCTAACGCCCCGGCTGGGAAGGGCATCGCTCCTCGTGTCCTTCCTGCTAAACTGTAGGACTTCTTTTCACCCCGACTGGGGAAAACCCAAGGCGTTCATCTATTTCGAGGTAAAGAGAAAAACCTTTCTCCGAAATACCCTTCCAGCAGGACTCCTGGGTCTGCTGCTGCGTTACACCATACTCTTGGGCAAGCCTGGATGCTCCACTGGTGCAGGAGCCACCGGACATTTCTGGTAGGTGCCACCTAACACCCAACCTAGGGACAAGCTGCACCTGGCCTCAAAAAAATACAATTAACACCCCAAAAAAGACCAGTTCTGCAGTAAAAGCGTGGTCAGTGTAGCTTGTGCCCTCAGGAGGGGGTGAGGCAGAGCTGTTGGTCGGGGACTACGTGTCTTCGCAGCCAAGGACGGCAGCTCTGCTGGCGGAAGCCCTACGTGACAATCCCTCGCATCAGCGTGGAGGGACTCCCGCCGTCGGCCGAGCGCGTCAGCCTGTTTTCCCCCGGCTGGGATGGGGAAACAACGCGTCCGATTTAGCAAAGAGCCCAGACCCAGTGGGAAGAACTTGCTGGAAGACCCTGAGCTTGGCAGAGAGGCCGACGAGAGAGCCCAGGAGGCTGCGGTGCCCTGCCGTCCCCAGCCCAGCCCAGCAAACCCTCCCATCTGTTCAACCTCAAAAAAGAAGGCAGTAAGTACATCTTTACCCATTTTCTTGGGCAGCAGGTACACGTCTTGCTTGTAGCGGCCTTCGGGAGCGTTGTACAGCTCTATCAAAGCCAAAGCCTGGATGGAGAAGACACTTAGGTAAGAAACTGCCGCCCGCTGTGGAGCGAGACGCTGCTTTCGGCTCGGCCCAAACCCTACTCGCCTGCGTGGTGGCAGTGATGGACAGGACGAAGGTGGGGACGGTGGAGCAGCTCAGGTTCAGCAGGCGGCCCTGGGAAGCAAAAACTGGTTGTTATCTCAACGCGGCACCAAAACCCGCCTACAACCCTACAGAAGGTACAAGAACCACCGGCGAAACGCGTTTCTTCTGGGACGAAACACCATTTATCAGGTGCCCTTGAATCCCAAGATAGTGGTTGCCCTTGTAACTCAGTAAAACTATTTAGAAGTGAAAAAATCTGATAAAATACCCTGTGGGAGATGCCCTGGAGCGGGATAAAGAAAAACCCAGGAGCTTTTCTGCGTTCCAGCAACTCATGGACCAAAACGGGATTGCACCGAGCCTTTCGGCCAGAGGGACCGTTGAGCTGCTGAGGCCCAAGGAGGCAATTTCTGGACACGTATCGTCTCCAGCACTCATCCAGCCCTTGTTTTCCTCCTCCGCAAGCGGAGACCAGGCTGCAATTCCCGCTCCTTTGCCCGCGACTCACCTCCGCCAGAAGGACTATTCTCTTCCCGTCTGGCCAGATGACGTGGTCCACCTGGGACCTCACCCTCTCCCAGGTCAGCTCGGGTGTACGCAGGCTTGCCTGAAACACGGTGTGAAAACAGTTAAAAGCGCTGGCAAAAGGTCAAAACCCAGAAGCTACGTTAGCAGGAAGGAAAAAAGGAAGCAACTCGCTGACATTGTCCTGGGCTCATGGCTTCCTTTGGGGCCGGCGGCAGTCCCAGACCAATGAAACCTTTATGAATCATAACCTGGAACGATTTCTATGATTAGGGTACATCAAAGCTCCTGCGACGACTATTGTTCAAGCTCTTCTGGCTGATGAGGATTCGCGGTCACCAACTGAACTCTGCATGGCTGCGGTCACTTCTTTCCAACGGTTTTAAGGCCTTGGGTTCGGCCGAGCCATTCTCCACTGACCCTCAGACAAGGCTCTGCTGTTTTTCTACCCATCTCTAAGCGCAGAGGAGCAGATTTCAGTGCCGTTGGGTAAAGCGCGGCGGGGTCGAACGTGCTGTGACGCACCAAGCTGAAGTTCAACAAGACCAAGTGCAAGGTCCTCCATCTGGGTCGGGGCAATCCCAAGCACCGATATGGGCTGGGCAGTGACTGGCTGGAGAGCAGCCCTGAAGAAAAGGACTTGGGGGGGCTGGTGGACGAGAGGCTCAATATGAGCCATCAGCGTGCACTAGCAGCCCAGAAAGCCAATCGTATCCTGGGCTGCATCAGGAGAAGGGTGGCCAGCAGGTCGAGGGAGGTGATTCTCCCCCTCTACTCCACCCTCGTGAGACCCCACCTGGAGCACTGTGTCCAGTTCTGGAGCCCCTGCTACAAGAGAGATGTGGACGTGCTGGAACGTGTCCAGAGAAGGGCCACAAGGATGATCAGAGGGCTGGAGCACCTCTCCTATGAGGACAGACTGAGGGAGTTGGGGTTGTTCAGTCTGGAGAAAAGAAGACCCCGAGGAGACCTTCTAGTGGCCTACCAGGATCTTAAGGGGGCCTACAAGAAAGCTGGGGAGGGACTTTTTAGGATGTCGGGTAATGGTAGGACTAGAGGGAATGGATTGAAACTAGAGAGGGGTCAATTCAGACTGGACGTTAGGAAGAAGTTCTTCACCATGAGGGTGGTGAGACACTGGAACAGGTTGCCCAGAGAGGTGGTGGAAGCCCCATCCCTGGAGGTGTTCAAGGCCAGGCTGGATGGGGCTCTGAGCAACCTGATCTAGTGGGAGGTGTCGCTGCCCATGGCAGGGGGGTTGGAACTGGATGATCTTTAAGGTCCCTTCCAGCCCTGACAATTCTATGATTCTGTGAAGCTGAACTTTTGGCTGGGTCTTAATGGTACAACACCCCGAAAGCAGAGGGACTGGGCTGGAGAGGGCAATTCACTGACCCTCCAGGGGAAGGACTGAGGCTGGTGGATACCAGACACCACGCTGGAAGCTGAAGGAGTTTGCCTGGCTCGCTGACATTCTTTGGGATTGCGGGAATGATGCCGACGTGTCTGACTGTCTGCTGAGACACGGGGAGCGACGGATTGTTTTATCTCCTCCCAGGTGCTTGCTAAAGCAGCACGGGTCAGACACGGCTGACGAAGGGTCCCGAAAGGACCGTTACCAAACCCCATGCCGTCCCCGCGCCCAACGCGCGTCCCCGCGCTCACCACGTCGATCTCGGTGTTGGAGTGCCCCATGTTGCAGACGATGCAGCTGTTCTTCATGCGGTCCAGGTGTTCCCTGGTCACCACGTTCTTGTTGCCTGCCAGACAGCAATATCCATAATAAATCACAGAGTCGTGGAATCACAGCATGATTTGGGTTGGAAGGGACCTTTAAAGGCCATCTAGTTCCAACCGCTCTACCTGCCCCGGGCAGGGACACCTCCCACCAGCCCAGGGTGCTCCAAGCCCCGTCCAACCTGGCCTTGGACCCCTCCAGGGATGGGGCAGCCACAGCTCCTCTGGGCAACCTGTCCCAGAGGCTCACCGACTTCACTTTCCCCATCTTTTTTGCCCTTTCCTTTGGAAAACGGCAGCCCCAAGGATGGGGCGTGCATCCCTGACGACCCGCCTCAGGGACCGCGTACCCGTGCAGGTGATGACAATATCAACTTGTCTGATGACTTCATTGAGTTTCACGAGCCGGAATCCATCCATGCTAAGAAGAAAGGAAGAGGAGGAAATGGTCTGAAAAGCAGCAAAAATATGCCAAAAGTAGGGAAAAAACCCCACCAAATGACTCTCAGATACTCATTTTATCTTTCTAGTGCCGGAGACTGGAAAAGAGCAAGGCAACGTACTCAGGGCCGTGCACCCCAAGCCATGAGGAGCGTTTCTAGAGTCAACCTGGAGGATTTGGGACTGTTGGGGGGGGGGAGGGGGGGCGGGAATTGGAAAGAGATTTTGGGGGTTTCACATTTTCCGTCAAGGCCTCCGCATCTGCAAATCTCCATTTTCGACCGAGACGGCCTTTTTAAAGCTGCTGCTCCTGCAAAATACACCCAGAAGATGCAGATACGCCCTCCCTCCCGCTGCAGAATCCTCTCTGGTACGGATTTAGGTCGTCTTTAAAAAAAAAACCCAAACAAACAAACAAAAAAAACCCCAACAAACCAAAACACCCCCAAACCCCGCAGATGTCTATCACGAACCCCGCCATCCAGATTTAGGCACCTCCGCGATCTCCAGAAGCGCTCAGCGGCTCTTTCCCGACTTCATTCAGATAACAAGGGCAGGATTATTTATATTTTATTTTTTTTTTTTTAGGATTTGGTGACAGCCCTCCCGAGAACTTACTTCCGTGACTCCCGCAAGCTGCAAAATCGTAGTTACTATAAAAAAATAAGTAATTTTTTTTTTTTTCCTGCCGTATGTCCCATTTACTGATTTATTTATTCCCCACCCCGCAACCTCCTTCCGAGAGGGGCCGCGCGGCGCTGCCTCGTGCCACTGCAAACGACCGAATTCCCAATTACGGATGCGCCGGCTGGATGTGAAGGTTGCGAAGCAAACCGAAAGTGGATCAGCTCTGCTAATTAAGCAGGGCTCATTAGTTTCCTCGCCGCAACAGCCCTTTGAAAGCCGGCCGTTGGGAAGAGGCTGCGGGTTTCAGGCTCTGGGTGTTTTTGGGGACTCTGCTTCCGCGGCCACGTCCCATCTGGCGCCTCGGGATGCAGAAGCAGCATCTCGGCCCCCAAACAACCTTTACCTGGAGGAAACGAGGTCGGGTGTAACCGCAACGTGCCCGTGCGAGGGGGGGAGCCGTGCGCTTTCAGCCCCGCGTCGGGGCACCGGCGCGAGCGGGGAGTGGTTTGTGTGGGGTCGGTGACCACGAAAAACCCAAAATACAACTTGGGTGAGGTGCGCGCGCAGCACGGTAAAGCCCGAGGTCCCTCTCCAGAGGTCGCAGTTCACTCCCAACCTCCTTTCAAGCCGGATCATTAAACTCCTTCAAGCCGTATCGTTAAACTTTCAAGCCGTATCGTTAAATTCTTTCAAGCCGTATCGTTCAGCTCTTGGCCACTGTGGCTCCGGTTACGCGAGCTGGCGCGCGGGAGCCCGATAAACCGGGTGACGGTTTAGTGCGGGAACCCTTTCCTGGCTGTAGGAGAGAGCTGTGGGTCCCTCCGAGGGCGCAGAGGAGCCACGAACCCCTCACCAGCATCCCTCTGGGGAGGGCCCGCTGCCTCTGGTCGTGGTTTTCCTGGCGGGGGGATGGGGGAAAAAAAAAAAAAAAAAAAAGCCTAAGGAAGAAGCCGGGCTCGGTGGGACCGCTTACCAGGCCTGGAGGGCACAGATCGGATCGATCTCTGTCACGTACACTATGGAGCCCATGGCCTTCAAGGCAGCACAGCAGCCCTTGCCAACCTGGGGAGGGAGAAGAGCACAGAGGAGGAGTGAGCCGCCGAGAGCTCAGGACACGCCGAGCATCCGTTCGGCCACGGGAAGCTTGGAGGGGACGGATAACCCCGGGCAACCCTTCGGAGCAACCCGGGTGGCATATATTGCGTTTTTGGGTGCGTGAAATTCCGGGATTTGGAGTAAATCAGGCCCAGCTTAGCTAAGAGAGGCACTAAAAAAATCGCAGGGCGCCGTTGGTTTCGGTCCCGGGGAGTTCTTTTTCCCACCCAAACGCCCGGGTATCTAGAAAGCAGCAGGATAACGAGAGATTACGCTTATCCCAGGGAAAGTTTAAGAGTCTGTTGTAGCCTTTACTCTACTTCGGAAGGTTAATGGTTAACTCTCCGAGGGTTAACGAGCTTTAACCTTTACCCAGGGAATTCAGGGGAACGGTTCAATGACCAAGGGTTCCCCAAAAATGCAATCACACGTGAGAAAATCGCCCCAGTTCGGCTCTTCTCGGGGGGGGGGGGATAAAAAAAAAAATTTAAAAATCCCAGTACAGCACCCACAGAGCACAGCCCGCCCCAACTGGTGTGAACTGGTCCCGACACGACCTGCCGAAGGGCGAACATCCCGGTCTCGCCTCGAGAGAGGATTCCTCCGTTCGGGGGTGAAAGCGCAGTCAAGATTAACTTCTCTTTCTTGCCCGCGCTTCAGCATGCAACGCTGCGGCTGCATCTGCAGAACCCAGCCTCCGAACACTTTACCATTACATTAGATGCCATATATAATCGAAATATAAAAATTAGAATGTATACTCTATTAATATCTGGATATTTCAATATTCAGGCATGATTCAGAATACTTCATACTCATGTATTTTAAGATTCAGGCTCGGCGTCTGTTTTAATACTGAAGAAATATACTGGAAATGAAGAAAATCTTCAGTTTCGGCAAACCCGGCAGGTTTGAAGCAGATGCGGAGAAAAGCCGCGGGGGCAGGAAAGCCCCGTGGGATGAAGCCGTGCAAAGGATGCGCCGATTTTACGTGCAGCACCCGCCTGCAAAACGCGAAGCCCTTACCTCCCCGTAGCCACAAACCACTACTTGCTTTCCTCCAAACATCATGTCTGTTGTCCTTTTAAGGCTGAAGGAAGGAAGAAAAAAACGCAATTAACGACCAGCAATAAGCTCTATCCCACCGACGACGCGGTCAAGGACGCGGAAGGTCCTAAGCACCGCGGTTGTATCCTGTATCCCTGCGGACACGCAGCAACTCCGGGTGCGGAGCGGACCCGAAGGCACCTCAAAACCGACTTTTTCTGTTGGTAAGGGTGGGTGCTACCAGTGAAATGCAACAGAGAGGAAGGATTTGGGGTTTGGATCCCTTTTTTTTTTTCCGTCGGATCCCTGCGTTTTGGTACTCCAGAAGTATTTAAAATATTTTCCCAAAATATTTTATTTTCTTAATTTTTTTTTTTTTTTTTTTTTAAAAAGTCAAAATACCCCACCGGAGTAACTACGGAAGGAGCCCAAAAAAGCGCTAATTCCTTGCCAGAATCCCAGCGCTTTCCACAAACAAAGCTCTCCCTTCCACTCTGTTTCCTTCTGGTTTCTCCCCGAGAGTGTCCTACATTACAGGCTATTTTTAGCACAGGAGTAAATAGGTTAGCAGTGCAGGGAAGGTGAAATTCCCTTACATTTCCCAAAGAATTTAGATAAAAAAGCACCGCAGATTCAATTGCACCTCCGCTCAGGCTTCCCTTGGCCCAGTTTTTAGGCGCCTGGGCCAGATTTAACTCCCATCCCAACCGACCTCCCCGTGAGGTCCATCACCCATCACAACCGAAGACAACGAGGGAAAGAAGATTTTACAGGTTTTTAACGTTTCTTAGCCGCTGACGGCATCTGCTACACGTGGGACGCGGAGCTAAAAGTCGCGTCCTCGGACACGCAAAATCTGGGGGCAATTCTTCACGGGGCGGCCAACCCTGGCGACAGAAGGTTGTGTCTTGAACCCCGTGACCACAGAGCGGAGCCACGGCCACAATAAAGAAGGAAGGGCTACTTCATTAGAATTACTTCAGCAAGATGTTTTCATTGAATCATAGAACGGTTTGGGTTGGAAGGGACCTTAAAGGCCATCTCATTCCACCCCCCTGCCATGGCAGGGACACCTCCCACCAGCCCAGGTTGCTCCAAGCCCCGTCCAACCTGGCCTTGGACCCCTCCAGGGATGGGGCAGCCACAGCTTCTCTGGGCAACCTGGCCCAGGGGCTCACCACCCTCATTTTTCCCATTACTGCTTCTAGGAAAGTCCAGTTAGTGACGCGTTGCATGTTGGAGTACGCTGCTCCACATCACAACTTCACAAATTTTATGTATTTTGGAGACCAGCTGATGCTTTTAATTGAACTTTGCCAGTTTTGTGAGGCAGGAAAGGCAAGAAACCAGTGGTCATCCGCAGTGACAGGTTCTGGCTCCTGTAATAAAACATCTTGGCATGGAAGAGCCAGATTCCATCACCGCTTGACTTGACAAGGAGCCTAAAATTCAGTCTTCCAGAACAACATGGGATGAAAACGCGGGGAAGAAACTGCACATGTAGCAGATCACCCAGGGAAGCACATTCGGTGGTTCCCTAACTCATCTGGCACTTGCACACATTTTAAAGCTCACCTTCGTGCCCCTGGATTTGGACATACAGGTTGTTGTCCAGAGAAGCTGTGGCTGCCCCATCCCTGGAGGGGTTCAAGGCCAGGTTGGACGGGGCTTGGAGCAACCTGGGCTGGTGGGAGGTGTCCCTGCCCAGGGCAGGGGGGTGGAATAAGATGATCTTCAAGGTCCCTTCCAACCCAAACCATTCGACGATTCTATGATTTACAGACATGAGTCTTCTTCACTCCTCCTGGTCAAGATGACCAGGAAGACGGCTTCAAAGCTGAGTTGACGCATGAGGCGCTCTATTACAAATCCCACGAAGATTTGGGAAAAAGATGTTAGAGGAGACTCCGTGATCAACAGGGAAGCCTGCTTTGGGTCTCCGAGAACCTCTGGTGCTGCCAGACTGAAGGCAGCAGTAGCACAGCTGAACACCAACAGCAACGGCCAGGTGGACTTTGATTAAACAGGAGACACTTCTACATCAACAAGGAACTGTGAACTGCAGATCTTGAGACTTGTTTAAGCTTTAAGCCCTACCAAGTTATCAACGTGAAAAAAAGGTCTTTTCTCCTGAAGCCCGCTGTCTTCTCCATGGAGGGTTCCTCCTCCGCACCACAGCTACCTGGCACAGAGCAGGCAATCTTTTCTCTGGTAGTCATCAGCACGAATGCCAGTCCGGAAAGTCAAATTTGTCCTTGCTTCTGTGCTTACTTGTCTACTGGGACCACTACCAGATGCAATATGTCACAGTCCACCCATCTGCTGTAAGAATAAAACTTGTCCTAATCTCATTTGGCTTTGACAGAATTTGGTGGTGGAGGTGGTGGGGACATGGACACCCAGTTCCATCAGAAGAAAGGAAAAAAAAAAAAAAAAAACGAGAGGGAGAGGGAAGAAAAAAAGATATCACTGAGATTTCTGAGATTTACACCCTCTCTAGATCGCAGCTTCAAGTATTTTGCGCTGCATCTCGAGACCGACAGTCTCAGAAGACACATCGTGTTCCCGGTGCCCACGTATCCATCAGTGACGGATTCCCGTCCGATCCTAAAAAGTACAGCACCATCGGGATGCTGCAGGGCTGGTCCCAGTCCCACCGTCTGCCTGCTGGGAATTCGGGGGGGAGGGAGCACAGAGGGAAGCAAACGCTCTCCTCCTCGTTCGCGTGGCACGTGGCTGTAAATCCTGCAGGAGCAGAGTGGGGAAAAGTGGACAAAGCCCCATCATTCCCACCTTCTGCCCCTATTTATTACGCTCAGCTGAAGGACAGGGTTTAATCCTCAGACTCAAGTCTACACTTCGGACACGTAACTATTAGAGGATAAAGTCTTGGTCTACCACAACCTCCTCTGTTTTCTTTCTTTCGGTTTACTGTACGTTCACAGGAGAGGATAAAAAACGTAGAAAGGCAAAAAACGTCGTGAAGAAGCAGCTGGTTGACTCACACACAGGCAACAGACACAGATGGGTTTTATCCTGATGCCATGGAGGTAAGAGGGACGGGAAGGAGCATCGTAGCCACGTGTGGGGGCTTCTGAAGTCCTCACACAGGAGTACGAGGAGCTGCAGGGCTTGAGCACAGCTCCGGCCACGCTCACCGAGAAGGAAAAGGGCACATGAGTCACCTACAGTCATGGAAGGGCAACCTGACCCTGAGGGCACAAAGGCTCGGTGAGCTCCCCTGAAGGGTGCTGAGAAGCGCCTTGTATCACTTATGGCTAACGAAATATCTGATGTGTCCTCCGGACACTCTGGGAAAAGAGAAGACGTGCTTTCCACGAGAAGAGGAGCAGAATTTCGGTGACGTGCCCCATTCACAGCTGGGGTAAAAATATTGAATCCAGACTCCTAGAGATGCTAAGGTCTTTGCTGCAAGATCATTCTCCTACAAACACAAAATTAAACGTTTGTTTTAGGGTGTGCATATGTGTGTAGAGTTTTACACACAATTGTACAAATAAGTCTTAGGACCTTCTGACCCGTAGAGACATAGCTGCTGTCTCCAAATGCCTTGCAGATTCCCACCTATGATACAAACAGGATGGACCAGGGGTAACAAAGGGTCTTTGTTCTCCTCTGACACATCGGTTGATCTAAAATGACCTAAACCAGCAGGGAGGACACACACATGGACCCAGTTCCCTGTTGGGTCCGACGCAACCCGAGCAAGGGACGCAGCCCCGTTTGGGGGGCCGTGTACCTACCCGTCGAGGATGGACTCTCTGCAGCAGTACAGGTTGTCAAACTTCTGCTTTGTGACCGAGTCGTTGACGTTCATGGCTGGGACGCAGAGCTTCCCCGCTTTGGACAACTGGTACAGCCTGTTAGGAATACGGGAAGAAACAAATGACCAATGGAAAAATACTTCCCTACGCTCTATTGCTGTGTGCTCTCAAGGTTCTTGTTTTGCTGGAGTAGAGCAGTAGACATCTGGCGGGTCAAAGATGACCTCGTCATAGGAGCTCCTCCTTTCGGGAGGAGAAATAGCACCCTTCCTTCCACAGGCGTTTGTATCCGTTTTCCTCCTGTACTGAAGAACTACCAGGTTGGCAAGAGGCATTTCTTAAAAACCCAAAATAGCAGATCAGAAGGTGCTCTAGACTCCCTGTGCCTCATAACCGTCCATATTGCAGCCATCCTCTGATGTCTTCAAAAGGACAGAGCCCCCCATCTCCCTTCTAAAGCTCCCCCTTGCTTCAGATAACCTAAGGTGAGAGCTCCCGTAATTCCTCAAGCTCTTACAGCTCAAGACAAATGGGAACGGCCGCAGAAGAGTAACATTCACAGCAATGTGAAGCTGCTGCGATCCAACACCCACAGCAAAACACCCACTCGAACAGCAGCAGGAGCGTAGTCACCGAGATGTAGTACAAGAAGCAACCAGGATGGGGAACACACCAACCCGACCTCCTCCTCCTGAGAGCAGACTCAACGCCTGGCGGCAGCAGCACAAACCACTAAAAATCAACCTAAACGCTACACCACGGCTATGGAGAGAATCCGAAAATCACCTCCCTGCTCCAGACCTTGGGGAGGAGAACCCGCTCCCTCCGTTAGTGCCTACAGACCACCTCCAGACTTCTCCTCACGCTCGCTTTGTCACCTGGGGAGCCTCAGTCCCCACGTTGCCTGTCCCCTGGAGGTAAGGGGCACGCACGCATCCGTACCACCAGCCTCCGAAAACAACCTCGCCCCTGCCATGAGACCGCGGGGGACAATTTTTAACATCATTTTGGTCTTGCGCATCCCTTTGGCCCATATTTGCAACGATTCCTGATGCTAAAAATATTATCGGGTCCTCTTCTTGACCCCACTGGCTGCAAACCTGAATCGGTCGCTTCCTTGTTTCAAATATTTCGTTTCCCTGCACCTCTGGCCGAACTCTCAGCCAGCACCAAGAGCTGCAGCCAAGCCTGTCTCCCTGCAAAAATAAAGAAAAAAGCTGAGTCTGCTGCTTGTCCCCTATTTTCCCTCACCCGTGACATGATTAACGCCGTTGGAAAAGCACCTCTGACACCTCTCCGAACCCTGGGGGCCGCTTCTCCCATCCTAATTCTGCTTCCACCGCAGACTGATGGACGTCACTCAATTATACGGCTGCATCTCTGCAGTTCTCCCCTTCCAGGCTCCCACCCCAACTAAAGACTCGTTTCCTCTTCCCAAATCTCACTTCTTCCCATAGATTTACTTTAGGACTACGCTTTTGACTTTCTTCAAAGGCCACCCCTTCTTGTGCAACACCCTCACCCTCGCCCCTTCCTTCTTTCATCTGCAAAATGAGGCGAGAGAACCACTGCCCCCGTTTCACAGGTGGAAAAACAAGACCTTGCGCACTTTTTCCACGCACGCGACGGTCAGTAGGTGCTTCTACCCCTCGTCTGAAATTCAGAGCAGTAGTTCCAAGTCGCTTTGATGGTACGAGAGATTTAAAACCACTCGAACGGAAAAGCCAAGCCCAAGGTGAAGGGAAACCACAGACCACGTAGTAGGAGGTTCAACATTCAGCCAAGTCTGTGGCATCTGACAACTTGGGGATCTTTTGCTACCGGTGCCCTGAGGCAGAAGATCCAGCATCTCCATGCTCACAGTCCAGCCTGTCCCGTTACCTGTGGACACCAGTCACGCTCTCCTCTACGATCCCCTTGATCTTCTTAAACATGTTGGGATATTTCTTGTAAATCCAGTGAGTCAGATCTCCTCCGTCATCCAAGATCTGTAATAAAAATAACCACAAAGTCACTGCTCTGGAAGTCCAGTAGGGCCTGCTGTACCTGACCCCAAAAAGGTACAAGGGGTAAATCAGAGGCTCAAATCATTCCTAATCGAGCCCTAGATTAGTACTAGATGATCTTTAAGGTCCCTTCCAACCTTGACGATTCTATGATTCTGTGATCTCAACCGCCACATCCTGACAGCTTAGGTGAGACTACTCGGCTTGACTACTCCGCGCAGCAGCGCTGCTTCATCGGTACCGTGCTGGAAGGGCAATAGATCAGACAAACACAACAGACCTTGATGCTTATAATAAGACCAGGGAAAACATGGAAAATTGCTGTGGAAGCTCTTCTCTCCCCATCCCCCAGAAGCCTTTGAGCCATACACAGTCATCAGCTTTTCCAAAGCAACTGCTAACGGAGGAGGGAGAAGGATGGAGGAGGAGGAGGATAGAGAAGGAGGAGGATGAAGGAGGAGGATGGAGGAGGAGGGGGATGGAGGAGGAAGAGGATGAAGAAGGAGGAGGATGGAGGAGGAGGATGGAGGAGGAGAGGGATGGAGGAGGAGGAGGATGGAGAAGGAGGAGGATGGAGGAGGAGGATAGAGAAGGAGAAGGAAGATGGAGAAGGAGGAGGATGAAGGAGGAGAATGGAGGAGGAAGATGGAGGAGGAGGGGGATGGAGGAGGAGAATGGAGGAGGAAGATGGAGGAGGAGGGGGATGGAGGAGGATGGAGAAGGAGGAGGATGAAGGAGGAGAATGGAGGAGGAAGATGGAGGAGGAGGGGGATGGAGAAGGATGGAGAAGGAGGAGGATGAAGGAGGAGGATGGAGGAAGAGGGGGATGGAGGAGGAGGATGATGGAGGAGAAGGAGGATGGAGAGGGAGGAGGATGGAAGAGGAGGGGGATGGAGGAGAAGGAAGAAGGAGGATGGAGAAGGAGAAGGATGGAGAAGGAGGAGGATGTAGAAGGAGGAGGATGGAGGAGGATGGAAGAGGAGGATGGAGAAGAAGGAAGATGGAGGATGAAGAAGGAGGATGGAGAAGGAGGAGGATGGAAGAGGAGAATGGAAGAGGAGGATGGAGAAGAAGGAAGATGGAGGATGAAGAAGGAGGATGGAGGAGGAGGATGGAGGAGAAGGGGGATGGAGGAGGAGGAGGAGGATGGAAGAGGAGGGGGATAAGAAGGAAGATGGAGAAGGAGAAGGATGGAAGAGGAGGACGGAGAAGGAGAAGGAAGATGGAGGATGAAGAAGGAGGAGGATAGAGAAGGAGGAGGATGAAGGAGGTGGGGGATGGAGGAGGAGGATGGAGAAGGAGGATGGAAGAGGAGGAGGATAGAAGAGGAGGATAGAGAATAAGGAGGAGGATGGAGAAAGAGGAGGGGGATGGAGGTGAAGGAGGATGAAGAAGGAGGAGGACAGAGAAGGAGGAGGAGGGAGAAGGGGGATGGAGAAAGAGGAGGATGGAGAAGGAGATGGATGGAGAAAGAGGAGGAGGGTGCAGAGCCACTAATGACAATTATAATGCAGCTGCATCATAGAACACTGCGTATGAAGAAGAGTGACCCTCTTTTAGACGACAACTTTGGGTCTCTGCCCATTTCATCTGGCTTTGAACCTCAAACTCAGAAGTACAAAACTCTTCTTGATGGGATCCTGAGCCTCACGAGCCACCCATCTCCTCCTAACGACACATTTCAGGGCGGTGGAGAAAGCCAGAGACTTACCGCTTTAATAAAAACATTGAAGATGAGCAAGTAAAGGTGCCCTTTGAAAAAGTGCCATGGAAAGGCCAGACATGAAAACGATTCGGTCACAGAAATCTAAAAATCGCAGTGACAAGAGATGACTAAGAGCTCGTCTGTTCTCTGCTGGTGTTATAATCATCCAGCACGTGGAAAGACCCGGTAACGCCTTTGGACATGGAAGTCGTAACACTGCTAAAAGTCGAACACGTCCATCCAGATACGCCTCTGCACGGGTTGACGTTATTCTGGTATTTTTGTGACGTGCCATAGTGTTGCCGGGACAATCAAAGACTTTAAGTCAAGGCTTATTTTTGACCTCCGTTACGTACAGAACCTCTGATAATTACAGAATATGTCACTGCTCGTGATAGCCGGCGGAGTTTATTAAGAGACTCGTTTGTGCCCTACACACTTCCCTCGTAATGAACGTGGCCCCATCCCCAACCACTTTGGGTCATCCCCTGCTACATCTCAACACACAGCCAAGCCCGAGGAGGGTCCTGAGCTCTAAATGCTTCAAAGAGGGACCCACTGGGGCACCACAAAGAGGTGTCTGGGACAGAAGAAAAGATCCAAGAAAAGAAAAAGCCCAAACGCGTGCCTTTCCCCGAGTCCTCCTGCCACCTTGGTGGCCTCAGGTGGCCCAAGCAGTGCCCAAGCAAGGTGGGAAGCGTGACAACCCCCATTAGACTCAGACTCAAGAAAAAACAGGGAGCAGATTGCACCGAGCGGCAGGTGACGTGCCCAGGAGCTGCGCTGGCTGGGCTGGCTGAGAGCACATTGCCCCATAGCAGTACTATTGTTTATTATTATTCTCCTGTTTGCATGTCCCCTACACCAACGGCAAAGTCTTCTGACTCCATCCTCCTCCTCCTGCTCCTTTTTGCATGTTCCCTATCATCATCATCCTCCTCCTCCTCTTTGCATGTCCCCTGCATCAACGTCAAAGACTTCTGACTCCATCCTCCTCCTCCTCCTCCTTTTTGCATGTTCCCTATCATCATCATCATCATCCTCCTCCTCTTTGCATGTCCCCTGCATCAACGTCAAAGACTTCTGACTCCATCCTCCTCCTCCTCCTCCTTTTTGCATGTTCCCTATCATCCTCCTCCTCCTCATCATCATCATCCTCCTCCTCCTCATCTTTGCATGTCCCCTACACCAACGTCACAGACTTCTGACCGCATCCTCCTCCTCCTCTTTGCATATTCCCTACACCAACATCAAAGTGTTAGACTTCTGACTTCATCATCATCATCGTCATCATCATCATTGTCATCCTCTCTGCATATCCCCTCCACCAACATCAAAGACTTCTGACTGCAACTTCCTCCCCTTTCTCCTCCTCCTCCTCTTCCTTCTCCTCCTCCTCTTTGCATATTCCCTCCACCAACGTCAAAGCATCAAAGACTTCTGACCCCACCACCACCACCACCACCACCACCACCACCATCATCATCATCACCCTCTCTGCATATTCCCTCCACCAACGTCAAAGACTTCTGACTGCAACCTCCTTCTCTTCCTCCTCCTCTTCCTCCTCTTTGCATGCTCCCTACACCAACGTTCAAGACTTCTGACTGCCAAGCCAGCCCTTATCAGCCTACTGGCGTGGTGTGCAGGTGTCCTAAAATGCAACTGTCAAACCTGGGGAGAAGCACCTCTGCTTGTGGGCCAGTGGTGGAGCCCCGCAGGGACCCTCTGCCACTCTCCCACCACCATCTGCAGCCACCCAGAAAAACTGAACGCTCCCACCACCCTCCTGCGGCAGAAGCCCCATTGCGGGCACAAAGACAGCGTTCCTGAGCTTTGTCATGACACGACGTGGTGGCTGCACGGAGCCACCACCCTGACATCCGTGGGCAAAGAGTTGCTTGGAAACGCTACGTACTATCACAACCTTTTTCTCTCTAAATCGCAGAATTTTCCACTGAAGGCGAACACTGTGGGTAGCAGCTGCTCCTCCACAAACATCTGGGAAGCACGAGGTGTCCTACCAGGGTCTTCCACGCAGACCCAACCCTTGAGTCTCCAGGGAACCTCCAGATCCCCCTCCCATGCACAGGCTGGGAAACGGAGGTAGGTAAGGGTTAAGTGGGCTGAGAAGCTCTCCTGGGCCAGCCGAGGTAGGAATTCAGCCGCCTGGCTCCCAGGACGTCTTCATTTCATTAATCCCCGTTTAATAGGGCACATAATCCTCTTTCTAAGAGAGAATTCTGGGGGTTGGCACTTTCCTCATTCCTAGGAGGGCAGGAGATGAAAAAAAAACCTGAACCAAATCAATGGAGGAACTAGTTTTTGACGGAAGGTCACCTTTGTGCAGCAGCTGCGAACGGCCAGCAGCGAAGCCCATGGTATGTGCCCCATATTCCTGCAGTTTTCTCAGCTTTACGCAGGTTATCCGCCTTCATTCGAATTTGTCCCAGGCAGACTTTTTTTTTTTCCCCCCGGAAAAAAAAAAAGCGCCTTTATTTGCCGTGCGAAGAATTTTTCGTACAGAAAACCAGCCGCGGTAGATGCAAAGCCTTGCTCTGCCTCTCGCTGCCGCTGCCTGACGCCCACCGAGAGGCACGACCTGCAAAAACGACGCTCCCGCCTGCGGTTCATCAACCTCCCTCTTGATTTTGGCACCTCCGCCTCGGAGCAGAGGCTGCTGGAGTGGTCGCGCCTGCAAAAAAACCTCTTCCTATCGCCCCGTGCCTGCAAGGAGATGGGATCCTCTCTTTGATGATGGGACCATCTCTTTGATGATGGGATCCTCTCTTTGATGATGGGACCATCTCTTTGATGATGGGACCATCTCTTTGATGATGGGATCCTCTCTTTGATGATGGGATCCTCTCTTTGATGATGGGACCATCTCTTTGATGATGGGACCATCTCTTTGATGATGGGATCCTCTCTTTGATGATGGGATCCTCTCTTTGATGATGGGACCATCTCTTTGATGATGGGATCCTCTCTTTGATGATGGGATCCTCTCTTTGATGATGGGACCATCTCTTTGATGATGGGATCCTCTCTTTGATGACGGGACCATCTCTTTGATGATGGGATCCTCTCTTTGATGACGGGACCACCTCTTTGATGATGGGATCCTCTCTTTAATGATGGGACCATCCTCTGACCCACGCACCGGAGGTATCTGGTCCTGCTCCTCCACAGCAGTACTCACCCTGAATTTTTGTGATTTTTGACTGATTTGGTGTATCCGTTCCGCATCGGTAGGTGTTTCTGTCTCAGTGCTCTTCTCTCCCAAACAACAAATTTCCTGTCGCTGCCTGCACAGAAGGACTGTGACTTCTCGGTCCCTCAGTCCTCCCGTTTCATGTTTTCTCCAGCAGAAAACCTCCGGCTCTTCCACGAAAGAAACTGGTGTCTCAGGGTGCCATTTTACAACCTCTTTAAACCCATCTGAGATCCCGCTGCCACCAAATGTCTCACCCTCTCCCCTCTTCCAACTCTGTTGGGGCAGCAGCCGATACCGTGGGGCTGCTCTTGCCGAGAACAAGCGGATTAAAATTAGCTTGGAGCAGCTCAACAACACGACGGAAAACAAAGATGCCCGCTGAAAACGCCAGGAGATGGCAGGAAGGCATGGTCGGAGGTGGCATCGAAATGCCCCGGCATCAGCGTGGTCCTACATCACCTTACGCTGCAAAGGAAACCAAACTCTCAGCGCTGCAGATTCAGTATTTTTCAGAAAAAAACCCCTCTGCGCCATTCCTGTCCCGACTAAGCACTCCTCTAAAGGTCTGCTATCCCCATGGGAAAACCCAATATGTCTTTTTTTTGGAGACTCTCAGTATCTGTGGCTAATCGTTTCCATGGAGTAGCGCCGCGCAGAAGCCCAAACATTGAATGTTCAGATTTTTGGGCTAAAAGACATCCCTCTTCATCTGCACGGGACGCGCAAGGTCAGCTCCATCACGCCTCGCAGTGCCCACCTGGACACGGGACTGGTGGGGGCCAGCGAAGAAACGCTAAACAGGACCTGGGCTGTATTTCAAGCCCCGGTATCAAGTCAGCGTGGCTTACAAGGAGCTGCTGAACTACTTGGACCCATTTCACCTTCTCTTAGGTAGAAACAGAGATCGCACGTCTCCTCATTGAGCTTAAAGACGTAGAAGCCTGGAAATGGAGATGGATTTCCATGCTACTTTCCTCTGGGATCAACGAACACAAGTTGGATGGATCAACAAGTACAAGTTGGATACTTATGCTCTGAATTACTCCACGCTTTGTAAGAGTCCAAATTGATTATTTCTTGCTGGATAGAGGTAGGCGTGTTACTAAATCACTTTTCACAGAGAGAGAGTTTCCCACTTGATTGCACCGTGGCATGCAGCGCCGCACCAAACATCTTCAGGGCGCCGCACGGCCACCAGTCATCACCGATGCTGAAAGGTGTCGTTGGTATTTTGTTGACGGGAAGAGAAGAGAAGAGAAGAGACAATTCTTTGCTGTGAGGGGGGTGAGCCCCTGGGCCAGGTTGCCCAGAGAAGCTGTGGCTGCCCCATCCCTGGAGGGGTTCAAGGCCAGGTTGGACGGGGCTTGGAGCAACCTGGGCTGGTGGGAGGTGTCCCTGCCCAGGTCACTGGATGAGCTTTAAGGTCTCTTCCAACCCAAAGCATTCTATGATTCCATGAAAAGAGATTAGATTTGGATTTACACACAGGTGACGGGCTGCCAGGAGCAGCAGGTTAGAGACCAGCAGCTCAGGCTCAGTCCTGCAACCTGGGGGGGGACGTATCTCCTTGATTCAGGATATTGGGGGAAATTCTCAGTCTCGAGAACAGAAGAGCAAAACAGGATGCATGCTCTGAAAAGCTGCCGTCAGCACAGGGAGCAGAGTAGGTCCATCCTGCTTCAGCCCTGAGACTGGAAAGGCTACTTTGGTCTTTTGGCTACTTTTTTGTCTCTTTGGCCAAGTTTGCCGGCTCATCTCTCCTGAAATAATCATATGAAGAAGATCCTTTCCACACCCATTCTTCACCCAATATCTCCAGTGTCCCATTTCTTATCTCTTAAAACACGGACCTCCAAAATCCGGCGTGTAAATCTTTGGGAACTGCCAGATACGAGGTATTTGGTGCTCCCCAGCAATAACTTCTGCGCTCCAGAAGCAGGTCTGAAAATACCCTGAGGGACAAAGACACGTCGCAGAACCAAGAGGTCTGGCGAGACCCTAGGAAAGCATAACACGCATATTCTGGTCCGTTGAATCTTCAATTACCGGCATTTTCGATGGGAAATTATTCCTCAGAAAGAAGAAGAAAGCAGCTACCGCGTCTAGACTCAGACACGTAGCTCGGGGGCGGATTTTTCGACATTCACAATTCTTTTTAAAGGTGACAGCGAGGAAGTGAGCAGGTGGAAGGGACAAAAAACCTACCTCAAACAAGCTGATATTGGCAAACAAACAGTACAGATACACCCCCATCTCCCGCCTTTGATTACTTCTCATCTAATTTAGATCATAATCTCCGGGGCTCAAAACCTGTTGGGAAGCATGATGAAAACAGCACATTTGACAGCTGCAAATTATTCCGCTCAACTACTTCAGGTTTCTCCGTTTCTCCGTTTTCCCTAGAAACAAGGGCAGAACATAAACCAGCGAAGGACGAAGTTGGGGGTTTTGCGTTCCTACAGTAAGGACATCACCTAAAATCTGATTTTTGTTCCGAAACAGAAGCCTTGCCGTGATAAGAAACATCACATCAACCAGAGCTGTGAATTTAATCGAATATGGTAAAACGGATGCAAAACCCTCTTCAGAACATACTGATTTCGAGCCTTTTTTCACTGGCTTGATTAAATGAGTTTGGCTTAAACCGTAACGAGCTACTCTGGGAGCAAACTAAGCACCCGAAACACTTTGCACTGACGCGGCCCTGCTCATTTAGAAAACAGTTAAACAAAACCTTGCTTGGTAGGCAAGATACGCACGCAGAAGTCATTTAACCCACCTTCTCCCCGACTTTACGCCCGCGAGACCCAGGTAAGCTAATTTCCCACATTGCGTAGTTAATCGTAAAGCCCTCTGAAGGTAAGCGCTGCGTTAGCGCCAAGCCTTCGCTGCGAAGTTAGGTCTAAATTCGGGAGGGAAACACCGAGCAGCACCAAACCCTCCTCCTTCTCTCTAGACGAGAGCTACCCGAGCTCCAAGAGTCGGCCCCGTCTCACCATGTTGGGCTGCCATCCCTCGACGTTGACGCAGCGATCGATGCACCACCAGAAGTCGTCTTCGGATTCTCCCTTCCAGGCGAAGACGGGGAACCCTGGCACAGAGAGGGAGAGGGATGCTAACACAGCCTTAGCAAAGCCCGTGGGGCTCGGCTCTCCCTACGCCCACGCGTGGCGAACCAGGCTCCCGACGCCACCGCAGTCTTGCTTCCAGTCTGACTGGTCAACATCTACCTTCCAGAAGAAGCTTCAGAGATAGACGGTGAGGACACGCGCCGAAGGCAGCAGATAGGAGTCAGCTTTATCCTTCCTCATTTCTTCCTCGCCCCCAAGAAAAAGCCCCAGCCACCGGCCGAGAGGGCAACGCGCTCTCAACGATAACGTTTATTTGCAAATGCAGGATTTTGCTGCGAGTTAGATGCCCTACCTTCCTGTCGGGCACATTAGCCACAAATTTACTTGAATGTAGTCTGACTCACGAGCAATTATCGTTCAGCTTCAGCGAGCAAGACCCGGTACCAGGCAAGCTGGGGGCTTTGGCTTCTTCCGGGTCTCTCGACTCTCACGGTAAAATCCCTGGCCTTAATTTGACTTAAGGCACCTCCCAGTTGAGCAGCAACACGGACCGCTTCTGTTTTGTGAATTACATCCCCCCCAAATTCTCTCTTTCACCCCTTTCGGCCAAAGTTATGACTCAAATTTATGGAACTGGAATCAAATTCAGCTCAGTTTCTTTTAGCAAAATAACTTTCAGGGTCACACAGCCCTGAATAACGGCTAATAACGTGCGTCACCATCAGCTGTACGACGTACTTTTACACTCCAGAGAAAAAAGTCATGCTAAGCTTTTCAGGCTCCTGTAGGTTTATTCTAAATCGAAGAGAATGAAGGGAAAAAAACTACAGGACGTGGTGAATGGGCTAAATATGATGGGGGCAGTACGAACTCTTTTTAAAACCAGGAAGAAGGAAGAGGGTGAAGTTTCCTACCGCTCTCAGCGAGGGCAGCGGCCACTTCGTTGAGAGTAGAGTAGATGTTGCACGCCGCCCATCGGCACTGCGCCCCCAACGCGCCGAGAGTCTCCATTAGGACCTGGATTAAAACAAAAATAAATCAGAAAGAGCAAGGCAAAGAGCTTTACACAATGCAAAGAGCAATACGCAACCGGGGTTGTTATTTGCTGTTGACGGGGAAGCTACGGGGGCGGGTTATCGGAAGCTGGTTTTAAGCAGCATCGGGGTCGTTAGAGAATTGCACAGAAAACCATTTTGCAATTCCTTTTTCTTTTTTACAATTTAAAATGGATGAAGTAAGTAAGAACTTCCAAGTGTATTACATATGCAGCACGTATACACGTGTGGGTATGGGGGTGTGTGTATATATATATATATATTTTATACATATTTATATATATTTTAACAGCTCAGGGTCTATTTTAGAGGCTAAGCAGTGGAAAATCCCTGTCTGGAGTTTATTGTCGGGGTCTTACAGCCGTCTGCGCCGTAATGTGCGTGCAGCCCACGATCTTGGCTCCGGCCAGCGGCTTCTCTCCCTGAGCTCTCTTCCTCAAAGCCATCAGCGCAGGCATTTCTGAAAGGCAAAATAAAAAACCAGAAGCCCATCAAGGTGACGGGAAGAGGGAGGAGCACATAAGGAAGAGCCAGCGTCGCTTCTTGCCCTGCTATCTGCCACGATTTATGAGTTTCTACAGCTGGGGCACCTTCAAAAAAAAGCAAAAAAGCCTCGAGAGCAGGGATTAAATAAGTCACAGCACGGCTGAAAAGGACCCGGTATCCCTCTGAGGTCTTCTCCTACTATTCAGGATGAAGCATCATCACGTTTTCAAATTTCTACCTGCGAATGCCCAGGTGAGGCTGGAGGAACATCTGCTTCAGAGCAAGAAGGACTTGGGACTCGCTGCTCGGATCAGCCCCTCCAACAACCTCGACACCGCGCTGCCTTTGCTACGGATCTCTGGAGACGCGCGAAACCAGAGTCCTCTCAATTATTTGATGGATTTCATCTTTTCTACTGACTTCAACAGAAGGCATTTGAGTACAGAGTAGCCCTTCAGTAGTTGGTTGGTTGGAGCTACATGGCGCAACCCCGTAACTCCTTTCCGTCCCACAAAATCCCATAGGAGTTTTCCCGTCTTTAACAGGAACGGTGTGAAGAAATCGCCAACACACTGAACCTCGCACGGCGAGGATTTGGGGAGAAGGAGGAACCCCACGAGACAGCCTAGGATAACCTGGAGCCTGAGGAACGCGTCCCATTTACCTTGTTCAGCAATTTCAATCTCTCGGCGCCCGAATTCTGCCTGCTTTATGTTTTTCACACAGAAATCGCTGCTGCCTTTGGAGTTCTTCTGCTGCTTGTCGCGGGGGGAGGTCTCATCATCAGAGCTGTCTGTGTAGGAGGCAGCTGGAAGAAGAAAAGGAGGTCAGAGGCAGAACCAAATATTCCCTAAAGCCGAACCACCTGCAGTGGCAGGGCGCAGGTGATCCGCTGGATGCGTCCACGGACGTGCTTCTCCACGTGCACATCCCAACTCCGTCCTCAGCTGGGATCTCCTCCTCACAACGACCATTTCCCCCCAGCTTTTACCTGCCACGACGTCCTCACTCTCATCTCCCTCTACTGCCGCACCGCACCAGAGGTAATCAGCTCGAGCACTGCCCGTGTCCCCCATGGGCTCATCTCCTCATGCTTTGCAGCTCCTCTGTGGCCTTCTCCCATCTCTCTGCCCAAATGTTAAGCCTTTACAGCTCTCAGATAATCAAGAAAAATGCTTATTTATGCCCTGACTACTTCCAAAACATGGAGAGTTGTAATTTAAGACAGGATAGATACACGACCCTATTTCATTTTAAACAACGGCATGTCGGAGCCTGCTAGTTAATCATTATTCAGTTACGGTGGTATTCCCAGCCCTTGGATTTGCTCAATTTTGACGTTCCTCAATAAGGGCAACGGCCACAAGTTGCTGCCTGGGAGGCTCACATGGGATGGCAGGAAGAAACTTCTTCATTGGGAGGATAACGCAACATTGGCACAGGTTGCCTGGAGAGGTGGTGGCTCTCCATCCTTGGGGGTTCTCCATCCTTGGAGGACTTCAGGAATCGGTTAGAGAGAGCCACAGCTCACCTGATCCTGTGCTGGCCATGTCCTGCTCTGAGTGGGCAGGGAGGGTGAGATGACCTTGGTGCTTCCTCCCAACCAACATCTCTGTACACCTACAGACAGCTCAAGCCAGCCTTTGGATATTCCCCTCCTTTTTTATTATAAGTAACAAACACTTGGAGATGTTCTTCTGGATATTCTTTACGCCCTCCTCCCTCTTGCTCTTTCGGTAAGAGAAGAGGAAGAAAGATGGCACCACTCCTCTCCATAGTAAGGAGCCTACAGAGGACAGCAAACATACGGTCTCACAGAATCAGTTTATGCTTCTTGTTTTAAGACGATGTATGGGTACCGGGCGTGGATGTGCACGCCAACACAGAATTAATTACAGTTGCTGCCTACAACAGTCTTCCTTTCCTACCAACGTCCTCCAAACTTTTGGTTAGGCAACTAGTCTATGGCGGACACACGGAGATTTACTGAAGAGCCCTTCGTGGAGTTAGAAATCCCCCTTCTCATCTATTTTGATTACTAAAATCACATTTTCAACTTGAGACGTGATGAATTAGCCACGATGTCTGCTTCCAGTTTATCAGGATCAGCTGAAGAGACTATTTGCGCCATGTTTTCCTCTGGAAAATGCCTCCATGTGGGAGACCAGACCCACATCTTTCATCTTCTAGGACTGGCATCAGCAGTCAAAGCAACACGTAAGGCTTGGAGATGAACTAGAAAGCATCACTTCTCTTTCCTCTCCAAAGACAAAGCACCTGGAATGCGGGCCAGCTTGGTCCAGCTGAGCTCCTCACCACTACCACCTCCTCCTCCTCCATCTCCTCCTCCACCTCCTCCTCCTCTCTGGCAGGAGCCACACCTTGGGACCCAACTCAAGAGCCTCATCCGCATGGTCATCCCCCATCCCTCATGAAATTGCCCTGAAGTTTTACTCCAAGTCTTTACTCTCCGGATCATGTGGTACTTCTAAAATGAACGCGAGACCTGGCATCATGCTATTTGTTCCAGCAGAAGAGGACCAGCTTTGTAGAACAGCACTACCCATGACAGCCTCAGTGGAGTTGGCCGATATTATGCATTGCTAGCAAACGATGTGCACGTGTGAGGGCATCACATGTGATGACGAGCTCTCTCTGCTGTCTCGATGATGGGCTCTCTTTCTTCCACACCACCAGGAAAAGACTGGTTGAATCTTTACCTAGGAAACATTGCGTAGTCAAACTCAACAGCTGCTGGCTTTGGGTGATGTGTTGCTGCACGCATGAGCTAACTTCTCTCCCAGGCATGGTCTCCAAGAGGGAATGATCTACACCAAACACCCAAGGGTGTCGTTCTACCCAACAGTCAGTACAGATTCCCAACTTTCTTCCCCAATTCTGTGCCAAAGGAATTGGGCAGCAGGAAGGGTAAGACCAGGAGCCAACAATGGGCCCTCGTGGCCAAGAAGGCCAATGGCATCCTGGGGCGCATCAAGAAGAGTGTGGCCGGCAGGTGGAGGGAGGTCATCCTCCCCCTCTGCTCTGCCCTGGGGAGGCCACACCTGGAGTGCTGTGTCCAGTTCTGGGCTCCCTGGTTCAAGAAGGACAGGGAACTGCTGGAGAGGGGACAGCAAAGGGCTACGAAGATGCTGAGGGGACTGGAATACCTCTCTTATGAAGAAAGGCTGCGGGATTTGGGTCTCTTCAGTCTGGAAAAAAGACAACTGAGGGGGAGTTGTTGTTGTTGATTGTTGTTGATAAGTTGTTGTTGCCAACCTTATCAACACTTATAAATTCTTCAAGGGGGGGTGTCAGGAGGACGGGGCCAGGCTCTTTTCAGTGGTGCCCGGGGACAGGACAAGAGGGAACGGGCACAAACTTGACCATGGGAAGTTCCACCTAAACATGAGGAGGAACTTTGCTGTGAGGGTGGCAGAGCCCTGGCACAGGCTGCCCAGAGAGGTGGTGGAGTCTCCGTCTCTGGAGACATTCCAAACCCGCCTGAACGCGTTCCTGTGCCACCTGCTCTGGGTGACCCTGCTCTGGCAGGGGGTTGGACTAGATGATCTCCAGAGGTCCCTTCCAACCCCCACCATTCTGTGATTCTGTGATTCTTACGCAGCGTCACAGGAAGAATGGCGTGGTTGAACCCATGGTCTTATCACCCCCCACCCCCCAAAGAGCTGCAGCTTTCCAGAGGCATCCAGACCTCAAGTGCAGATTGACACCGAGAGCCCCTTCAGAGAGCTTGGGGGGAAGGCAAACCACCCCTCTACATGGCATTTCAGTGACTCGGTTAGCATTTTCACGCTGGAAAACCCAAACCAAGGAGTTAAACCCTTCCCCCCCGGCATGGCCATGGGTTTGTCTTTCCTGCAGGACCCAGCAAGCTGATCACTTCCCCTTCTGGCTCGCGCGAAGCGCTTGAACGATCCCAAGGAAAAAAAAGGCTTAGCGCTGCCGCTGTCGGCGTGCCAGGCTCCCCAGGACCCGCTCGGCTCTTAATCCGCTTAATCCGGAGGAGAATTACGCATTGCTGAAATTTCTCCGCAAAGGCTCCATCCTCAGCGGGGTGCGAAAGGCAAGTCCGACCCTGCAAACACCGTGCCGGCGGCAACTTATTTCTGAATTTGTGGGCACAATCCCCCAGCAGCTCTTGAAGGAAGGAGCAGGAGCCCGGCTTGGTAACAAAAGAGCACCTTCTACAATACCAAGCTCTGGTATATCAAGGACTCCAGAAGGATTCATTAGTTAAAGGAGGATTATTTCCTTGAAGACAGCTAATCCGCGCAGAGGTTTCTTTAAAGCCATAGATCTCGGTTCCGGGGGCTGAAAGTAATTTTTTTGAACAACAAAAAAAAAAACCAACCCCCCGCCTAGATGGTAGCCAGATTTTTGTATGCAGATGGTTCTTTACTGTTTCGTACGTATAATATAGAGCATTGCATATAGCGCTATGGTAATTAAACTAATATTGTTAGCATAGTATAATAGCGTACTAATATATAATAGTAAATTTTGCCCGTAAAATGAAAAACAAGCACAGAAAGGAAAGGATTCCCAGCACCCGTAATCTAGAAATATCCAATTAACTGACGGGATAGACAGACAGACCGTCTCCGAAACATCACCTCCATCAGTTGATTAATGAAAGCTTCATAACCGGGGCCGGCATTCCCTAGAGCCACACCATTTTAATATAAATCGTATTATTTCAAAGAGAACGACACGAAACCGGTAGCAGGTCTCTCGGGCACCATTATCCAGGGGGAAAATGTTGGTGGGGAAAGGAGACACCTGCAGCCCGCATCCTGACCCAGCAAAGACCAGACCGCAGCCTAAATTCAGCAAATTTTAGCTTTGCTAATATTTTAGACGTAGATCCACTCACATCTGTAATGTTGGCATCGGTACGGGGCAAAAAAAGGGCAACCCGCTCCCGTTACAGCCCCACTGAAAAACAAAAAACCCACTTCTTTTTTTCTGCCCAACCTTTGGAAAGTTACGAAACAGCACGAGGATGAAGTCAATCGCCTTTAATTAAAGATATTACTGCTCTAATCTCATTCCAGCACCCACATAACGTGCATGCGGCGCGTAATACGCAACGCTGAGCGCATTAGTATTCCAACCAGCTGATCCCCCAAAATCTTTGTTCGAGCAGAGAGCAATTACCTGCGTTTTGCAGAAAGGGAAAGAACAGTGACCGAAATTTAAGCGATTTGCCCAGCAAAACGCCAAAACATCCCCTCGACTCCGAAGCTGAGCTGTCGGGTCGGTGCCTTCCCCTGGTTAAACGCCCCGGCGCGTCCCTGGGCGTATAAACCACTCCCAAACGGCGCAGAAAAGGGTCCATTTCCCCGGTGAGAAAAATGATTCATCTTAAATGATGTGGAACAACTCCAGAAAACGGGTGGCTCGTGGCAAGGGTAACGAGATAAGAGACTTTTACTTCTAATTTGAAGAGCCAGGTCAGCACGGATCATCGGTATTTTCATTCTTCGTACTTTACAGCAACCAAGTGATAAAGTTTTCTCCCCTTCAACGGCGTCTCTGCTGGTTTTACATAAAATCATAGAATGGGTTGGGTTGGAAGGGACCTTTAAAGGCCATCTAGTCCAACCCCTCTGCAACGAGCAGGGACACCTTCCACTAGACCAGGTTGCTCCAAGCCCCATCCAACCCGGCCTGGAATGTTTCCAGGGATGGGGCATCCACCACCTCTTTGGGCAACCTGGGCCAGGGTCTCACCACCCTCATTTTTCCCATTACTACTTCGAGTAAAGCCCAGTTAGTGACGCGTCGCATGTTGGAGTACGTTGCTCCACATCGCAGCTTCACACATTGTACGCGTTTTGGAGACCAGCTGATGATTTTGTCTGAACTTTTCCAGTTTTGATGGGCAGGAAGAGCAAGAAACCACTGGTTGGTTGCAGAGATGCTGTTTCCACGCCCAGGCCTCTCTTGCATCACTAAACCGGCACCGGCACCTCCCCATTAGTTTGGTCAGAGATGCTGGGACAGCTGCCTTCCCACCAAGCCCGTCTCGGGGAACGGTCACTTGGGTTTTGCTCCCTTCTTCACTCGTGCCCACCACCTCCAAACCTTGGGATCTCCACAAACCACTTGTGTGTCCAGAGAAGGGCCAACGGAGCTGGTGAGGGGTCTGGAGCAGGAGTCTTGTGAGGAGCGGCTGAGGGAGCTGGGGGTGTTCAGCCTGGAGAAGAGGAGGCTGAGGGGAGACCTTCTCGCTCTCTGCAGTTCCCTGAAGGGAGGGGGGAGCCAGGGGGGTCGGGCTCTTCTCACAAGGAACAGGCCATGGGACAAGAGGAAACGGCCCCAGGTTGCACCAGGGGAGGTTTAGGATGGATATTTGGAACAATTTCTTCACCGAAAGAGTTGTCAAGCATTGGAACAGGCTGCCCGGGGAAGCGGTGGAGTCACCATCCCTGGAGGGATTCAAAAGACACGTAGATGCGGTCCTGAGGCACATGGGTTAGTGGTGGATTTGGCAGCGTTGGGTTAATGGTTGGACTCGATGATCTTAAGGGTCTTTTCCAACCTAAATGATTGCCCGATTCTCTGATTCTTCTCCTCCATTATCATCTCTCTGTTCCTGATGTTGCTTCTTTTCCAGCCTTCTCCCCTCCCGGGAGGGCTTAATGGGTTCTTTCAACTGTGCTATTGCTCAGCCCTAAAAGAAGAATGACAGAGATCCACGCCGAGAGGTACCACTGGGATCAATCTACCCATCCTGCAACCGTTCTGAGAACAGGTCTTCTGTCCTCACTGTCAGCCCAGCAGCTTTCATTAGGAGGGAAATATAATACTTTCACAAGCTAATTAATTGCAATTGCTGACGCTTTAGCAGGAGATGCTAAGTGCAAGGGGCGGAGGAGAATTCCCCAAAGTTGCTCAAATTCTTTCAGCCGTGAACGGGGAGCAAATACGATGACATTAGCCGGGCTAATCAGCCTATTAGTCTTGAAAAATGACAGTCATAAAGTGTACCCTGCTGATTAGATATCGGATGGAGTTGTAAAACCTGTACCAACGTTATATTAACCACAGACCTGTATTAGAGAAGTCTAATCGTTAACGCCAGCTTAAAACACGCTACCAAAGATGATAACGTTACAAACACAATCCAGGTGGCTTTCCAAGTGCAAGCGGAGCCGGGGCTGATGTCTCTCTGGAGAAGATGTGGCATGCATGTTCCTCAAGGTCTCCTAAAAGCCCTTTGCGTGGTAGCACAGCCGCTGCAGGGGTGATGGGTCAAACCAGGCTGTCCCCAACCCCAGGGGGCTCCTCCAAGCTTCTGGAGGTTCCTCCAAGAGTGCGAGGCAGCACGAAAGAAGAAACAACCCAAGAGCCAGAAAAGGAGACCAAGAGCAGTTGCTCGTTCCATAGGAACCAAGGTGAAGTCATCGGATTGTGCATGGCTTTCGCTGTTCGTGTTCCCAGGATCACATCACAACCTCCAGCAGATGCATCTTCTGGAAATGGGCACCTGCCTCTGCCAGGAGCACAGAGGACCGGATAACCAAGCCTCTTCCACCAGTTACTTTTGCTCTTCTAAACTTGGGTTGCTGAAAAATGTGAAAAGCTTGTTGGTCCTCATCATGTTTTTCGTGTAGCCCCCAGGCAACGATCTCTTATGGCCACTTCACATTAAGCTGCTCGGTCATCTGCTCCCACTGTGGTTCGGAGACACGTTACCCCCAGAAGGAAGGGGAGATGGGCAGGACCAGTAATACTCCCTGTCACAATGGGCTGTCACAGCACAGTGTGCTCCTGTCCCAGCTCGTCTGCGAGAATCAGGGAGATGAGTAGAGAAACACAAAGGAGGCCTTCCATCCCTCCGACAGGAAGACTTCTGGTGCACAACCCAGGCTCAGGTACAAGTTCTGTGCACAGCGTCTCTTCGCAGCAGCCAGCCAGGAGCCAGACCCTGCGTTCGTGGAGGCTTTCTACACTTAACAGAGCTAGAATATCTCTGTTTAAACCTCTCAAGCGTCTGCTGTCTCCTCAACCTTCTACTACTAATGTGGTCCCCCTTTAGCGGTGGCATCTAGCTCATCGCTTGTGCTGGCAGAGAGGATCGCTCCACGCTCTGCTGCTCGCTCACACGGTGCTCTGCACACCTTCTCCCGACAGGTCAGGAAAAAACCACGAACCCACGTTCATCACACGCGGGAGGTTTTACCCTGTTTGCTCCCAACAGGTTATGGTACGAACGATGACAGGATGGGCCCAAGAACAAGGACATTCTCTAAAGCTTCAACAGTCAAGACCTACTAGAACTTCAGACGGGCATCAGCTTCCGCCGTAGCTGTCAGCTACATCCACCCCAGGAGATCAAGCAGGCGAAGAACTGGTCTCTGGTGGTGAGGCCGGCCGGCACAGCAGATCTCAGATCACATCCATCCATGCACACAACCGGAGAGCGTGGACAGCCCTGGGCGAGCCCACGGGCTCTGTCCTGCTTCCTTCAACAGCAGACACGCAGCTGGAAGCTGCAGGTGGGACACGGCCAAAAACACCCTCCTACAAGCAGACGTGGGTGGACCACCTTCAGATTTGACTTTTGGCCACAGTCTTTCAACGTGCAGAACGGGACTTGTCCGTGGCCAGCAAAGTCTGCAACCAAAGCCCAACCGTAGGTCACAGCACTTCATTAGGAAGAAGTTCTTTGCAATGAGGGTGGTGAGACACTGGCCCAGGTTGCCCAGAGAGGTGGGGGAGGCCCCAGCCCTGGAGACATTCAAGGCCAGGCTGGATGAGGCTCTGAGCAACCTGATCTAGTTGAAGATGTCCCTGCTCACTGCAGGGGGGTTGGACTAGATGACCTTTAGAGGTCCCTTCCAACCCAACACCGTCTATGATTCTATGATCTACCCCGAAACAGAATTATTTATTGTTATACCCAAGGTATCTAGCTGAGAGGGTCAGGGTCGTACGCACCTTTGAGCTCTCGTGGTCCCCGACGCTCCCAACTACCAGATTCTCCCCAGATATTCAGTGACCCGCCAGGTATCCAAAAAATGCATCCACGTCATGGTCAGGTGCATCCATGTCACGGACAGGGACTAAGGGAAGGAGTATGGTGGAGCCTCATCGTGAATGCTCCTTATTCCCCGTGGCTCTGGCACAAAGCCAGACCTCTGCAAGACCTCGGCCACCAACCTGAACACCCGTCTGAGAGCTTTTGACGGTACTCCACCGTGAGTTTTGGTACAGGTCACCAGAAAGGCCTGATCATTTGCCTTCACAGCCATGAGGAACAGGGGAATAATGCCTCCTCCAAGTTGCTTGCATCTCCGTTCCTTGAAGCCTTGCGTTGGAAGCTGATTTCTTCTGCATCTTTTTCAAAGGGCCAGGACCAGGAGGGGATCAGCGGCATTAAGACTCCTTGAGGGATGGGGAACTGGATCCAAATTCCTTTCTCTGATGGTCTCCGCTAGGACAGTAGCTGTAACACTTCAGGTAGCAAGCAGTATTCCCTTCAAAATGCCAAGGATCCCGGATGGACCTACCCTGAACAATTTGAGAGCATCCCTCATGACCTCTCCCTATTCCTGGAAAGCCACTATCCTCATAACCAACTCCCGAAGTGACATAAGGTCTCCCGCTCAGCAACGGCACTTAATGACAGAGACAAAAGGCGACACTGGAAGGTGAGGTACGATACCGGTCCCACACGGGGGCTACCGGACTAGGGTAGATTTAGCTGAAGGTGCCACATGGGGGCGTAACGTTTTACCGAACAGGTCAGTGACGTTCCTACGCGCTGGGAAGTGCGGTGGCACGGAGTTTCCTCATCACTTTGTGGTTACAGCGACGTATTTGCTGACTAAACGGATGCTAGAGACTGTTTGCGAAGTGCAGGGCAGCTTCGCCTTCTCCACTCAAAGTCAAGGTAAGTTTTAGCGGTCATTCCCTCAAAGCCGCCCTCTCTCCTGTAAGGAAAAATGCCAGTTTCCACCAGGAGACTTGTTTTCAGGACTTTCCTGTGCTGCCTTTTTTTTGCATCAGCTCTAAATGTCACACGTTTGATTGCTAAAGGTTTGATTCCTAAATGCTGAACGTTTGATGAACGGGACACTCGATGAAATTAGACCGGTTTTCATGGGGTTCTACCTTTGATTGAGTTTTACAAAATCTTCACGGACTTCTCCAGAACTTAAGTTTGAGTTGTCTACATTGAAAATGATGCATATTCAAAGAAAACAAAACAATTTGAGCACCTACAAAGGACAAAACGGAACTTTGCTGGGCCATGTTCTCAAAGGAACGAGCCTGCTGCCGGGGAGGACTGGAGCCTGAAGGTTTCTGGATATCGCTGCGCAACTGCCAAATACTAGTCCAGAGAAATCAAGTTTCCAGAACCAGTCTTCCTAAATACACCTGGGACTTCAGAAGAGCCCTGAAATTTAAAACGAAATAGAAAAACAAACCCAACAAACCCCAACCTCCCTCCCCAGTGAGTTCCCATAAGTGCGACCAGCAAGGGATGGAACAGCAAGTCCACCACTCGCTAAAAAGTTTCGTTTCAGAGAATCCAGCGGGAAAAACACAGAAGACACCTGTGGCCTTCAAAGGTCCCCGTTGCTCTTCCAAAGACTCCCATTTGACGTGCAACGGGTGAGTTCAAACCCACAGTGGGATCCACGTAGATTTATTCAAGAACGGGAAGGGCAGATGACACGCAAGCATGGATGCAACGGAAACAAGGTTTTGCAGAGCCGGGGAGGAAAAGGAAGGGGAAGAGAGGAGGAAATCCAGCAGCAACCGCACACGGAATCACGGAATCACGGAATCTTCAGAGTTGGAAGGGACCTCTAGAGATCATCTAGTCCAACATCCCTGCTAGAGCAGGATCGCCTAAAGCACATCCCTCAGGGCTGCATCCAGGCGGGTCTTGAAAATCTCCAGAGAAGGGGACTCCACACCCTCCCTGGGCAGCCTGTCCCAGTGCTCTGTCACCCTCACCGTAAAGAGGTTTTTCCGTGTATTTGAACGGAACTTCCTATGTTCTAACTTGTGCCCGTTGCCCCTCGTCCTGTCACTGGGAACCATTGAAAAGAGCCTGGCTCCGTCCTCCTTAAACCCCTTTAGATACTTGTAAACATTAATCAGGTCCCCCCTCAACCTTCTCTTCTCCAGGCTAAAGAGTCCCAGCTCTTTCAGCCTTTCCTCATAAGGGAGGTGCTCCAGTCCCATAATCATCTTGGTTGCCCTACGCTGGACTCGCTCCAGTAGTTCCCTGTCCCTCTTGAACTGGGGAGCCCAAAACTGGACACAGTACTCCAGTTGTGGCCTCACCAGTGCAGAGTAGAGGGGGAGAATGACCTCCCTCGACCTACTGGCCACACTCTTCCCTATGCAGCCCAGGATGCCATTGGCCTTCTTGGTGACAAGGGCACACTGCTGGCTCATGGATAATTTGCTGTCTACTAGGACCCCCAGGTCCTTCTCCTCAGAGCTGCTTCCCAGCATGTCCGCCCCTAACCTATACTGGCGTTTGGCATTCTTCCTTCCCAGGTGCAGGACCTTACACTTGCTTTTGTTGAACCTCATCTGGTTCTTCTCTGCCCAGCTCTCCAGCCTGTCCAGGTCACGCTAGATGGCAGCACGGCCCTCTGGAGTGTCGGCCACCCCTCCCAGCTTGGTATCATCAGCAAACTTGCTGAGGATACACTCTGTCCCCTCATCTAGGTCATTAATGAATATACTGAACAAAATTGGACCAAGTATTGACCCCTGAGGGACACCACTGGTTACAGGCCTCCAACTGGACTCTGTGCTGCTGATCACAACCCTCTGAGTTCAGTCACTCAGCCAGCTCTCGATCCACCTCACTGTCACCTCGTCTAGCCCATACTTCCTCAGGGAACACGAGGGCTATAAGGAGGGATCAGAAGTGTTAAGAGCAGCAGAGTAACTTAATTCGCCATCCAATTACACACAAAGATGACAAAAAAAGGGAGAACCCTCTTCCCACGCCTTCCCTCCGACACTGCCGACTACACAGCACAACTGGGAGATCCTTGAGGTGCTGCAGGAGCAACCCTGAGGTCTGCAGAGACGCAGATGGAGATGACCACAGAATCACAGAAGATCTCGAGCTGGAAGGGACCCATAAGGATCATCGCGTCCAACCCCCTGCTCCTCGCAGGAGCATAACTGTACATAAGTTTGCATAACTGTACATAACTTTGCGTAACTGTAAAAGATTTCATTTTGCCTTTAAATAAGCTTAAGCTTTCCATTAAGCCAATGAACAGGACCAACCCCCGCCGTGAGGGCACACACCTGAGCTGTAGCTGTCTGTCGAGGACTGCGAGATGGAGCGGGAGAGCGAACGGCGGCCGATCTTCGTCGGGCGCTTGTTGAATTCTTGCTTTTGGTCGGCAAACTGGATCTGTTAAAAGAAATTAATCGTGAAGTCAGATGTAAAAAAAACAGCAGTCTGATAGAGAAGATTAATCCCAAGAACCCAAAGCCTTGAGCAGACACCGACACCATCCCAGTTACGGGCTGAATCGCCATTCCTATTATTTAATTGGGGACAGGGCACGCTAAATTGCCTACTTTGTTTAATTTCAGACCCTCCACCAGTCGCAGCGCTGGCACACTTGTCTTTTAAATACCCGGAGCTCCTCTTTTAACCACACAAACTAGAAAGCTCTGTCCCCATCACACACAAGCTTATTTTCACAAAGAGCTGACGATGAGGGTTATTTGTCGCCAAGAGAAGCCCCGTCAGGGCCACCCAACGTTTTCAGAGCTGACGCGGGGACTGACCTATCGTTTATTGTGGTGACCAGTCTGAGATGCTCCCTCATCTCATACGGAGTATTTCTGTACGAAATACAAAAGGCAAAAACAAAAGGACTTCAAGTAACGAATGCCGCTTCCAGCTGCACTCTACACTAAGACTTTTGTGATGATTTGCTTTGCGATCAGACACATCACTCAAGGCTGTTGTAACTGTTGGGAGCACGGACGCCTGGAGCACGCAAGTATTTCAGAGTACACGGCTTTATACAACAGATCACAAAACGAAGGATAAGGCATGTAAACGAAGCGATGCGCAGACTGGCAAAGTGTAATTATCCAGGTGGGAAAGGAGGAACCAACTATCCTTTACCAGCAACGCCTACAGTAACACCGCAGCAACGGATGCGACACCAATATTTTGCGGCATTTTGCACCTCCCCTCCTTTTCGAATGGAGCTCAGCTCATTGCAACCAACTGCTGTGGACGACAAATGGAAATCTGCTCAACCCGGGGTGAAGAATCGAGCCCGTTTCCATTTCAGTTGCAATCATCGTCAAGGAATGAAGGTTTTCAGCCGCCCCAGGAACATCTGCGAAGCCCCAAGACCTGCAGCGGGTCTGCGAGCAGCCGAGCCCCACCAGGCTCAGCCCTGCCCGCGTTACGGCCTCGGTAACTGCCCAGCCCAGAGATAAACTTGTGTTTCAAGTCAGCAAAGCTCATCTGCTCCAAGGAACGCAGAGGACAGAAGAGAGAAGTGAAGGAGTGTCACTTTTATCTAGGTACTTTTAAGGGGAAAATGACATTTAACGTCGGTATTCACAGAAGAACCTCTTTCTCCAAGCTTCATTTTACTCCTGCCCTTGGCTGAAAAGAAGAGCAAGAAGGCCAAATAATCAATATTTCCTTACTATAAACTGCCCAGATCCAGGTTTTCACATAAACTAAACGTCTGCCCTTACAGATGATTATTAGTAATTCTACAGTAGAAACTCAACCCTTCCGTGTCCCCTTGAGGTGCACCTTGGGTTGAACTTGTCCTAACGCTTCTCTGCTCACATCAGCACCAACCTTCACCTACTTGACCCCGAGGGGCGTCACGAGCATCAGACGCATCTCAAGGGACACTGGAACGGCTCAGCGCCCGCCTGCCTTGCCCAAGGGACACGGCGCATCTCAGGACCACGCCACCAGCTCAACATCCCTTTGAATCCTCTCGATATGCGGCTGCTGGGCCATATTTAAGCATTCGGGAGAACAGGTTTATTTTTTTAGGAAGTATTTTAACTCCCAGTGCTCCTCGCTTTGTAAGCCAGCCAACGATGCTCCCAATGCATTTACGGTTTGTGCTGAATCTCGGGGAAATCGGAAACACAACTTCCCACTGCAAATTCCCTTGGACTTTGCTACGAGCGTAAACCGGCTCGATCTGCTGCAACGGGATTAAATATTTACATCTCCAAAACACCGAAAGCCATTAATTAGGTCTACTAACTGACCCTTTGGGGTATGTTGAGAAGTTAATTTTGTTTAAAGGAGTCACCTAACCATAAAGAACTTGATCCCACTCTGGAAACTCAAATTCAAGCTCAGTGGTTTAAGTGGCAGCACTTGACATCGCACTTGGGACGGGCTGGGGATGCGACAGAGCTGGTACCCGGCTTTTTGGGCCAGTAAGTGAAGGAAAAAGGTGTTGGGGGTCTCAGGTGGGTAATTCGGAGTCCCCTGTGAAGCCAAGTCTGAGGTGGCCCGGGGACGGCCACCAGCCCAAGCTGCTGGGGAGGGGGAAAAAGGACCGGGGAGAGGATTTGCAGCAGAACCTGGAAGCTCTTTTGTGGTTTTTTTTTTCTGCTAATCTTAAGCCAAAGAACAGAACGACACCGGATCAGGAAACACACAGGGGAGAAAAATAAAACCACGTCAAACTCATGTTACAGTCAAGACCTGCGTTGTGGATTAACACCTCCGGTCCTGGTGGGACGGGGTCTCTGCACACACATACACCATTTTTTTTATTCCTTTTCTAAGAAGCTGTTGGCCCGAAATAACTTTTTTTTTTTTTTTTTTTTTTTTTTGTATTTAAAACAAATCCCTCGACAGCTGAGCTGCTTCGTCAAAGCATCAGGTTATTTGTGCGAAACGATGCTCCCGGCGACGCGAGACAGGCTGGAAGTCTGACAAAGGGCGAATAATTGGTGTTATAATTAACATCGCCCTTCCCCACACCATCTCTGCAAGGATTTTCAACGCACCTATTTCAAGCGACACGGTAATATTGGTCATTACATTCAGAGCTCTTGAAGCACTTCCACATCCAAGATAGGCAAGTACATGCCGAAAAGCAAAAGAAGTTGAACCCAATTCGGCAGAACCAGAAGTAGACTTTATAATAAAACCCTGCCCTCAAGCCCTTTGAGGGTTTAAAGCCTTTAAATGCTGCCGAAAGCTGGGTTTAGCTTTAGCTGAGCAAGGCAGTGGGTGGTAGGAGATGGTAGGAGGCATCACAAGAGGAGAACTGGGCGTCTGCCAGGTCTTGCTTTTAGCTGGGCTTGACCCTTCACCACCGTCTCTTGGCATCACCCTTCGAACAACAGAGAGAGCGGGCAGGAACGGATGCTGGAATTTGATTTATTTAAGACATCGATTGTACCCACCCTCTTTCAGGGCTAGATTTCGTATGGCATGGACACCTGAAGGGTACAAAGTGCCGGCAGGAGTGTCCCCTTAAGCCCATTCCCATAACACACCTTCGTTTTTGAGTCGAAATCTCAGCGACGCGTGCTTGACCCAACCAGAAGGAGAAAACCAGACCTTGCTTACCCAGACCGAAGCTCTGGTCGAAATCCCTACCGAGTGGCAACGGCACAACAGCCCGGCTGGAAAGATGGGGGCGACAGAGACGGGGATGACAACAGGGATTTGGTTTCAGGTTAAACTTCTTCAGCTCAAACCAAAATGTCTTTGAAGGCAACAGCCAGCTCTGCACAGGCTGAAGCTCAAAGGAGAGACCGCGAAGCCTCCGAAGAAGAGCCACAGCCGCTTGGATTTAGGAGCCCAACCTGCACTACAGCTACACAAACGCCGCTGCTCTCAACCTCCAGCAAGAAAAAAAACAACTCAAGCTAAAAAGCCTCCCCTCCGGAGGTACAAGGGGTTAACGGCTTCTAAATGCAGGTGCGTCCTCATCGTATTTCAACGAGCTAAGTCCCACTTCCACCTGGAGTTTCCACCATGAAGAGCCGCTCTACGCTACTACACCCAGCAAAAAAAAAAAACCAAAAAACGACCCCCTCGTCATCCGAGGTTTTTCCCGGGACATCTCCCTGCTGGCAAAAAACCCATCGACTCCTCTGGCGCGGTGCTCCGAAGAACAGCCCCGGAGCAACGTGTTCGGCTCAACACTTCACGGTTTCAAACCTCCTGAAAATGGAAGAGAAGTCCTCCGGAGACCGGGATTTTTCTCGAAGCGGGGGATGCAGCCAGCTCCGGAAATAAGTGACTGGGGAGGGGGGGAACGGCGAGGAAAGGTGGGGAAAAAAAAGGGGGGGTAGAGAGAAACGAATGTATAATTTTAAATAGGAAAAAGGACATTACGGTACTAAAGACTGCCCTCACCTGGGCTTTGATCCCCGAATCTCCGTTCACGTTGTATTTCTTCTTGTTCGGCATGACGGCATCACCCACAGCCCCTCGGCACCGTCTCCCGCCGGGGCGGGGGCCGCCCCCCCAATTTATACCTCCCGGCCCCCGCCGATCCCCATCCTGCCCGCGGGCCGGAGGGAGGGAAGGAGGGAGGGAGAGGGGAAGGAACCGCTCGGATTTTCAGGCTCCTTTTTTTTTGTGGTTGTTTTTTTGTTGTTTTTTTGGCAGGGAAGGACCCCAAGACTTAATGAGGCGTCCCGCCGAACAAGCCCTACTTCTGTTTTATGTCGAATTACAGCGTTTGCCTGACCTCTAGACAGTTAGCGGCAGTTTTTTAGCGTGGCCCGGCTTGTGTGTGCATAACAATAGCTTATTTATATAACCAGAACATTTCCCTGCTCGCTATAATTAACTTGCTAATTAGGCTCTTTTTAACTTGGGTTCTCCCCCCCACTTTCTTTCCCCGACCCCCCCCCCCCGATGTCAGATGATTACGTTAACGGAGCCTCATTAGAAGAAAATTAACTAATGAGCAACTAAAACAACGAAGGCACTTGTTAGATGGCAAAGTGGTTTTTAATTATGCCGGTCCCTGCTCCGTGCCCCACGGCAGCAAGTGTAGAGTCTGTCCTTGGAAGGGTCCAGACTCCGACACCCATCCCACTGCTCCCGCGTCGGACCGTTCCTCTTAGAACCGTCAAATCACGGAATAGTTTGGGTTGAAGGGACCTTCAAAGGCCATCTAGTCCAACCCCCTGCCATGAGCAGGGACATCTTCAACCAGCCCAGGTTGCTCCAAGCCCCGTCCAACCTGGCCTTGAACCCCTCCAGGGATGGGGCAGCCACAGCTTCTCTGGGCAACCCGGGCCAGGGGCTCACCATCCTCAGCGTAAAAAAATTCTTCCTTATTTCTAGTCGCTTCCCACCTTCCAGGTACCTACTGCAGGAGGAGATGGGCTGCGGGGAACCCCAGAGGGATGCAGGGTCTGGGGAGCGCGATGCTTTGCTACCAGCCATGGAGCAGGCCCAATGCAGGGCAAGTTTTTTTTTTTGATTTTTGTTTAGTGCTTGGAGCTGTTATCCAAAGAGTTTTGCCCCTGACAACGTACCCAAGACAACTCCCATGGAGAACCTCCACGTCCGCTTCCAAGGAAGAGGGAGCTGGGAAGCAAGCGACGGGGCATCGCCAAATGACCCCAACACCAATTCTAACCAAATACGAAAAAAAAGCTCCCCCCACCTCCGTCTGTTATTATATACACGGGCTTTAGAAATAATTTATCGCTGATCTGATATAATATTGCTCCTCGACAGTTGTCCCTGTTGTCCAGTGGGTGGGGAAATGCTGACAGGGAAACGTTGCCTGCAAGGGCTCCTCCGAAGCTTTTCCGCAGACGAGCGTGAGACACGACGGCGTGTGACGTCTCCACGGCACATTTCAAGGAATCCACTAAAAGAGTAAAAATTCCTGGGCTATATGAAAGCGACGCCTCCTTTGTGAAGGGGAAAAACCAGAATTCCCCGTTTTAATCAATCTGTAGAGTAATCGTAACGTGGAAATATGGATTATTTCCAATGTGGAAATGCGTCAGGAAATAAAAGACTGGGATTAACACCATTTGCCTCAACTGATACTAAAGCCAAAGTCGCGTTTTCAAGGCAGGTTTTCAGTTTTGAACGTTACCGATGATCCTCCTCATGCAAAATCCTACAGGAGACGCTACTTTAGCTCAGCGTAAGCTCAGGAAAGCCTGGAAAGGGGATACGAAGCTCACGCCACCAAAGCACAAACTACTTTTTCCAGTCGGTTACCACGTCAAGATGCTTCAATCAAACAGCTCTTCCAGTGGGGGGGGGGGGAAGAAAAAAGCCCTTTTTTCCCCCCGTAAAGACTGAGTCTGAGACACTAATATTAAGAACCTCCATACTATAAAAATGCTAAAAATAAAGTTCTTTCCCGGCCCTCCAGTCCACAGCCCGGGTATCTTCTGCAAATCGTACGTCCGTGGGAATCCGGCTCAATCTTCAACCGAAAACAGGGACGTTCAGTCCTAGTACGATCTGAGTTCTCGCTATAACGTAAGAAACCGGGTCAAAACCCGCTTTTTCACCACGGCTGGAGACCAGCCTTCCCGCAGCCTCCCTCTGCGTTAGTTTAGCCGCGCCGTGGGCTCGTGACGTTTGCTACTCTTTTAAAAAATTGCTGAATGAAACCTTAACATACCGTAAGCGCTACAAAATCCCCCCACCGCTTCTGCAGTGTGCAAGAGGAACCGCCCTTTTAACTTGTAAATTTTGTGAGCGCGGCGTTTTCCGGGTGCTAACGCCTTAAATTTATTCTTAGCCGTGGATATTTCTGGGTTTTTTTTTTTAAAGGAACAAAGGGAGAAAACAAGAGTTTTCCGTGCGACTACGTCGCGCAAGCTCTCCGGGCATTGCTAACAGCCCGCCAATCCACCTGCAACAAACTTGGGAAATAAAAAGGAAGTTATGGAGCTAATTCAAATCCATCTATTGACGTACGGAAGAGCAGGTCGAGCCTGTGGTCTTCAAGAGCTGCCGCTACTTGGTTATTCATGTCACAAAGCGCCTGGAAAGTCTTTTCCCGGCGGAAAAACTTCTCATCCATCCATGACGCCAAGTGATAAAATCAATTTATTCTTAAAAAAAGAAGGGTAAAGATGGGAAGAGAAATGACTCTGCAGCTGTGACTGGAACGGAGGGGACCGATGTGACTATTTTGATGTTCCACCAGAGCCCAGCGCTTGCAGCTCCCGGAGCAAACCTCCTCCTCCTGCCCTCTCATCCCTATTCATGAAGGAAAAGCTGGTTTTTCCTCCAGCACTCGACCTGCCAAACCAGATACCTCATCTCCTGCTCCGCTTTCCCCCGTGAAACCGGAGATGTGCACGGAGACGCCAGGTGTCGGCATCTGAGAAGAGACCTGCTGCCCTTCCGCGGCATCAGCGATGCCTTCCCTTCTCCGTGCTTGAAACGATCTGCAACCCTCAGCTTCAACAGCTCTCCTAACCCACCTCCTGAGCCTAGATCATATCGCTTCAAGAAAAGGACTCTCCAAACCCACTTATTCCATAGTTTCGCCCGCCTTAAATTAATATATAATCCTGACAAGGCTGCTCACTGAGCCAAAACTTCCACTGGAGCTCAAAGTGTTTAAGATTCCAGTTCTCCAGCCAAAAGGTCACGCGGAGACAAACTCCGGGATTAACACACGCGTTTAACCCTTTGGTATCTTCCTTCTGAAAAAAAAAAAAACCAACAGCTTGAGAACGTGCAGGTTAAGGTTGGGTTTTACCTCCAGGGCTTCTTGGGACAGCAAGGGTGGGAGTGACGAGTCACCCACCTGGGCCAAAGGGGTCTCCAAGCGTGTTAGAAACTCAAGCCGTTGATGCTTGAAGACCACCCACCGGTGGCAGATCCGCTCTGCTCTGCAAACTCTCAGCCCAGCGTATTTCCAACTCGCGTTCAGCATGGGGTTGAGGTTAGAATAGACCTGTTTGGGACCACGGCCCCAGACAACTCGATTTATTATATTTCACTAGGACTCAGACTCATTTTTGGTCCTCAGACCTCCAAGACAATTGCTAATGAGGACCGAATCACGGTCCGCGTCTATCGAGCCATTGCTCTAATTTTAATGGCCGAGACTCACTCTTAATTTAGCTCTTTAAAAAAAAAAAAAAAAAGCAGAAAAGCTGCAGGTGGAAAACCTGGAGACAAAACTAAAAGGAGCTCTTCCAACATCTTAGCCCTTATTGACAGAGAGCACTCTTCCATGGTAGCAAAGAGCGGCTCCACCATCCAACGCACAACAAGACCGAGCGCGGCCATCTCTGTCGCTGTAAGCGGTGGGAACAGGAAGGAGAAATCTTTAGAAAAAAGAAAATCACAAAATCCTGAACCAGGCAGCTCCAGTGGGGGACAACGGGAAGGTCAAGGAAGAAAGAAACCTTCTCCCCGTGCTGTAGAGCAGACCCCTTGGTCCACCCCTGGCTCTGTTGGTCACAGTCCCGTGAGAAGGCAGGCGAGAGCGGAAACGGTTATTTCCACATCGCTTCAACTTGCAACGAAGGGGTAACTTGTGTTTTGTCATTAAAAAACGGAGGATCTCAGAAGCCAGAGGTGGAAAACACCTACTGGGTCATCGCCAGCCGGAGCATCATCTCTAGCAGCAAGTGCATGGACACGCGGCCAGCGTTCCACGTGGTCCTACAGCTCCTTCATACGCGTGATGCTACGGCACAACCCAGGAGCATCAGCTTTCCCTGGAAAATCCCAGGGACCACCAGAGCGGAAGCCTCTCCCATTAATTCTCTCCAGCTTACTATTAACGACTCCACAATTAGAGATTATCTAAACCATCGCTCCATCCTACAACCTCAAAGCGCTGAAACCTTCACAAATAAGACCCCAACTCAAACCAGCATTTCTGCCTCACGCACGCACGGGCTGCGGGATTTCAGAAAAACTTAGGAAAATTCAGAATTTCTCCTTCTTTTGACCCCATCCCCAGAGGGAATGAGACATTAATGTCCCGCAACCACACGCGGAAGTTTTTCCCTGACTACTGTGGGTACAAAGGCGTTCAGCGTCGACGTTAAATCCGAGTTGTAGATTATTTGAAAAATTGAGGATTATTTTTTTTTTTACCCAATAAGGGAAATACTGTGATCCCTCATTTAGCTCACGGGTTCAACGCGTGTCAGCTTAACTTTGTGTCGGCCAAACCCCAAATCTCAACCACGGCTCAGATGATGAAGTTCTGCAAAAACCCGACTCGACCAGCTGCGGATCTCCCAACCGTCGGCCACGCGATGTGGGAGAACTTGCATTTTAACCCACTCTTTTGAGAAGCAAAGCAGAAGAGATCATTATTATTCACTAATTTGTCAATATTTGATTAGTCGGTTAATGATAAGAGGTGCCCTGTAATAAACGTAGGACCTTAGTAAGAGCGTTAAGACATAATAATTGAAATAACGGCCATAAAGATAATGAGTGTTTTAAAGCTTAGGCTAATTATTAATTGAAAGGTGGTTGTTCACTCCCACGTTGTCCTGAGAAACCCCATGGAATGCAAATCAGCCAGGTTAAAATCCTGATTAAAAACATTGCTGGAGGACGCAACCCCCAGCCCTTTGCCGACGGAGTCCGATGCCACAGCGGCCTTAAACCATCCGACCGGTCATACATCCACGCCGCGAAAGAAAACTGCTTTAAGAAAAAAAAAAAAGGTCTATTTAAATCAAGTTTTTGTCATCTGGTCCCAATCCCAGCGGCACCGAATCCACACAGGGAAAAATTACAGAGGGGGACAGACCCGCGGGGAGGGGTTTGTTGCTTGTTTTTAAGCAGAACTCCGCATTTTTACAATTGGCACCAAAAAAAAAATCCACGTTTGAAACCATAAAGGAAGGTGCGCACGTCGCAACGTTCATCCCTGCGAACCCTTAAACGCAAAAACTCGTCTCCTCGTTGCTGACGCGGCCGTGGCACAACTGGAGTGAGCGCCGAGAGAACCGCCGTCCGCGAGAAACCAGCGAGGAGCGGGAGCGACGAACCGCAATTTCACCAAAATAAAACCCACGGAAGCTTGAGAAAGCGATCCTGGGGGCTCGTAACGTCGCGTGGTAAAGGGGAACGACGAAGCTTGCATCAAATCACCACGCACGGACTTTTGTTTGTAGATAAAGGTCAAATTGGGAGGAACGCCTTTACAGGAGCACGAGAACGCCGGCTTCTTATGATGGTGACGGCGGCATTTTTAGAAGATCGGCCAAGAGGGACGACTTCAAAAATAGAAACGGAAGATATGAGCGGAAACCGAGGAAGATATAACAAATATCGATAGGGAATGGCAGCGCTTCCCAAGCCTCAGGAGCATTTTTGGACCACGAGACGCTGCAGGGGGGACACGTGACGCCCCTTGGGGACACGTGAAGCCACCCTCCAGAGACACGAACCTCCCGTCTTCCAAGCCCTGCCTGCTTTTTTGGGGCGGCGTCCTTATATTTGCAGCTGCTTTGGGAATTCTTTCCGCCAGAGACGCAAAGCAGAGAAAAGCGTATTCTCATATTTGCTCCCCTAACTGCTCGAACCACCAAACTGAAGGGTGTCTGAAGCTTTAGAGGTTTTATTCCAACAACGGGATGTAAATCGATGATAAAAATGACAAGTAGCCGAAAAGACAGTTATCTGCTGCGCTGATCCCGATGAAATTCCGAGTCTCCTGGACACACTGCAGTTTCTCCTCCCCCCCCGTCCTAAATTGCTATAAAAATTAGTTCCGAATATAACACATCTGCAAGACGGGGTGGCCACGGGGGACCATTCCCTCCGTCCCTTGACCATTTTCAATTAAGCAGCAGATGCCGAAGAACGATGCTGCGCTGGCGGGGTGGGGGGGCGGGGATGCCTGACAGTCCTCGTTAATACCGGACTTTAACGACCCTCATTCTGGCTAAACGCCATCGTATCCCGACGCCGAGCAGCGAGGTCTGAAGCTCCCTCCAGAAACTGAGCAGCAACGGGCTGGCTAGGGGCTGACTGAAACAAGAAGTTAAATAACTCACCAGCCACTGGGGGAGGCGGAAGGCGGAGGCGCTGGCGTTGCTGCCCCACTTCTCCATGGGCAAAACTCTCCCAGCTCACATCTGCTTGGCAGAGGGATGGAGAGGGATGGAGAGGGATGGAGAGAGATGCAGGGGGATGGAGAGGGATGGAGAGGGATGGAGAAGGATGGAGAAGGATGGAGGGGGATGGAGGGGGATGGAGAGGGATGGAGAAGGATGGAGAGGGATGGAGGGGGATGGAGGGGGATGGAGAGAGATGCAGGGGGATGCAGGGGGATGCAGAGATGGAGAAGGATGGAGGGGGATGGAGGGGGATGGAGAGAGATGCAGGGGATGGAGAGGGATGGGGAGGGATGGATAAGGATGGAGAGGGATGGAGGGGGATGGAGAAGGATGGAGAGGGATGGAGGGGGATGGAGAAGGATGCAGCGGGATGCAGGGATGGAGAGAGATGGAGAGGGATGGAGAAGGATGGAGAGGGATGCAGGGGGATGGAGAAGGATGGAGAGAGATGCAGGGGGATGGAGAGGGATGGAGAAGGATGGAGAAGGATGGAGGGGGATGGAGAGGAATGCAGGGGATGGAGAGGGATGGAGAAGGATGGAGAGGGATGGAGAGATGGAGAAGGATGGAGAGGGATGGAGGGGATGGAGGGGATGGAGGGGATGGAGAGGGATGGAGAGGGATGGAGAGGGATGGGGAGGGATGGGGAGGGATGGGGGGGATGGAGAGGGGTGGAGAAAGATGCAGGGGGATGAAGAGGGATGGAGAGGGATGGAGAAGGATGGAGAGGGATGGAGGGGATGGAGAGGGATGCAGAGATGGAGAAGGATGGAGAGGGATGGAGAAGGATGGAGAAGGATGGAGAGGGATGGAGGGGATGGAGGGGATGGAGAGGGATGGAGGGGATGGAGAGGGGTGGAGAGAGATGCAGGGGGATGAAGAGGGATGGAGAGGGATGGAGAAGGATGGAGAGGGATGGAGGGGATGCAGGGGGATGCAGGGATGGAGAAGGATGGAGAGGGATGGAGGGGATGGAGAGGGGTGGAGAGAGATGCAGGGGGATGAAGAGGGATGGAGAGGGATGCAGAAGGATGGAGAGGGATGGAGGGGATGGAGAGGGGTGGAGAGAGATGCAGGGGGATGAAGAGGGATGGAGAGGGATGGAGAAGGATGGAGAGGGATGGAGAGGGGTGGAGAGAGATGCAGGGGGATGAAGAGGGATGGAGAGGGATGGAGAGGGATGGAGAGGGATGGAGAGGGATGGAGAAGGATGGAGAAGGATGGAGGGGGACGGAGGGAGATGAAGAGTGATGCAGGAGACGGAGAGGGTTGGAGGCGGGTGGAAAGGGATGGAGAGAGATGGAGAGAGACGGAGGGGGATGGAGAGAGATGGAGAGGGATGGAGAGAGATGAAAAGAGATGGAGAGAGACACAGGGGGATGGAGAGGGAGGGAGAGGGAGGGAGAGGGATGCAGGGGATGGAGGGGGATGGAGAGATGCAAGGAGATGGAGAGGGATGCAGGGGGATGAGGAAGGCTGCAGCGGGATGCAGGGGGACGCACCAGCCCAGCAGCCCAGCTCCCCCCTCTTGAGCTGCTCGCTGTCAGCTTCGGTGGCCGGATCTTCTCCCAGCAGAGGTCTTCGTTATGAACGAGCCTCGTTAGCCCAGCATTCAGATGTGAGACGGGCAGCTCCGAAAGTTCCCTCGGTTCCTCATTTCTGTTCAAAATCCCGCGCCGGGTGAAGCGCTCAGATCCAGCCCGTTTTTGCAGCCGCGATTTGACGCCGAGCCCGGCTCTGCTCGAGGTTTGAGCTGAGAGCACAGGAGAGCAACCTCGCCGTGGCGCGGAGGAGACGTCCAACCATCCCCTGCCAACACCCCCCAGCCCTGCCTCACCAGAATGCCAACACCCCGACCGATACAACAGCGAGGTCAAGGAGGCACACCTGTACGTCGAGCTATAGGTCTCCCGGACCGTACTTGGCACCACCAGAAGTTTACGCAACGTGGAAGAAAACGGCATACGGACACCTCCAACGCCTCGACGGCTTTTGGATTTAAACGCGATATAGTCAGAAACGAACTTCATAATCCCCGCGGCCGGGCGCAGGAGCAGGTAAATATTTTTAAATGACTTGCATTTTGCCCAGTCTGAGGGAAAAGCGGGGACGGAGCGGGCTGGCGGGGCTGCAGCTCCCTCTGCTGAGCACGCTCAGCCCTTGCTCTGCAGAAGGGGAAGAGCAGAGGAACGAAGGTTTCGCAGCCGAAGCGACTGCAAAGGGATCTCCTGCTCCTGCAAAGACACTTCTCCACGGCCGGCAGCTCCACCACGACCCGGGTTACGAACAAAGCTTTGCCACTTCGCAGCGCTGAAGACCCGAGTTGAGGTTTCACCTTAACAGAAACCTCTCTGGTTCACTCAAAATAATGAAGGATTCCACCCTGGGGAATTAAAGAGCCACCTGCGACCGTTTTCTGAGCCCGCTTGGGTATTTTATCCGTACATTTCCACCCGCAAAGCGAAGGGGGCGAAGCGAAGGCGGGGCTGGCAGCATCTCGCTGGAGATGCTCACGGAAATCCCCCTTCTCTGCCGGGAAGGTCTGGCAGCTCCTCAGCCCGCACAAACATTTCCTCGGTGCTTACTTTTATCGCACTCGAGGAGTTTTATTTGGGGCAACAGTTGACACAAACCTCCCTTCACCGACTTTCTCCTCCTATTCCGGCAGCTGGGCGAGGAACTTGGCTTGTGGGCCACCAGTTTGTGGGCCACCAGCTTGCCCACCAGCGGCAGACACGTCCCGTTGGGTCGCCAGCACACCGAGGTGGACAGAAGAAGTTCCCAGGTTCCTTTCCTTGCTCTGCATCTCTCAACAACGCAAATGCCCGAAATTTTGGAGTTTGCTGAGACAGGACGGCAGGAGGCTGCGGGTGAGGACAAGCCGAAGAGGTGGAACTCAAATCTTCTGGGCAAGCACCAGGCACAACCCAAGTCGAGCAGATACATTTTGCCTGCGTCACCACCTCGGTCGATTAGCAGAAACCGGGAAAAGTTTGTTGGTTTTTTTTCGGGCGATAATTTTCACGCCGTTGGCAAGCTCACCCTTCCAGATTGAAAGAAGCTTCTGTTCAGTGCTGCCTTCGAGCCTTCAGGCCATCATATTCCCATCTCCAAGCAACGCTAAGCTTAATTTGAGCCAGAAAAAAACCCCTCTTCATCTAGGCACTCCCGATTTGGCCAGCTGCAGAGGCTGGTAACGTCCCCTCCTGCAGCAGGGGGGACGGCAGTCCACGGCGGTCCCTCATCGGGCGAAGAGACATTCCCACCCGACCCTACACACCACGGGGCACCAGATGGACGGGTTCTGCGCAGCAAGTATATTCCCCGGCAGCCAGCAAAATGCCTCCCAGAACATCCCTGCCCCAGCCCAAAACATCTCCCAGGCTGCTCCACTACCTTTGTGGCTTGAAAGCGAACCCCCTACCAGCATCCATAAAAGAATTACGCCTTCCCCAACTTCTTTTTAAGGTTGACCATCGGATGGCGGCCACCTGCTCTTATAGTGGAGGTCGTTCCTTAAAACAGCCGCTGCGACCACCAGCCCCAGTGATCTTCAGAGCCCGCTTTGCGACGCACAGTCATGGGCAGCCTTATCTCAGGTGCTCCCCGTAGCGACAGGGCAAGGTTCTAAACCGAGAGAGGGGAGATTCAGACGAGATAGAAGGAGGAAAATTATTCACAATGAGCGGTGAGACACTGGCCCAGGTTGGCCAGGGACGTGGTGGCTGCCCCATCCTTGGAGGTGTTCAAGGCCGGGTTGGAGGCGGCTCTGAGCAACCTGGTCTTGTTGAAGACGTCCCCATTCATGGCAAGGGGTTGGACTAGACGGCCTTTAAAGGCCCCTTCCCACCCAAACCATTCCATGACTCTATAATAAACATGGGCTCATACTGCTGTAAAACTAACCTCAAAACCATCTCATGCATCGCTGGTGTCGTAGGTGAGCCAGCTTCAGTTCTGCTGTTAAATGCAGGGGGTTTGGGTCATTTCAAAGACAGAACTCGCCATCTATGTACAGAATTCGGCCTGAAAAGGACAGACGACACAAAGCCTTGCCAAAAATACTGCACCGGCACAGTAGGCTGCAAAAAAAAAAATAATAAAAAAAAATACGCAGCCTGGCTGCCGTAGACCCAAGGGACAAATAGCTCAGCCTGTTTTGAGTCATGTTTTTCCCAACTAACGTTAAGAAGCGATCGGGATTTGCAGTTTCAGGGTTCCCAGGTGAAAAACACAGCGGATGTTCAATCTTGTTGACTATCCACACCTTCGGCCTAAGCCCTGACTTCTACCGACACTACAGACCACGGTAATGTTCCCGGTTACTGCTCAAACACAACTTCTAGCCTTCAAAATACCGAAGAAACACTGACAATTAACCCTCCCTGTCAACAAATTAGCAACAGCACTGATTGGTAAAGGAATTGCAAAGGCAACTAATATTTAGAAGTTGTTACGTACACTGGCAAGTCTTGCATAGACGTTGGGCAAGCGGACGGCAAGGTGGGCTGAAAACTGGCTGAACTGACCCAGAAGGTTGTGACTGGTGGCACCAAGTCTGGCTGGAGGCCAGTTGCCAGCAGCATGCCCCGGGGTCCAGAGTGGGGCCAGCGCTGTCGCACATCTTCATTGTTGAGCTGGGTGATGGAGCAGAGGGACACCCTCACGCAGTCGGCAGGTGACAAGTGGGAGGAGAGGCTGATCCACCTGGACAGCCTGGAGAGACGTGTGGAGAGGAACCTCACGGAGCTCAACGAAGGGAATTGCCAACTCCTGCTCCTGAGGAGGGACAACCCCATACACACACACATACACCACACACATACACCATACACAACCCCATACACGTACGTCCTGGGGGCCAACCAGGCTGGGAATAGAATCATAGCATCACAGAATCATTTTGGTTGCAAGAGACCTTTAAGATCGTTGAGTCTAACCATCAACCCAACGCTGCCAAGGCCACCACTAACCCATGACCTTCAGCAGCACGTCTACCCGGCTTTTGAATACCTCCAGGGATGGCGACTCCACCACTGCCCTGGGCAGCCTCTTCCAAGGCTTGACAACCCTTTCAGGGAAGCAGTTTTTCCTAATATCCATCCTAAACCTCCCCTGGCGCAACTTGAGGTCGTTTCCTCTTGTTCTATCACCCCTTACTTGGGAGAAAAGCCCGACCCCCCCTGGCTACCCCCTCCTTTCAGGGAGTTGCAGAGAGCGAGAAGGTCTCCCCTCAGCCTCCTCTTCTCCAGGCTGAACACCCCCAGCTCCCTCAGCCGCTCCTCACAAGACTTGTGCTCCTCCTTCTCTCACTCTGCAGAGAAGGACCTCAGTGTCCTGTGGACGCCACGCTGACCATGAGTGGCAACATGCCCTCAAGGCAAAGGCGGCCACCAGTGTGCTGGGCTGTGCTGAGCAGAGCGTTGCCAGCAGGAGAGGGAGCTGGTCCTGCTCTTCTGCCCATCACTGGTGTTCTGGGTCCAGTGCTGGGCTCCCAGGACAAAAGAGACAGGAACACGCTGGAGTGAGCCCAGGGCAGGCCCACGGTGATGGTTAAGGGAGTGGAGCATCGTCACATGAGGAGAAGCCAAGAGCTGGGACTGCTCAGCCTGGAGAAGAGTTGGCATCAGGTACAAACACCTAATGGGAGCCAGGGTCTTCTCAGTGGCGACCACTGAACGGACAAGAGGCATCAGGCACAAACTGAAATACAAGAAACTCTTTTTAACCACAAAACCCCCTTCTTTACTGGGAGGGAGGTCATGCTCTGGCACAGGCTGCCCAGAGAGGCTGTGGAGGGTCCATACTTGGAGATACCCAACACTTGACTGGACGTTGTCCTGGCCAACGTGCTCTAGGTGGCCCTGATTGAATACGGTGGGCTGGACTTGATGATCCCCTGAGATCCCTTCCAACCTCGACCATTCTGTGAAGTTTGATCCAACTCTGCTTGCTAACAAAAGGTTCCGATACATTAAACACCCAGTTGTTGCATTTTTCATCGAAAACGCATGCAACACAAACCTTTAAAGTTTCGGACGATACCTCGGACCAGGAATTTCAACAACACATTTGTCTGCAAAGAACAAGCGTTGTGTTCCCATCAGTTCTCGTGTTGGGCCCTACAACCTCATTTTAGCAAAAGAAACCTAGAAAAAGTGGGTAATGTATTCTTGCCTGCTACTATTCAAGTTCTTTTTAAGTTTGAGATGAAATGAAGCTTTAGTCCAGAAAGAGTAAGCGAGGATCTGTTTTCCTCTTCTCTGACACGATCCCTTCACTTGAGAGGTGACAACACAGTGAAAACATGTTGACACAAATCCTCTCTGAAGCTACCCCAACGTTCACCTGCCCGTGGATGGTGGTTTCTAACATCCATGACTCACATAAAGGTTTATAATTAAAAAAAAAAAAGATACCAGCACTGAGCTGCTCAGACCTGCACTGTGCTAAGTACCCAGCTCCAGGAAAAGTGCCAATAGTTAGAAAAAGCTCTTAAAAACCTACTTCAGCAAGGAGACGATGGCCAAACGAACTAAGGACACTCTTTTGCTTAGTACTATTTTTCATAGCAGAGAAAAGAACTGGTTCAAACCTCAGTGAATATACAGAAAATGAAAGCTAAACGGGACCAAAGCCCTGACCAAAGAACAAGAATTAGCAATTATTGCCCGCATATGCAGAAATACGTGGCTCGGCATTTCTGCTGAAACGTTGGGCGCGATTTAATGACTTCCTTGAGAGTTCTTCCACGCCGGCCCTCGACAGCGCGCCGGGCTGTTGGAAGAACACGATAACGAGAAATTAATGCAAGATGAGAGGCTGCCAAAGCCCAGCGCGGACACGAGGGGGAGCAAGAGCCTGCGGAAAAACCCCCAACGTTTGAGCCTTGACCTATGGAGACAAATGCTAGAAACCGGCGTGGTTTTGAGGGACCACCCAGGCGTTTGTAGAAACTTCTTCCAACCTGCAAGCGTGATCAGCTGCTCGGGAAATTAATGCAGGTTGGCAAAGCCTACTAATCTCTAGGCAATGTAAAAGGTGAGATAAGGAGGAGTCCCGATGCGGTGTCCCGGTGTCCCGGAGTTGACGCCAACGCAAACCTGCACAACCCCATCCATGGCTTTAGGCGCAGCTCATCTGGGTCGTGCCCACAGGCAGGGCACGTCCCCTTTCCCCGCTATTCCAGCGAGGCATTTGCTCTCAGGTAGAGTTAAACCCCACTAACTTCTTGTTCTGAAACTGTTCTCAAATTTGAATTCTCTTTAAATCCCGATCGCGCCCTTCGCCCCACCGTGGCGTAACCCACCCAACCGGGAGATGCCGGCGCAGCAGCACCCGGCGAGCGTTGGGCTGCCTCCGTTCTCCCAATTCCGGTTTTCAAAGGGATGTTTTCCCAAGTGAGTTATAAATTCTCCCACTTTGAAACTTTCTGCCAGAATGGTCTTTACGGGAGCTACATAATTTCAGCAGAACTTTTCAGCTTTCTATAACATCAGTTTACCGCAAATATTACTGCAGCCCGGACTGCTAAGACCACGGACCGAGCACCTCGCGGCAGGGAGGCATCGAACTCTTCGAAGACTCGAGCCGCAGTTTCTTGAACATTTTTCAGTTGTCCTTGCAGCTGGACCCCAGGGAACGGTTCCAGCTCAGGACAACACCACCAAGGCACGGAAAGGTATTTTTAAGGCAGACGGGTCACTGCCTGGCCCTGCAGGCAAGCGTACAAGATGCTGCAAACCAGCACTGCCGGACCGTACCACCATACCGCTCTGCTCCCTTGTTTTTCTGGTAGATACAATGTTTCTGAAATACAGAGACACGTAATCCTCTTCCACGTAGGGCAAATGGAAGGGGAAAAAATAAGCAAAACTAGATTTGAAAAGCCCTTTCCGTTAACATTTTTCTGTGACGCCTCTAAAATCCGCTCGTGTCAGCTCTTGCCCCTGCTCAAATACTCACAGGGAACTCATTTTATTGCTAACTTATTCCACGCCGTCAGGTGTCTTCCACCCCTCGCCTTGCAGGCAGCGCAACTCTTGAGCATCCATCATGCTGTTGACTACCCGAGCCATCAACTCAGCTTAGTTAAAGGGTTTGCAGAAACTCCAGGCTGGGCTTTACAGCAAGGACCATCTTTGCAGGCAGGTGTAGCTCCCGGCATCATGTTCGATTTATAACGGCGTAGGTATCACGTGCATAAATTTAAGTGTAACGGTCTGGGTATCATGTTTGTATCTAAAAAAGAAGACGTCAGATTGCACGTGGGCTTCAAGCGACACAAATGATTTAAAACAGTTAAAAATTTGCTAATAAATCTGTTCACGTTCCCTGCCTTTTTACACAGCTGTTCCTAAAACCTGCTCCTAAAGGTCCCAGCAAGCACCACAAGCAGCCTCCTCCCTCTTCCACCCGAAAGGGTGACCATCGTGTCATCACTGACACCGATCTCAACCCCGGCGGCGTCTCACCATGCTGCTATAACGAGCTCCGTCATGAGCTTATCCAACCCCCTCTGCCGCGCTCCCTGCAGACCCCGCGCACGGTACGACCTGCCTGGGCGCATCCAAGAGGTGTCCACCCTGTTGACACCTAAGCCTCCTTCGAAGGTCTCTCTGCCATCCGTTTGTCTACTTTGCTGCTTCTCCTCCTCATTGCCTGCTCACCCTCTGGCCGTAAACTTCTCCGAGCGAGTTCTTCATCGGTTTTTGGAAAGCACGAGAGTGGGTATTAATTTCTGCAATCCTGTGAAATTGCAGGGACGTGGAACTTCCAGCTCGGGCAGAAGCTCCAGGTCAACGCGTGAAGAAAGCATTGAAGGTCCATCCCACCGGGGGGATGAGTTTGCTCAAGATTAAACGTGGTTTCAAAGCACTCTCAAACGGGAAGATCGTCAGCTGCTCAGCTCTAGAAGTCAAATGAGTGTGTTGAAGGTGCGGAGGCTAAATAACAAACGGTAAATTAATTTATGCCCTCCTTTCTTCTATTTCTTTTTAAATAAGGAGCATCCAGAAGCATAGCTAAATGGTGCTTGAGCACAGAAGACTTTGCTTCAAAACCAGGTTGTTTACAGATCCTGCTTCTAGATTTTATCATCAGAGGAAAATTCTTTTAAAACGATTGATTTTCACAGGAGGCTTCAAATACACCAGGGCCATGCAGACCTTTGCACCCAAAACCATGACCGTGGGTATCAAGCAGAAGGCGAGGCAGCACCCCATGAATTCCTGCCATTCCTGAATTACAGCATCACCGCTGCTAGAAATAATTCCAAAATATCATCTCTCTGATAATACGAATACAGGAGAAGTTGGCTGGAGCAGACAGGGACAAGCCCCTATCCCTGAGGAACAATGTCCCTCCACCCTCTCGGGCACCAAAAGCCACCAGCAGCATGGTCACGCCGGCCAACCAGCTCGAACGCGTCTCTGGTTTAGAATGCAGGAAACGTTAATAGATATTCCAGGAACAGCTTAAATAAAGCATTTTCTCCTTAATGGAATTAAAATGTGTTCTAAGCGCTCCCTGAAGAATAAAATATCTGCACTGTGTAAACCGGGAGGACCTTCAAGGAGAAAGAGGCGCCTTCTCAGCACACCTTTGCCTGCAGGCAAATATTCACCAGCCCCTATGAACGTGATCGTGCAGAGACGTCTTGCTCGAACAAAAAGCAAGGGGCAAGACCTCGAGAGCTGGAAAGTTTCTACGAACTAGAAATGGATCCTGCCATTAAGATTACAAGAAAGTAATTGCGTACGTTGGAGTTTGAATTAGAAAGGGCCGAACTTGGAGAGAACGGCTCTTCCATGGGTTGCGCTGCGGAGCACCAGCTTTCAGGTGGTTTCTTTAATGGCAAAGTGGAGCTCAAAGCTCAGAGCAAGATTACGAGACTCAACACGTGCAAACGCAGAGGCCACCCTGGATCTACATCTCTCATCAAGACACCCGTCAAGACGGCCACGCTTCCTATTAGAGCGAGATGAACCTGGGTCAGATCCAAGCCCAGGGCGGCGTTCGTGCCCTCTTGCAGGAGAAGCTCCAAACACGAGTCGCATTTCGACTGTTTCTACTACTCCTGGTCCTACCTACAGCACAAAAACCCAACAAGAGACTTTCCAGACTAGTAGTGGTCTTGAGAGAAGATAAAACTTCTGATGTGTTTCCAAGCTGGCGGCGACTCAAGGAACCCACCTTCCAGGAGGCAGACGAGGGATGTCAAGAGGCCACACGCAAAGAGGTGACAGATCGGTACGGTCCCGTGTAAGGGCACAGGCCCTGTGGTTTTACAGGACGCTCCTTGTTCTGCTTTCATTTTTAAAACATATAAAATTGCTCCTTCCCAGGTATGTCAGAGAACACAAGGGCAAAACGTTTCATTTCCCCAAGGTAAGGAAGGCTTTTGGCGCCGAGAAGCTGAGCGTAAGTCTAGCTCGCCCCAAAAAATTAACTACACAGTTTATGTTTATTTTATTCCAGGAAGGCACGTACAAAAATCCTAATGTGCAGGAGAAAGTAACGTTTTAATATCCTCTTCTCCCAACTCCTGCGCAGCAATACCTGGGAAGTCAGAGCCTTCGTAGCTGAACCAACAGCCGCCGCGTACCAGGGAGATGGGAACCGCGTCAAAAAAAAAGAAAGGGAGACCCAGCTGTCTCCTGTGTGGAGCTCCGCGCCTGTAGGAATGCCAACATCACCAACCCACAAAATAACCCCCCAAAAAAGGATTTTTAAAATTTGCTCTAAACCAGGAGAAGGAAAGGGCACTTGTATCAGCAAGTTTCATCCCAGTGCAGGGATGACTGTGGCTCAAACACGAGTAATAAGAAGATTAATGAGGAGGTCCAAAGAGAAAAGCCATGTCCGCATTTCTGAAGGCAACGACACCATTCATAGAATCATAGAATCATAGAACCATAGGGTTGGAAGGGACCTCTGGAGATCATCTAGTCCAACCCCCTGCCAGAGCAGGGTCACCCAGAGCAGGTGGCACAGGAACGCGTCCAGGCGGGTTTGGAATGTCTCCAGAAATGGAGACTCCACCACCTCTCTGGGCAGCCTGTGCCAGGGCTCTGCCACCCTCACAGCAAGGAAGTTCCTCCTCATGTTTAGGTGGAACTTCCCATGGTCAAGTTTGTGCCCGTTCCCTCTTGTCCTGTCCCCGGGCACCACTGACAAGAGCCTGGCCCCATCCTCCTGACACCCACCCTTGCAGGATTTATAAGTGTTGATAAGATCCCCCCTCAGTCGTCTTTTTTCCAGACTGAAGAGACCCAAATCCCGCAGCCTTTCTTCATCAGAGAGGTGTTCCAGTCCCCTCATCATCTTGGTGGCCCTGTGCTGTCCCCTCTCCAGCAGTTCCCTGTCCTTCTTGAACGGGGGAGCCCAGAACTGGACACAGCACTCCAGGTGTGGCCTCCCCAGGGCAGAGCAGAGGGGGAGGATGACCTCCCTCCACCTGCTGGCCACACTCTTCTTGATGTCCCCCAGGATGCCATTGGCCTTCTTGGCCACGAGTGCACGTGGCTGGCTCATGGTCATCCTGTTGTCCCCCAGGACTCCCAGGTCTCTTTCCACAGAGCTGCTCTCCAGCAGGTCACCCCCAACCTGTCCTGGTGCGGGGGGTTATTCCTCCCCAGGTGCAGCACCCTACACTTGCCCTTGTTGAATTTCATAAGGTTCTTCTCTGCCCAACTCTCCAACCAAACGGCTCCGCGTTTTCACCACACACCCAGCTGCATCATGTCGCGTGAGGACAGATCTCGGCTGGGAGAGGACAGGTGGGTAACCACCGCTCAGGGCTCGGCGCAACGGTTTAGGAGTTGTCTCTGCACAGAGAAGGGCTACAAAGCTGGTGAGGGGCCTGGAGGACAAACCTTATGAAGAACAACTGAGGGAGCTGGGGTTGTTTAGCCTGGAGAAGAGGAGGCTGAGGGGAGACCTTATCACCCTCTACAACTACCTGAAAGGAGGTTGTAGAGAGATGGGGGCTGACCTCTTCTCCCTGGTGACAAGTGATAGGACAAGGGGAAACGGGTTCAAGTTACGTCAGGGGAGGTTTAGATTGGATATTAGGAGACATTTTTTCACTGAAAGGGTTATTAAACATTGGAATAGGCTGCCCAGGGAGGTGGTGGATTCACCATCCCTGGAGGTGTTTAAAAAAAGGGTAGATGGGGCACTGAGGGACATGGTTTAGAAGTGGCTCTTGTCAGGGTAGGCTAAAGGTTGGACTCGATGATCTTAAAGGTCCCTTCCAACCTCAGCAATTCTATGATTCTATGATTCTAAACAGCGTAACGAATCGGCTTTCAAATGGTCCAGTGGCTCATTTTGACCACGAGCAAACTAAAAGCCCCCCCGCAGCCTGGGCTGCATCCCCAGCAGCGTGGGCAGCAGGGCGAGGGGGGGATTCTGCCCCTCTGCTCCGCTCGGGGAGACCCCCCTGCAGTGCTGCCTCCAGCGCTGGGGCCTCGGCACAGGAGAGACACGGAGCTGTTGGAGCGGAGCCAGAGGAGGCCCCGGAGATGCTGGGAGGGCTGGAGCCCCTCTGCTGTGGGGACAGGCTGAGAGAGCTGGGGGGGTTCAGCCTGGAGAAGAGAAGGCGCCGGGGAGACCTTCCAGCCCCTTCCAGTCCCTAAAGGGGCTCCAGGAAAGCTGGGGAGGGACTCTGGATCAGGGAGGGGAGCCACGGGACGAGGGGGAACGTTTTAAACTGAAAGAGGGAGATTGGGATGAGATATTGGGCAGAAATTGTTTGCTGTGAGGGGGATGAGCCCCTGGCCCAGGTTGCCCAGGGAAGCTGTGGCTGCCCCATCCCTGGAGGGGTTCAAGGGCAGGTTGGACGGGGCTTGGAGCAACCTGGGCTGGTGGGAGGTGTCCCTGCCCAGGGCAGGGGGTGGCACTGGGTGGCCTTGAAAGGTCCCTTCAACCCAAACCATTCTGTGATTCTACGATTCCATGACTCTGGCCAAGTCACTTGGTTGGACGATCTTGAAGGTCCCTTCCAACTCTAACCATTCCATGAGTCTTCTCTATGATTCTACGATCTACCTGTACCAGACCCACTGGAACACTGCTACAGGTCCAGACGCTGATTTTATTTTAATTTTTGGGTTTGTTTTTTTTTTTTAAGACGACAAAATACTATAAAGACTATTTTCTATTTCAGTATGCTAAAATTTCCAATTTTATTAACTTCTTAACTTTACTACCTCATCAATGGCATGCATTTGGAAATTATCTTAAAGTCTAGCCATCTACGGAAATATTTTTGGAGCTGAAGCTCTGAGCTGGAGCTTTACGTGGATGTGCAGGTCCACCAGCCTGTACGATCCTGTTACAGAGTCCTCGCCATTTACCCGACTGTCTCCTCCCTGCGCAGAATTAACAGCACCTTTCTCTCCCTCGGGCAGTAGGCTAAGGGAACAGCCGCGCTCGGAGTACCATCGACAGACGTGAGACGCCTGGGGACTTCTCAGGGGTTGGAAAAAACCTGAAAAGGAAAAATAACTCAATATAAAATTTTCAGCGTGGAAAATACGGGGGAGCGAGAAGTCACCCAAGACCGGATCGAAGCAAACTGAAGAGCTCTCCTGGCGGGAGGAGAGCAGGGAAAAGCGGGGCCCGAACGGGGTGATTTCGAAGGCGGGTGCGCCCCTGCACCGTCACCAAATACCGGGCTTTTTCACTATTCTTTGTATCGGAATCTTACAGGGGTTTACGGCAATTAAACCCTATCACCAACATTCAGAACGACGACCCGTGGCCAGATATTCAAAAGCCCAGACCGGAAACATCACATCACTTCGAACAGTGGCCAAAACCGCCCGAAAGACAAATTTCTGTGAAAATTAAATTGAGAGAGTAGGCAAGAAGAGAAGCGGGACGGGAGAGCAAGGAAGGCAGCACGGCAAAGGCAGCACGGCGGCACGGTCCCACCCGCTTTAATTGACCGAACACTCCTTTGAGAGGAGTCCACCCCCCACCCCCTGCGTGACCCCTCCCAAAACTGGAGGCGTCGGAGGAAAAATGCTACTGGGGGGAAAAAAAAGAACAAAAAATGGAAAACAAGAAAAAGACCAAAAAAAGGGGGCGAAAAAAGGGCCAAAATAGGCGAAAAAAAAAGGAGAAAAAGGAAAAAGGGGGAAAAGGAGAAAAAAAGGAAAAAAGGGGCAAAGAGAGGCAAAACAGGGCAAAAAAGGGGGCAAAAAAGCGGGGCAAAAAAGGGAGCAAGAAAGGGGGAAAAAGGGGAAAAAAAGGCCAAAAAAGGCCAACAAAAAGGGGAAACAGGAAAAAGGGTGAAAAGGGGGGAAAAAAGGCAAAAAAAGAGGGAAAGATGCAAAGAAAAACAAAATGGGGCAAAAAAGGGTGCAAGAAAGGGGGCAAAAAAGGGCCAAAAAAAGGCCAAAAAAGGGGGGGGGAAGGCCAAAAAAGGCAGGGGGGGAAGCCAAAAAACAACCAAAAGAGGGAAAAAAGCGGAAAAAGGGAAAAAGGGAAAAAAGAAGAAAAAGGGGAAAAAAGAAGCAAAGAGAAGCAAAAATGGGGCCAAAAAGGGGGGCAAAAAAAGGGGGGAAGAAAAGGGGGGCAAAAAAGGGGCATTAAAAGGGGGGAAAAAAGGGGGGGGAAGGCCAAAAAAGGGGTGGGAAAGGCAAAAAAAGGAAAAGGAAAAGGGGAAAAAGGAAAAAAGGGGGAAAAGGGGAAAAAGGGGAAAAAAGAGGCAAAGAGAGGCAAAAATGGGGCAAAAACAGGGGGCAAAAAAAGGGGGGAAGAAAAGGGGGGCAAAAAAGGGGCATTAAAAGGGGGGAAAAAAGGGGTGGGAAAGGCAAAAAAAGGAAAAGGGGAAAAAGGAAAAAAGGGGGAAAAGGGGAAAAAGGGGAAAAAAGAGGCAAAGAGAGGCAAAAATGGGGCAAAAACAGGGACAAAAAAGAGGAAAAAAAGAGGGCAAAAAAGGCAAAAAAAGGGCAAAAAAGGCAAAAAAAAAAAAAAAAAAAAGGTGCCCAAATGCCTATTCAATCCATTGACTTGCAAGTGGAAAGCGGTGTTTCATAAACCGTGCCCTGGCCAGACCGACCAGCTCCCGGAAAATCTGCCGAATAATCCCCGCGACCCGCGTGTTTCCCCCGTCAGCTCCATCCCGTTGTCACCCGCCTCCTCCTCCGTCACCCGCCAACGCCCGCACCGTCGCTCTCCTCCCTTACAACCACCGTTACAACCGCGTCCGCCCCGCGCTCCGCACCCGGATCATTTTATAGGAGGGATTATTTCATAGGCTTCAGGTGCAACCAAAATACTACGCCTTTAGCAGCCACCGTTATAGATGTAATATATATCGCAGCAGCCACTGTGTATATACACCGTGTGTGTGCGTGTATAGAGAGAGAGATATATATATAAAAAAAATAACCATCCAAACCAGTAATCTCTCACGCTCCTACCTGCTTCTGCGAGCGGTTTTAGGCAAATTAAAAAGGTTTGCCTTTGCTTCTTAAAGCACGGTGCTCATCAGTTTGTACTTAAATCGGGCCCTTCAGTAACGAGTCGCACGTCTAATTTCTCCCATGGCCTCTCATCTTTCAGAGCTCAACGGCCTTCGGAGCTCAGTCCGGTTTTATTTGTGCAGCCGGAAGCCCGATTACCAACCGGTCCCAACACGGACCCTTTTAAGAGCCAAACAAAGGCTGGGTGGAGCCACCCGTACGACCAACTCACCCATTTTTCACTCTAATCTCTTACGCGCCCAACGGCACGACGCTAACGGTCGTTTAAGGGATACGTCTGCAGTCTACACTCACGGGTTTCTTACCTCAAGAGGGATGCAGACGGCTTCCAGTTCTGCCCATCGGGAGAACGACCTCGCGAAACCACGACATTAAATGAAAATTAGTTTGAAAGCTTTAGCCGCCGCTTGCTTTCTGTGCTTAAAACCCAACTCCTAAGACAGTTTCTACTTGGAAAGCCAACCTGCCCGGGGATGGTCAAGCCAAAATGACCGTGACTGTTGGCGAGAGCGGTAAACCACAGAAACACAAGAACTCACGGTATTTTGGGGACACCGTAACAGCCAGACACAAGCTCAGTAGCTCTTGTGGAAGGCGGCGTAAGGACCACACAGGTGTAAGGACAACGTACGGCATCTTTAAAATATCTTCTAGCAGGAGAGTCTTATTAACGGTGAAAAAAAAGGTCCTTCCAGCAGGTGATATGAAATCGTTAAGGGACAAACCACAGCTCATCCGCGTTTCCACAACCCTCGCCGTTCCAGCCCCGCCAGCTTCCTGCAGGCAGCATTCCGGCTTGGCAGAACCACAGCATCGTTATCAGTTGGACAAGGATTGATCTGTGGTTGGGAAGGGAAGGATAAGAAATAAAAATCTAAACTAAATTAAAAGTCAAGACTCTTGGGCTCGCTGCTTTACCTGACTGCCACCGCGCTAATGAGGAGGCGAGTTGGTGATTACATTCAGAAACAGCAATTTGGAAATAAAATGAACACGTAGGCGGTCGATAAGGTGAAGGGGAACATCTCTGAAAACCGAAGTGCTGGGAAAAGACCTCCAAGATGGTTAAGAAAACCAGGCCCTGATCCACCACTGAACCCAGAACTTGGGAATCTGAAGCAAAAGCTTCCCTGCCTGCACGCTAGGAGCCGTCGGGTCGGCGAGTCTTATTTATTCTCCGTGCGTCGATGGCTCGATACAAAACGAAGCCCATCTCGACGAATACATCAGCAATAGACACAGAAACGCCACCCACGGAATCCATCCCCGGCAGCAGCGAGATGACGGGGTGCGCTGACTGCAGACTCACCTCGGCTCTCAGCATCCCCCCCGCCATCCCGCATCCCCGGAGGTATTTAAAAGACGGGTAGGCGTCGTGCTTAGAGAGATGGTTTAGCGATGGGTTTTGGCAGCGTTAGGTTGATGGTTGGACTCCATGATCTGAACGGTCCCTTCTAACCGAGGCGATGCGATGATTCCATGACTCTACGGACCCACATGCGGTACCCCCGGCAGCAGAACTTCTGGGGGAACCGCCAAAACCGGGGCTGGAAACGCGGCTCAGCTGTCAGCCAGCGAGGGAAAATGAAGTTAACGAGCAAAGCTTTAATCAGCGGACCTTGGTGTAATCGGAAACGGAGCCCCCTGAATACGTAATGACAGGCCGCCTCTCCCCGATTCTCCATTTTCCCATGGGAAGAAAGTCACAACCCATCGAACGGAAAAGAAAAAGCCTTCAAATCTGAGGCTAAAGATTAGTGTTACAGAAACGCGGCTTTTCTCTAAGCACCGGTTCATCCCGCACGTCCTGCCCAGGGCAGGAGGCAACCGGACCACAGGAGATCCAAGAGCGGGATCAGGCTGGAGCAAGAAGAAGAAACACGCTTGCTCACACAATGTTGCCGTTTTGCTAATAAATTTACATCGAGACACGCCTCATTAGCCGAGGAACGGTTTAATTCAAGTTTGTGGCAAATAAAAACAAGCGGTTATCTGAAATCTACCCAAAATTACGAGGGTTCATCCCCGTGTCCTCGCTTGGCCCGGGGAAGGTGGGTGCTCTCTCAGAGCAGAGCCGTGGGTGGCTCTTCCGGGCGCGGGTGGTTTTTCCAGGCGAAACGCTCCCGAGTTTTGCTCCACTGAATGTCTGTCCCCCACCCCGGGTTAAGAGTCTTTACTAACCCTCGTTAACGGGCCGTTAATGATCGATCCCTCATCACATGGAGATTACAGCGGTCAGCCAAGAGCGCAATCCCCAGCTGACGGATGTTAGCGCTTGGCTTTCCCACGGCCAGAGCCCACGGATGGAATTCCAACAATCTCCACCCATTTAGACTCCACAACTCCACACTCCACCACCCCTTGACGTATTTAACGTATTTAACGGGGATTAAAACCCACGGACGGCCGAGCCTGGCCTCCGTTTAGCTCATCTAAGCCGAGACTATAAACCTGCACATCTTCCTCGGGCCGTTCCCTTGACTGCTCACCCCCAGGGTTAAACCCATTTAAAATTTCGCCTTACAAACCGCTCGAATTATTTATATTTTTTTTTTTTTTTTGCCTGGCTTTAGCTTGGTGTGAACGGCCTCCCTGTAAGCGTACCTTTGTCACCGAGTTCCTACCGAGTCTTCGCAACAACCTCAACAAAATCAGACTCTCGGCATTAGTGAACTTCTGCAGCGCCCAAACACCCCGCGAGCCTCCCGGGATGCTCCGCGCGTCAACCGCTGCTGGCACAAATAAATATCTCTACAGAAACCGGGTTATCAAGACCATAACCAAAGACAAGCCGTTCTCCGCCGTTCATCCCTAATCTGTATTCTTTATAGTTTGATTCAGGCCTTTTCAAAGCACTCATTCATGGGTCTTACCAGTTTTCTTGCCCAGAGGGACCTTTTTTAGAGCGGCCCCGATTAATGAAATAACGCTTTTCTTCCCCTCTGCCCGCCCACGGCCGCGGTCTCCAAGTGCTGTACCCTGCGTAAAAACTTGAAAATATCTGGTTTTGCACCCAGTTCTAGGGGTGCAGAATGAAAACGTAGTAACGACAGGACTACTCCGACATCTAGCCACCGTTTCTTAAGCCATTTTATGTTTATTTTAGTATTTTGAACAGTTTTATTTAACTTTTGGACCCTTCCCATTACTTGCGACTTGGAGAAATCCCTGCCCATTCACTGATCCTAACGTGACTGTCACCCAGTGCCTTCTTATCTTGCAGAAATGACAATATAATCGTAATAATATATACAATATAATTGTAATTATATATATTATTACTCTATATACATTAAATATATTATATAATTAACCTTCCTGCACTGGAAGCAAAGTTATAATCCAACCTCAGCCGTCGCTTTTTGCCCGGGGAACGTCTTTTTGCCGTTGAGGACACAAAACTCCATCACCGGGAACTGGCCGCGCGAGTCGTTAATCGTGTTTTACCTTCTGTAGACCAATCCTAACGACACCATCTTGCTCCCAAGCTTTCAGACAAGCCTGGAGGTCACCTAAGAGGAAGCTGCAGGGAAAAGAGCACAGTGCGAATTCGAAATATCAACTCACTTGATTAATACGAAGTTACTGGGGTGGGGGGAATAAACCCAAACCCGCTTGGTCCAGAATAACTGTGCTCTGAGAGGGCGGGAAGCAGCGACTGTAAATGACACCAACCTGGCTGGCCGCTTTAGACGTTCTCCAGCTTAATCAGGCCTCAGTGAAATCAAGTTTGACAAGTTGCTGTTGACATCCCCTAATTTGCGCGTTTTAATCCTTTCGCACCCAGGGCGACGCCGAGCGCGGGGCGCGTTGGCTGCGACGGGCCCCAGAGGAACAGTCATCGCTGTTAGCCAACATCTTCCTTAAACGCGCCTCGGTGCCTGGCTCCGCAGAAAGCCACTGGAAAACCCTACCCTGCCGTTAAATATTAATTTGTCGTAACAGCCTCCAGCTTCTCAAGGTCAGAACTGTTTTATTCGGCTTCCTTCTCTCTTTGTCCAAGGCCGTCACGGACCCGATGTCCAAATCCAAACCTGTCTAAAATACCGTTTTCATTGACCGTATCAAAAATACGGCTTTGATTATCATTTATTATTTCCATTGTATTATTACTTATTATTATCACGGATTTATATTGGTTATATTTATTTTATTATTTCAATAATCAGATTTACACTCTGCTTTTTAAAATAACCGCCTTGCTCCGGATAACAGAAACGGCAGCACGTTTCCATCGAGTTTATAGCGATTTTCTCCCCCGTTTCGAGTTTATAGCGATTTTCTCTCCCATTTCGAGTTTATAGCGATCTTCCCTTCCATCCGACGGTCCGGGATGCAAACGCAGCAGAGACTGACCTCTGCTCCGATCTCCCCTCCCGGTAAAACCCAGACTTAGCGAGTGATTTGAAGAAAATCCAAGCGGAGTCCCAACTGGACAGGAAGGTGTTCTTCATGCTTTGAATGATTAAGGAGCCATTCTCAACATCTGCGGCGTGAAGAGCCCCGTCGGCGTTCCCGGGGAGCTCTGACTCACCCCAGCGCAGCGAGATGAATAAATCCGGCGTTAACGAGCACCATGGAAATCGGGAGTGCAGGTAAATCAATTAGGCATTCTTCATGTGCATTAAAAGATCAAGAAGAACATTTAAATACATGCGAGATACTTAAAATTAGACTAATGAGGGATTACTAACAATTTCTCTCTCTCTCTCTCTCCAACCAGAAGGCTCTGACAGTTTAAAAGGCAAATGCTTTATTATTTCGTACGTGGGCTCTGCATTTACTCCCACGCGTGGGGCTGGGATGCGGGGAGGTGACAGGCGTTCGAAACACGTGAAATTCGCCGCGTACGGATCGAGAGGGCTGAAGGAAGCATGGAAATCCCATGAAGAAACCCTCCTTCATCAATATTTGAAAAAGGATAAATTGAGATCCGGATTGCATTGATAATTTCACCCTTCCACAGCAAAACCCCCAAATGGTTTGGCCTTTTTAAAAATCAAGCCAACGTGCTCTTCTACCTCTTTGACTGAACGGGAAATTGTAGATTTACCTTTGCAGCCCCCTCTACCCCCTCCCTGCCTGTCCTCGACCACGGCGTTTCTCCCAGGAAACAAATCCCTTCCGTTTCAGCGAAACGAGAACCGTCGCCGCTGCGGCAGAAACCAGTTGCCTCCCGAAGCCTGGGATGATAAACTCGTTTAAAGCTCAGATGGCATTCAGATTGGGAAAGCTGTTTGTTTGGGGTTTTTTTTAAAAAAAAAAAAAAGAAAAAAAAAAAAGCCACGCTGTCCAAGCTAATCATCTCCCCCCAGTTGTTTTTTTTTTTAAATAAATGTAAAGTCACAAAGGCATTTCATGAGCGGTTTAGGAAACACCCACTACGACAGCAGGTCCCAGGAACACGGGAGGGTTTGGCCCTATATAACCTCAGGGATTAAAAAAAAAAAGTAAATTTAAAGTACGTCAGGGATGTTGTAACTGGATGTAACTCGAATGTTACATGGAATAAACTGGAATAAATACATGGAATAAAATGTAACTGGAATAAACAGTTACGGGTTTATTCCAGAGTCCCGCCGAAGCGGCAGACGGATGACTCTTGCCTGCCCCGGCTGCCCTGATGCGAAACTCAACCGCAGCCTGTTGAAAACTGGGGTTTTTACCCAAAGAACGACACATGCGGCTTCCGCCTGAGCCCGAGCCAACGGCACCTCGTCCGCGGATGCTCCGTAGCTGCTGACTCTTGAAGCGAGGACTCGTTTCCAGAGTGACAAGAAGATGAGATCGCAGAGCTCAGATGCTAATACGAAAATGAATAAACCGCAAACAGAATGTATTACAGACCCCGTAACGGGACGCTCCTGCAGCAGACGAGCTGTTGGAGCGGGGCCAGAGGAGGCCCCGGAGATGCTGGGAGGGCTGGAGCCCCTCTGCTGTGGGGACAGGCTGAGAGAGCTGGGGGGGTTCAGCCTGGAGAAGAGAAGGCGCCGGGGAGACCTTCCAGCCCCTTCCAGTCCCTAAAGGGGCTCCAGGAAAGCTGGGGAGGGACTCTGGAGCAGGGAGGGGAGCCATGGGACGAGGGGGAAGGGTTTTCCACTGGAAGAGGGGAGATTGGGATGAGATATTGGGAAGAAATTCTTGGCTGTGAGGGGGGTGAGCCCCTGGCCCAGGTTGCCCAGAGAAGCTGTGGCTGCCCCATCCCTGGAGGGGTTCAAGGCCAGGTTGGACGGGGCTTGGAGCAACCTGGGCTGGTGGGAGGTGTCCCTGCCCAGGGCAGGGGGTGGCACTGGGTGGCCTTTAAGGTCCCTTCCCACCCAAACCCTTCTGTGATTGTATGCCAGCACTATAAATCTGGACCAACCCAACAGGATACTCCGTGTTCAGGCACCACAGACGCTCTCCTGCATTTATCAAGCGCTACCACCACCGCGCAGAATAACTCAGAAGCAGTAATTGGCTTAAGGGAGCTCTAGTTACATTTTAAAGCCATTTAACCTTAACTCTCTTGTTTTAACATAGCAATAATCCCTCCAGGTGAGCACCACCTGCATGCCTTGGTTACCGCAGGCCGCCCGTCCTTCGTGTTTAGCTCTGGCACGGCACAGCCGTCATCGACGTCACCGGGCTTTCATCATAAAACGCTGCGATAATTTAACGTGCAATAAAAGCCGGCATCATCACCAGGGCCGGGGGGTGGGAACGAGATGATCTTTAAGGTCCCTTCCAACCCAAACCATTCTATGATTCTGTGATCAAACCGAGCTGACAGCACGCATTTGCATGCAGGCAGCCATAATGGATATTATATATATCTATATATTGGATATTGGGAAAAATGTCTTCACGGGAAGGGTTGCCAAGCCTTGGAACAGGCTGCCCAGGGAAGCGGTGGGGTCCCCATCCCTGGAGGGATTTAAGAGATGTGGTGCTGAGGGACGTGGGTTAGTGGTGGACTCGGCAGCGTTGGGTTGACGGTTGGACTCGATGATCTGAAAGGTCCCTTCCAACCCAGACAATTCGATGATGAGCATCGTTATTCCATGCTCCGCAGGACCCGAGGAGCATCCTGCCCCACGGGGCTGCCAGAAACATCCCCCCCTCGCCCAGACGCCCCGTCACACGTCGATCCCGTTTCCTTGACTGACACAGACACACACTGGCACTTCCCCTGGGAAAGCCAGGTCCACTCATGCCCTTCACGAGGGCAGACTCTTTAGGACGCGGCGGTGTGGCATTGATTTAAGGAAGAATTAAATTGGGAACCCGACCCTGCCTCCTACCTCTCGCCCAGCCAGGTGAGCCCGAGCGTCTCCAAAAATGGGACAAAGGAATCTCGGTACGGGCTCAGTTGCTTTAAAAGTTTGCCACAAGCCATTTTTAAAATTGTTTTTCCACTTTTTCTACTTCTGGGGTATCTCTTTATTGCGAGGAGCAACTAAAACATATCCCAGGAAAGGACGAAAGGGGCAGAGAATCTGTCACGTGCTCCTCAAAATTACGTATAAACACTTCAAACGTTCTTATTAAGACAAGAAGAAAGTCTTAAAACTCTCGAAACTTGTCTTAAAATTTTCCTATTGTTTTAACAGTATGGAAAGAGGGATGTTTCTTCAGGACCACGGTGCTTGCTTTACCAAATGGAACTGGATAATGGGGGGACAAGGCTGGCAGGGGCCCAAAAACTTAAAACTGCTTAATTAAACGCAACCGAGTCGTAAGCACTTGCCGTTAATAAGTCCTGAGGTATCTATAAAAGAGAATTAGCGAACAAGTGTCTTGGAAACCAAACGGAGACGTACAGCACACAAAAATTCCCACCTCCAGTGACAGGAGAGGTACCAGATCTGTCCCACGGGTGAATTCACACACGAATTTAGACGGGGGAAAAAAAAAAAAAATCCAACCCGAAACCGAAGCAATTTGCCCGTTTGCTTCACATTCCACAGGGGAGGGGGGAAAAAATCATACCTAAAAATGGAAACAACTTCACTTACCAAGCACAAAGCGGGCTGTGTATCTTCTTCCTGGCAAAAATCAAACTAAAATGAAACTAAAAATCCAACTAAAATGTAAGTTTACAATTATAAGACTAGGACAGAAGCTTCCCAGCCTGCAGTGGGAGTTATGGCCTACAGCGTTGGAACGGCTCATGAGACAATATTCCCCATCAGAAAGCTCGGAGGAGAGCTCACGCCGCTCCAGATGAGGGACAGAGCCTATTTCAGTTTGGTTTGGAAGAAAGTTTTGGGGTTTTGTTTTTTTTTTAATTTAAATAAACGCCAGAGATTGCATCACTGGACAGCATGATTCAGCAGGATCAGAAGCAATAATAAAAAAATAAAAAGAAAACCAAACGCTGAAGCAAGCAAGCCCACTCCTGCCCTCGGCGTGCCTTCTCTCCCGTCTCGCCGCCCTCCACTTTCTCCCCAAACACGACGGCTCCGCGCACAGACGCCACAGCCACCGCCGAGACCCTCGTTGTGCCACCGGCAGGGCAAGGAAAACTCATTAAAAACCAAAAAAAAAACCTAGGAGGCCCCGGAGATGCTGGGAGGGCTGGAGCCCCTCTGCTGTGGGGACAGGCTGAGAGAGCTGGGGGGGTTCAGCCTGGAGAAGAGAAGGCGCCGCGGAGACCTTCCAGCCCCTGCCAGTCCCTAAAGGGGCTCCAGGAAAGCTGGGGAGGGACTCTGGAGCAGGGAGGGGAGCCATGGGACGACGGGGAAGGGTTTTACACTGAAAGAGGGAGATTTCGGTGAGATGTGAGGAAGAAATTCTTGGCTGTGAGGGGGGTGAGCCCCTGGGCCAGGTTGCCCAGAGAAGCTGTGGCTGCCCCATCCCTGGAGGGGTTCAAGGCCAGGTTGGCCGGGGCTTGGAGCAACCTGGGCTGGTGGGAGGTGTCCCTGCCCAGGGCAGGGGGTGGCACTGGGTGGTCTTCAAGGTCCCTCCCAACCCAAGCCATTCTATGATTTTATGACTCCGGCCAAGTCACTTGGTTCTCCACCTTTTACCTTCCCCATCAGTAAAGTGGCAACAACGTGGTCTTTTCCAAAAAAGCGCAAAGCTCAAGCTTTTGGGAGTCTCATCAGAGAATGGGACACGACTCATCCACTGCAGCTGAACTTCGGCTCAGTCACCGTGTTTAGCAGCATTCATAAGAGCTGGCTTGGAGATGGGATTTAACGAGTACGTCAGAAGCAAAATTGAAAGGAGCAGTTTAAAAGACCAAAATTTCTAAGTAACACCAGCTCTAACAAAGAATGTCCACGCATTTAAATGTAACCTACTGAGATAATGGAAGAAAAAGTCTGAAGAATCAAACGTGGGTGGGCTTTTAAAAAAAAAAAAAAAAAAAAAAAAAAAAAGGAAAGCCTAGTGAAAAGTCCAAGCTAATGGAGAATGTGGGAAGAGCGGCAATCAAGACTGCCTTCAGCTGCCTCTGCACAAAAAAAAGGTTAATAGCTGAACCATTTGGAATCTCAGCAAGTTTCAAGTTTCTGTCTATAATTTTCATGATAGAAGAGAAAATATCTGGCATTTATTAGCTCAACTAACATTCACGCTTGAGATAGAGAGACTTGTGGGCTGACTTAAGGTCTTCAAGTTCAAAAAAAGGCCGCTGAACTATTTGTAAGACACAGCAAGGCAACAGTGTTACACAAATAACGTCTCTACAGAACCATCTTAGACGAAATCTGACTTAGACGTAGCTCACGGCCCTCTGAATGCTCTTCCACCTCTAGCAGGGGAGAGCAGAACCATCCCAGCACGCCCGGATCCATCAGCCCGGTGGAGAATATTGTTTTCGGGAACTCGGCACTGCCACTCGCATCAAGATCCGGAAGATTCACGCCAAGAAGGGTATAATGAGATATTTGAGCTCAGTCGGGATCACGTCGGAGATCTCCGATGATGGACCCGAAGCACTGGAAGAGGTGCCCATGCCTCCGTTGGTTCAAACACCCGGGCAATCGCTAGCCCTTCCTGAAGGCGGTTCGGTTTACGCAATATTAAAAGCTAAATTTAAATGCGGTGAACAGAGATGTCACGAGAGATACAGATCCCCGTCTGGTTAACCACGGTAAGACACACCATAAATAGGAACGCAGACGTAATTCCCTGCTGGCCCGCAGGGATGGCGCCTCAAAGCCAGAGGTTTAATTAAGTCGGGTCTCGCCCGTTTCCGATGGAGAATGGAAAGTGCAAGAGAGGCATTTGTCCCGCATCCAGGGAGAGAGGCTGGGCTGTGTCCACAGGTTATGCCAGGGATAACCTATGGACGCTGGTGTCTACGCAGCTCTGCCCAGCAGGAGTCACAGCAGGCTATTTGGGGTGCATTTTGTATAAAAACTGCCCCTTTTTTTTTAATTTATTCTTAGGTGAAGTTGATTTGATACGGGCAGGTGGAGAAGCCAACCTTCTGTACGTCAAGGGTTGGCAAAGAGCTTAAATCGAGCAAACAAAAATCAAAGGAATCCGCCCGATTTCACCGGTACACAATAAAAGCCAAGTGTGCGGCTTCGAGCTAACAACGCTTTGCGGCTTTTCCATTTGCAAAGATATACGGGCCTCGTATCAGGACTGCTTTCAAAATTCGGGATTAGGTTTTCAATATAAACTGGACTGAGCCAGGTTAAAGGTTCGCCCTCAGAACGCTGATCTGACCCACGTTCAAGGTCAAGGCCGCGTTCATCCTCATTCTTTTAAAAATTATATATACATTAAAAACCAATAACGCATTGTTTATCGAAACAAAGCAGCTGGTAGATGCCAAGGCTAAGAACACAGGAGATAAATTAGAAGGCCTTTAGATTAAAACCATCAAGAAGCTGAAGCCAACAGGGGAAAAAAAAGCCTAACATTTTGCTTGAAGCCACTCATTACGGCAGCAAGAACTGCACGGAGCGTGTGCAAGAATATACCATGTAATTACCACGCAAAGGCAGGATCACGAGACACCGCTGCACCGGGCAGAGGAAAGGAGGGGAGGCAGAAACGACCCCCTAACGCATTTCTGGACATATCGATGGGATGAAGGCACGAGCGATGCAGCCAACCGGTGCAAAACCTTACCCTGAAAGAGGAACAGTCGACGCGGATCGGCACAGAATTGCGCTGTGGATCGTAAAACGTTGGGCAAAGACACAGGAGAGTGGTAGAACTAAGGGAAATACGCTAAGAGAGCACAGAAGGGAAAGGAAAATTAGGGATAAAAAGCCCTGATGGCGGTGGTGGCATAGAATCATAGAATCATCTAGGCTGGAAGGGACCTTTCAGATCATCGAGTCCAACCATCAACCTCACGCTGACAAAAACCACCACTAAACCGTGTCCCTCGGCACCACATCTGCCGGTCTTCTAAATACCTCCAGGGATGGGGACTCCACCACTGCCCTGGGCAGCCTCTTCCAAGGCTTGAAAAACCCTTTCCGTGAAGACATTTCTCCTGATATCCATCCTAAACTGCCCCTGGCACAACTTGAGGCCGTTTCTTCTTGTCCCATGGCCTGTTCCTTGCGAGAAGAGCCCGACCCCCCCGGCTACCCCCTCCTTTCAGGGAGCTGCAGAGAGCGAGAAGGTCTCCCCTCCGCCTCCTCTTCTCCAGGCTGAACACCCCCAGCTCCCTCAGCCGCTCCTCACAAGACTCCTGCTCCAGACCCCTCACCAGCTCCGTTGCCCTTCTCTGGACACACTCCAGCCCCTCAATGTCTTTCTTGAGGGGCCCAAAACTGGACACAGCACTCGAAGTGGGGCCTCACCAGTGCCCAGTACAGGGGGACAATCACTGCCCCAGTCCTGCTGGCCACAATGTTCCTGATACAGGCCAGGGTGCTGGTGACCTTCTTGTCCACCTGGGCACACTGCTGGCTCATAGCCAGCCGGCTGTCGACCGACACCTCCAAGTCCTTTTCCACCGAGCATCTTTCCAACCACTCTTCCCCAAGCCCATTCATGGGGTTGGTGTGATCCAAGTACAGGACCCGGCACTTGGCCTTGTTGAACCTCACACTATTGGCCTCGGCCCATGGATCCAGGCTGTCCAGATCCCTCTGTAGAACCTTTCTACCCTCCAGTAGATCGACACTCCCACCTGCGGAGTTGTCCCTCAAGCTCTCCCCCAGCACTGGATGCTGTGCCATCGACCAGCGCAGGCATTTAGCCCAGGTATAGGCTGATTGCTTATTAGGAAAAATTTCCTCACCGAAAGGGTTGTCCAGCGTTGGAACAGGCTGCCCCAGGGAAGTGGTGGAGTCACCATGAAGTTCCATTCATCTGTGCTTTCGGGGGCCGGGGCTGTAACGTTTACTCCATCGAAGGACCTCTAGAGCTTACGACTGCATTTTCCCAAGAGACTTCTGGAAGAGGCTGCCCAGGGAAGTGGTGGGGTCACCATCCCTCGAGGGATTTAAAAGATGGGTAGACGTGATGCTGAGGGCCATGGGTTAGCGGTGGATTTGGTTGTGTGGGGTTGATGGTTGGACTCGATCTTAAAGGTCCCTTCCAACCTAGATGATTCTACGCCTTCAGCACTCAAGACAGGTCACCTGTTAAAAAGCATACCTGACAGGGAACAAGGGACTCTTTCCCTCTTCTGGATCTGCACAGAGCCAAAAAGCAGCTTAAACAGCCAAAAAAAAGAAGAAAAGAAGAAAAAAAAAAGAAAGAAAAGGAGGTGGTGTCCTAATATTCGAAGCAAAGGGAAGGAATAGTAACAAGCAGCTGTCCAACAATAGCGGCACTACTTTATTATTCAAGAGCTGTGAATAACGGCAAGCTACAAAAGGTACTTCCAGATTTTATCTAACTTTTTAAAAACTAAAGTAGTACTACAGTGACTTTTTTTTTTTCTTTCCCTTAATAAAGATCTAATCAGCAGGCCTCAATAGTTTCCTTAAAAAGCAGCTCAAAGTGCTTTTCACCCCCATTGTTCGTGACTTTTCCAACAGCACTTGCTCTGGAGAGGAACCCAGGACGTAGGCAGCTCAGTTCTGTACTGCAACAGACTAACCTCCCTAATTACACCTCTGAACAGTAGCTCTTAATTACACTCCACTCCGGAGATCTTGTTTACTCGGCTGAGGCTGCTGCAAGACCTTTACAACTCACTTTCAAAACCAAGCCGGTAAGGTTTGCTGCAAAGGCTCCATTTTTCTTGTTATCAGCCCAGAAAAAACAGTCCAGGCTTTGGAGACGTTCCTAGGACACGCTTTAAGTCGTGTCTTCCACGTTTATACCCAACACAGGGTTCATATTTCTGTTTTAAGTCTTTAGGATCCACCAAAATGTAAAAATAGTACTTCTCTATTGAGAAGCATGACAAAAATGGCCAAATCCTTTAACGAAACACAAAAACATTTTAAAAATGCATTTATAATTTCTCTTAAGGCACTCAAATCATAAACGAGCTACAATCTAGACCCCAAAACTCTTTACGCGTACACACACATGAAACAGCAAAAGCTGGTTGCCACAATTTAGCTTCTCTGAACGGCTCCTCATGAACCAAGACGCGTTCCCTCTTCTAGAGCCACGCTTCATTTATCGGTGCTCCAAATTTCTTTGGAAAAAACACTATTTAAGGGGCTTTTTACCACTGATCTTCACCTTCTTTCTAGAAATAAGTTAATGTTGCAAGTCTGAGACTAACTCCACCTTCCGCTGACGAAGAACAATCTCTTTCTTGGACCAATAACTTGAAGAAAAAAAATTTACAGGTTGAATTTTTATTAGTAGGCAAAACAGGCACGGCCAGTTAGAATGTAAGAAGGAAGTCACCTCTCACCCAGCCTGAAGGTGACCTGCTATCTGGATGCTCTCTTCCACAGCTCATTTCCTCCTAATTTGTCTTTACTCGTCGAAAGAAAGGCAAAGGATTCACATCTCCATGCGACTTTTCGCAACGCCGTATTCCTGCTACAGGATGCTCTTCATCTACAGCCTAATTTCCCGCACCCCATTTAACCGCTTACTTCCAACCAGACTTCAAAGATTCAATTTTCACCGTTCAGATCCTCCCGGTCCCTTCTCTGTAGCCGGGCTTCCTTCTACTCATCACTTAGCCACGACACGGACCCAAGTCCTTCACAGATCACTCACTGCTACTCTCCTATATATATTTTTTCTCCTTTGATAAGCTTCATCAAATACCGCGTATGGACCTTCCAACGCAAAACTGCTGACGCTGTAGCACAATAATCCAGTCAACGTCTTGAGCTCTAAAGAAAAGCGGCCCTTAATTGTTGTATGCGAACAAACTGGAAGGGTTCATCTCAGCGTTATCAAATCTGGCTTGTTCACAGCATTAACACTCCGTTTGTTGCTTGCATCGCTATGATGCGGGTAGATCTCAGTTGCTTCACAAGTTATCTGTACGCGTGTCGGCCACACAACACGCCTCGAGAACAGTCTGTCTCAAAAGGACTACAGCCTGCCCAGCCCGCACTGCTCCAAATAGGTCGGGGGGGGAAAAATCTGCGATGAGGATTTAAGTCCCATTAAAAGGCAAAGCAAGTTTTTGTTCCCACCGTTTCCACACCACTGAGAAAAGGCTAATTGCACTGAAGCGTAAATGTACGTATTTTTAGTGGAAAGAAAAGGAAGACCGGTGAACGTGAGCTACTGCACACCCAACGCCCTGACTCTGCAAAGGGTTAAGCGCGTTTAATTGTGTGCTTTAAGAGCGATGCAATTAATTCCCAGGCATTTCAAATTAGACTTTAAACCTTTGGCGGATTTGTGTGCCAGCCGGTGAACCCGTCCAACTGCCCCAAAGGGTCAGGAACTGCTTCAAAGTGATCTTGTTCCCTTATACGGCATTCAAACTTTGGTTTGTGTCGCTTCCTACGGCTGTGAAACCAGCCGTCTCCACCAGACAACCTACAGGATCAAGGATCTTACGATGGAAGAAACAGCCCAGCAGAGCATATGTTGGAAGAAAAGATAAACTCTGCTATATACGTTGGTCAAATATTGACCTTCAGCACTTCCCTAATGCATTAAACCCTTTTGGTTTAGGTCGAGCTTGCTCACGAGCGTTATATCGATGCGAGATCCAAGAGGCAACACCACTTGTTGCTACACGAATAGACGCAAATGTCAGTTCTTGGTAAAGAACTGGTACGTGCATCATTAAAACCCAACGCACTATAAAAGAAGTCTCCAAGAAATAAAGCAGTTGTGCAAGACTGATAAAAAAAAAAATAAAATTACTCCTTAACCCAAATGCTCCTTTCCGATCTCTCAAGTTGTTCTTCATACGAGTATCGTTGTCTCTTCTTAAGGGCTTTTAAAAAATGGAAATTAAGGGAAATGCCAAACACAAAGTGTTTTCCTCTTCTCTTCCGGTATTCAAAAATCCCACGGAAGCTAAAAGACGGCACATTCATTACCAGACACGGGATGAGAAGAAAGTCACCTCCGTATTGCAGTCTCTACCAACTACCCTGTTAAATCCGTTTCTCCTAATTTTAATCTCCTAAAACCTCTTTTCTCATAGTTTTCAGCAGGGAAGAACCCCGTTATCCAAGATGACAGCTGTAATAGTTTGGCCCTAGAAAAAAAGAGTAAAAGAAACAACGAAAGTCTGGGAGTGCTGGCCTTGAGACAACAGTTACTAAAGCTAACGGGCGCAGAACTACCCATAATTATGCATTTGTTTTTGCAACCAAAATATTCAACACTTTAAAATGCACGTTAGAAATGCACAATTGTTCAGTTGCAATTTAAACCAAGCCCCAAATCCAGATCTTGCGTGAAATAGGCTAAGAATCATAAATACGTTAGACTTGCCCCAGCTGCCAATGAATCGAACGTTAAAATTTTGTTTTCTTTTAAAGTATTAGAAATCCCAAGGCAAGGGATTCTGCTCGCAGAGGAAAGTACTGAAATCCGCTACAAACGGGGCTTTGCCGTGCAAAACTGAGCAAGGACAGGCAAATTAAGACACCAAACTTATACTCAAGCTTATTCAAAGAATTGGCTACGGCCAACATTTGGAAGACGCCCAATGGATGAGGATAAGGTTTTACACCCGAGCAGAGCCACCTTCTTTTCCCCCAGGCAGCTCAGCGGGTTGCAGCCCACACCATGCCGCGGGTAACGACCACCTCCCCGAGAAAGCTGGAGATGGTGTTCCACAGGCACGTCACCGCTGGTTTGAGCGGAGATTGCTGCTGTGAGGGACACCCACAGCCTGACCCTGGCACCAGCGCCACCCTTCACAGAAGGGGTTGCACCAAGGAAACCGCTTTGCACCTCAAAAAAACACCTGAATGAGTTTCCTGAGTCCATAATTACCTAAATGGGGACCATGAAGGAGGTGACCAGAACATGTTGGCAGGTGGACAGGTCTGCAGCTCGGTGGCCAGCCTTTGAGTAGATGTGGAACTACAGCCTGGGAGAGGTTCAATTAGCTAAATTCATCTCAAGGCTAGATGAAGCCTTAAAAAAAAGCACAGCCAACAGGTCGAAAAAAAGAGCGTGGCCAGCAGGTGGAGGGAGGTCATCCTGCCGCTCTGCTCCGCTCTGGGGAGGCCACAGCTGGAGCACTGGGTCCAGTTCTGGGCTCCCCAGTTCAAGAAAGACAGAGAACTACCGCAAAGCAAAGGGTTATGAAGATGATCGGGCACTGGAGCATCTCTGTGCTGAGGAAAGGCTGAGAGCCCTGGGGCTGTTCCGCCTGGAGAAGAGCAGACTGAGAGGGGATCTCATCAATGCTCATCAATAGCTAAAGGGTGGGTGTCAGGAGAATGGGGCCAGACTCTTCTCCATGGTGCCCAGCAACAGGACAAGGGGCAACGGGCACAAACTGGAACACGGGAAATTCCATCTGAACATGAGGAAAAACTTCTTTGCTGTGAGGGTGGCAGAGCCCTGGCACAGGCTGCCCAGAGAGGTGGTGGAGTCTCCGTCTCTGGAGACATTCCAAACCCGCCTGGACGCGTTCCTGTGCCACCTGCTCTGGGTGACCCTGCTCTGGCAGGGGGTTGGACGGGATGATCTCCAGAGGTCCCTTCCCACCCCTGCCAGTCTGTGAAGCCAAATGTGGGCGAGATCCTTCTCCTTACCTCTGGCCTGGTGGGTACGGCCATCGCCCTGCTTCCACCAGCACCGGTCCTCCTCTGATCTCCACTGACTCAAAGAGATAAACCAACAGAGAACATGACGTTTCTGGTAGCACCTTTTCTGAAGGTAATAAAAAAGGAGCTGTTATTCAATAATCTAAGCGCACACCGAGTACCAATTGCAAAAAATATGGCATCCAACTCATGGTCAAGAAATACTGCCTACGGTCCTTACTTCTGTTCCACTTCTAGACTGTGAACATGATGGCCTCCAGCCAGATGTACACCGCCCCCAGGAAGCTTTGCTACCGCTCCTGCTAGACTTGAGCCACGCAGCACGTCAGAAACCACCGAAAATTCTGCAAGGGCTCGATCCGTCTGCACACGGGAGCGTTCGGGATCACCCACGCCAGCCTAACTCCCCACGTGGGTATCGTTACTGAGAACGAGAACACCCCCAAATGCATCCTCAGGGGTGGCCAATGCACTTCAAAATTTGTTCTACCCTTAGCAAAAGGCGGCTTAAACGCAGAAAAGTTCTAACAGGTTTTTAAGCTGGTTTTATTGGCCAAGCCACTGCATTTAGTAGATGTGCCATCTCTCCAAAAACCAAACAACTGGTCAGATTGTTCCTGAAGCAACTTCTTTTTACACCTCGCTTTTATACTCGGGCCGGTTCTATGGATAAGGAAACGGCACTAAAAAGCTTCGCAAAACTTGTTTCAGCGACACTTCACATTTTGAATTCTGACGGATGTCAGACGTTCGCTACGGCAGACATAAAAAATTTTACTCCATTGTATGTTTTTTTTTTTCTTTTGTTAATTTTAAGTGAATTCGGGGCAGACGGCAAGGTGCAGAAGAGCGAGTCCACTGTGGGCTAAGCCATCCCAACGATGTTTTTTTTTGGTCAGCCATCAGAAGGAAAACTGCAAAGTATCACAAGCAGATTTTAAAGTTAATGAATAAGCAAATACTTCCTAAAGCCATTTACTCGTGTTTGTAGATAATGATCTCGCTGCGCTGGTTTCAGCTCGATTCTCCTTTTGAAGATTCTCTTTGTTGCCACAGGAAAAAAAAAAAACAAACCCAAAAAAACAACAAAACCAACAAACGCTTTAAAAAATATTAAACTATTTTATAGCAAAGGGCAAGTTTTACGGTTAGGGCATGGGAATAGACGGAGTTTAGCGGGAATAGCGGTGTTTAGGAGAGTCTACGGTCTGTCCTGCCGTGCCCAGCAGTGAGATTTATTGCACCTCGGTGCTCAGAAGGTTCTGCCCCTGCATCCCCGCCACGGTAAGCCAATACTTGGATGAGGAGGTGAAATCTAACACCTTTTTAATCCACTCGCTGTAAAGCAAGCCTCAATTAGAGTGGTTTACATTAAGACACATCCTCATTCGGGCAGGGCTGCCAAAGCTGTTAAGAAATCCACGGGGTGAGTTAAGTAATACCAAGTGACCCGTTTCCCTCAAGAGGCACTTGCTTAAAGTCATCCCCACGAAACGCAAAAGCACCAGCTGCATTTTCATCACGACTCATTTAAATAAACACTTCTAAAAAAACCAAATAATTGGATAAAGGAACGGGAGCCAAAGCAAGAAGCTGGTTTCTCACTAGGCTCCTGGCAAAAAGGAAAGCTGGAGCTTGTTTGAAAGGCACCTGTTTGCCCAGGCAGCGGGTTACGACACAGGCTTTACCTTCATCTTTCCAATTAATTTAGGGGAGGAGATAAAGGTGAAGACAACAAAATTAAGTTAATGGCAGTTTTTTCCTTCTCAGGAACAGCTGCTATCAACTCAGCTATCAACTTCTTTGATTTTTCTTTTCCTAATACGCTGACAGTCATCGGTAGGACAGAAGGTATTTCAGTTAATGAGATTATATCGTTGCCCTTCGCTGCTCTACTCTCATTTATTTACTGTGCCAGCATCTTCAATGCCAAAGAAGAACTGGAAAGGGAAGTGCTCAATACGTTTGCGCGTGGCAGCTGAAGTAGTTCAATCACCGACGTTAACTTAAAGAGAAGTTAACACCAAACGGGTTTCAGAGAGAGAAATTTCAAGAAATTTCTTTCGCGAAACAATATTTGTGAAAGCCATCTGAAGTTATCATAAAATCATGTTTTTAACCTGAATCTCCACCGGCCACCGAGGGAAAGCGAGTTCTGTAATCCGGTATTTTCAGGGTGAAGGGTCTGTGCCCCTACTGCAAAATCTGGAAAAGGCTGGAAGTCGTCACCGCAGCATCACTGTTTTCACTCAAAGACAATTCATAGCCCGCGTCGCCACAGGATTTTCGTGCATTTCTTCTGTGGGTACACATTTCTAATTATTACTCTTGATCTGCTTCAGTTACCACAAAAATGACCTACATTCCAAACAGCAAATTATTAATAGTTGGCTCTTTGCTATAACTGGGGAAGCGCTGGCTGCGCGGGTATCGAATTTAATGGTATTCTTCTCCAAACAACAGAGGAAACAGGGGGTGCCATCAGAGAAAGCACCCCAAAGCTCCCCCTCTCGACTGCGTGGGCAAGAAAGGCTGGTTCTTGGAAGAAACTCATGGACGACAGCAGTGGAAATAGAAGACAACCGTGCTGGAAGGTCAACCCAACCCAACGAACACCACGGCAAGTAACGCAAACGGACACCGGAGCAAGAAGGATTAATGGTGCTGTAGCACCGCAAATCTTTAAACAAAACCCCTCAAGCTTACAAGACTACGAAGAATAAGATTTTTGCTCAATCATTCAAGGGGACAAGTGTTAAAACTCTATCCAGCGACGTGTGGTGAGACGAGCACCCCACAGCTCTGCCTCGAAGGCCTGCTCTCCCGATGCGCTACAGCAAACACAGGCCTTGGGTCTTCAGAAATTTGGGAATATCGTCAAGCACAGACTCTGAGCAGCAAAGGTCTGCAAAACATCAAGCCTTAAGTAAGTAATTAACATGCTACGCAGAGAACCTTACAGCGTGTTTATCACTAGAGTTAGGCACTTGCCAATAACGTTAGTTAGATTTCTCTAAACGTCTGTTGAGTTTGTTTTCATTTTCTACCCAAAGAAAGGAACCTTGCCTTTGGCACCAGAGTTGTTTTATAGAGCGGTTCTGGATGCGCGGGGGTAGGATTTTAACAACGACACGCGGGGAATAGCACAAAGTCAGATACCCAACAAGAGTCTCCCCCACAAAGCCGCCGTCTTTTCCGATAAAAGGATTTGACGGCACCAAAGCTCATCAAACGTTCCTTGGAGAATTTCAGGCAGGACTTCAGACATCCCGGCACCAGGCTGGGGAGCGCCTTGAAGAGAAGGATCAAGACCCTAAATCTGATTTGATGTTTTGTAGAGCGCTGATAAGCAAACTCAGTGCTTTCACAGCAGGCTGCATTTCTGCTTGGTTATGCTTAGCGTTCGGCATCAGTCGGAAGCTCCCAGGGGTGAGGTTTTATGTCCAAATAAAACCTGTCGGCTGGTAGCAATGAGAGCAAAAATTACGGAAGCCCTGGGTCTCGCCGTGTTAGGAACACCGGCTGCGTACCTATACCGGGGCTTATCCTGCCACTGTTTTTCCAAAGAACTGACAACAACGTCAGGTAGCCTTTTGAAAGGGCAGTGCTGCTGAAACGGAAGCGTAAATGCAGCTCACACAGCTAACGCAGCCTCCGCGCTCTAAGCTCCTATTCATCATCCTTCCATTTCTCATACCGATGCGAAACCTTTACAAAACAGTCTTCGGCGAACACGGCTCATTAAAAAGAACTGCAAAGTCATCACGCTTCCAGCGATAAATAATGTCTTCTGGCAGGGAGCTAATACAGGATAATACCTTGTTTTCTGTAGCAGCTTTTCCTCAAATAAAATATATTGCCTTGATGAGTAGTAAGATCTTGCACAATCTTCTCCCTCTACTAGTGAAAGCGAGCTGAGGAGTGATGCGCAGCTCTGAGTGAGCCTCCGTGGGGACAACGTGAGAACCGCTCTGGAAAATAAAGAGATAACCAAAAGGGTTTTCCTACCTGGAGTACTCCCTTCTTGACCTGCTCCGGTTTTCTACCCTCTTTCTGCGTGAAAAAGCCCAGCAGAGGCACTCGGGCAGGACCACCAGGAACGATGAGGCTGTCTGGGGCTACCAGCGGATTTCAGGAGAAATGCCGAGCGCTCCAGCAGGCTCCGGGCGTCTGCTCAATGCACCAGAAACGCTGAGTTTCTCTCTCAGAGGTAGCAAAAGGTCGTTTGGGCACAGCTAAAACCAGCCCTTGAACCGATTACGCCAAAAGCACGTATACTTTTAGCGAGTGGAGTTCGCCGGCTTCAGCGGGCAACGGGGAGAGATAAAATGATGATTTCGGTTTCCTATTACACACATCAGTTATAAATGCAGACAAAAATGATAAGGTTTACTACACAGTGGTAGCTATGTATTACGATAGTCTCTGAAAAACGTAATTTTCAAAGGCAAAGATTTCTAGAAATGTGCATGCCGCCAGAAAAAAAAAAAATCCCGCAACACAACAGCTCATCCTCCAAGATGCCGTTACACGTGAATCCAACACAGAACGTGCCACCAAACAGAAACACGCCCTGCTCTGCTAATAAGAAGTCTGATAAATGGCCAAAAATGCCAATTACAACAGAGATATTTGGATGTGTTTTGGACAATACTGAAAATCACCCCTCCCGGCACCACATAGTAAAGCCTTGTAGAGCTAAACGAGAAAAGCAGAGTTCCCACGTAAAGATTAGAAGGTGTGCTGGAGAGGACCCGACCAAGATCACCCTGTTGCCATCTAATGAACGTCTCTGAATTTCTGTACATCTCCTCTCATCCCTCGTCCTTTGCCAGCCTCCCTGAGGGATAACACTTACTACAACACCAAACTTCTGGTGTTCAAGCCGATTTTTCAAACCTTCTCCCTCTTCTCATGAAGAAGTATCACCTCTTTCACCCCAGTTGTAGCAGCTATCTCCCTGCAAGCTGGTTTGGCAAATAACAATATGAAATTACAGTCATTTAACATTAAAAAAAACCAAACAACTCATCAGAATACCCCAACCCATCACAACCAAAACTCTTCTTGAAGGCTCTTGCAGTGGTACCACCCATGACCGTCTTCCAGAAGCTGAAGTTTCCTCTACTATTGCACACGGAGAAGGAAAAGGTGCAACGGGACACTTGGCCTGCAGGACACTGCCAGCATGGTCAAAACGCATCAAAAATGGGAAGAAAAAGAACTATTAGAGAAATTTTATCACTCGTTTTTAGGTAACAGGAGAGTCAAGAGCCGATACAATAAGGGTCTGGACTTACTTTCTAAAGAAGCAAGAGGGTCCATCCCAAGAAGAAACGTACTTTGGTTCAGAACTCCATTAAAATGGCATCTTTGCTGCGCACAGAAACAAGGGGCGTCGTAATAAATGTGCTTTTCACGCAGCTGGTTGTACGCCCGCAATCACAGCTTCAGGGGGCACAGTTAACTGTGACATTAATTCTTTAAAGGGTTTCCAAGAATTGTTAAGCGTTGGCCACCGTGCAAGTGTATTTAGGGATTATTTAGTTTATTTAAAGGTTTCTCAGAAGGTGCGCTTTTCTTAGAATACAAAGGCAGAGCTTAAGCTCTTCTTCCCCTTATTTCTCAAACACAGGTGGTGCAGAAGGTAAATTACCGAGTCCCCGAGCTTTTCAGCAATTGTTTGACATTTATTAGAAAACTCCAACGCTCAAACCCTTCCAGCAACACTCTTTCAAGGCTCACAATACAATCACTTCAATTGTACAGCTACGAAAAAGGAGTTTCTTAAAGCGGTTGATATTAATAATTCTGCAGTTAAATAACTCTGTAGTTAAAGACCAACAAGTTTCTGCCCTTTTCTGTATTTTCACCATTCCAGGACACAAACCTTACGCTGAAGCAAAGAAGTTTCTGGAAATACACGGAAAAGAAAAGAACGTTGGAGAAACACCCAGCTCATCACCGTTAGACAGACTTAAAGACAATCGGCTGCTACAAGGGCAGAGAGAAACAAATAAAAATTAAACTCAAAGTCAGTGTTGGCCTTTCTGTCCTCATTCACGTCCTCTCTCCAGGTTGACTTCTCACTCCGTTGCGTGTGGCTAAACGTTTTGGTTACTGCTCTCTGCTTGCAACGCATTTTTGTTACAGAAAAAAATGACAAAAGACCATAAAGAAAGGATTCCTACATATTTAAATAGGGGTTTGTCCTTTAAAATGGGAAAGGTGATCAAAAGACTCTTACACTCTATCCTTTACTGCAAAGAATAAGGTTGTCTGTCGTGACACCAAGTGTTCGGCTCTTCTTGCGTTGGTCCACGACTGGAAGACCAAGCCCCAGTTTTGGGCCAGACCTTCCATTTGCAACTCCGCTTTTTAAGGCCACGGAAGCTTTCCCAGCTATATCTGAAGGAAAAATTTAGTTCAAAAGCTTTGTATTTTATTTTTTTTTTAGGTCTGTTATTGTTTAAGCGTGCAGGTACTGCCTGCTCCCTACTGACGCGCTTAGAAGACAGTTTTGGGTTTTTCCCCTAGCGTACGGCCACCTATTTACGTAACAGTTTTCGCAAAACTAATTTTAATGAGCGCTTCAGCTACAGGCTCTAATAACTGCATCTGTAAGGCATGCACACATTGAGTGTGCAAAATAGCAACTGCATGCTGAACAGAAACCTTCTGCAGGAAGAGATGCGTAATTCTTCTAAAAATGATTCCCTTCGTGTGGAGAGAACATTTACGGCACATTTACAGGCTACTGAAGTTGGGGTTTACGATGGAAATAGGGATTGAACCATCAGAGTCGAGACCAAAGCAGCAGACGCTGCTGTAATGAAGCTACAAACCTCAGAAAAATATTTTTCTGAACTCGGTATCTGACAAAAAAAAAAAAAAAGAGCCATAGATGAAGCTGATATACCTACAGAGAAGACCCATTTCTCCACACGTCTGTGTAAGCACAAAAATCTGCTAAAATGAGAGTCTGGAGGTTTTTTCCTCCATTTTCTCTTCAAGTTTGTCAAAGGCTAAAGCTTCACGAATGCAAAGGACAGCATTTTGCCAAGTCATCAGCTGGGACAGTGAAACAAGAAAAGAGAAGAAATCTCTAGGCTCAAAAGACCTGAAATATAGGGCACGACTTTATTCTACTAGGATTTCATTATCTAAAAATATAAGATCAGTAGAGCAACGTATCTTCTCTGAAATTTCGCTTTTCTAGTAAGCACATCCAGTCTGCCGGAAGCTGACTCTTCACAGATTTTACCATCTCCAGACGGCACCACAAATACACACCTCGTGGCCAGGTTGTCGTGAACGGCCATTCTGGGGTGTGAAATGCTGCTTTAAGCGACTGTTCCCTACACCTGTGTGACGGCTCAGGCCAGAGGAAGACTTGGGTAATGGTTTGGGTTGGAAGGGACCTTAAAGATCATGTAGTGCCACCCCCTGCCCTGGGCAGGGACACCTCCCACCAGCCCAGGTTGCTCCAAGCCCCGTCCAACCTGGCCTTGAACCCCTCCAGGGATGGGGCAGCCACAGCTTCTCTGGGCAACCTGGGCCAGGGGCTCACCCCCCTCACAGCAAAGGATTTCTTCCCAATATCTCATCTCAATCTCCCCTCTTCCAGTGTAAAACCCTTCCCCCTCGTCCCATGGCTCCCCTCCCTGAGCCAGAGTCCCTCCCCAGCTTTCCTGGAGCCCCTTTAGGGACTGGAAGGGGCTGGAAGGTCTCCCCGGCGCCTTCTCTTCTCCAGGCTGAACCCCCCCAGCTCTCTCAGCCTGTCCCCACAGCAGAGGGGCTCCAGCCCTCCCAGCATCTCCGGGGCCTCCTCTGGCCCCGCTCCAACACCTCCGTGTCTCTCCTGTGCTGAGGACTCCAAAGCTGGGTGCAGTAGAGTCCTGGAGGAAGCTCACAGCAAAGAATTTCTTCCTTATGCCCAAGAATCTCGAAGAGCAGCTTTCTCTGCAGACCCCAGAAAACCAGAACGGCCGAGGAGTGTGCCATCCCATCCTCAGGAATGGCATTAGACTGCAATTTGGAAAATCGTGCGGAAGAAAGGAAGAAAGGAAGACAAACCCATCAGGGAGGGCACTCCTGGTTCCAATTTTTCAACAACGCACCCCATAACACCACCTCTTTCCCAATACCAACTCCTTCCTAAAACACTTCTATTAGGGGAGACTTATCCATTTATTTTTTTTCCTATGTTAGAATGTAAAAACTTTCCAAAGGCCAGAAAATCTTGTGCCTGTGTATTGGTACTGTGTCCACCTGAAGCAATATCACCCACCCACGGCCTCAATAATTTTCATCTTAAGCTGGCTCTGGAGAAGCAATTTCTCTTTCCTGAGGAACACAATCATTTCCGAACACAGATGGAGGCATTTTCTTTGGGAAACCATAATGTGGTTATTTCCAGACGACCCTGCTTTGCATTGTAATTGCATTCCCCGGCTTTTGACACTCCAGATTAGAATAAATAAAAAATAAATAAAGGAGGACGTACAGTTTGTGTGATATCACACTGAGCCAGCCAGCTTCACGTCTTCTGTAGCATCCCGAAGACTCAGTGCTGCCCCAGCTCCAAATAAAATATTCCCTTTACTCCTCCTAGTTTTTTTAATAAAATTTTAATTACCCTGAAGGCAGTTACGGCTGCATACGAAGATGGATGCCTCATAATTAATATAACAGAACACCAGGACTATTGTCTAGCCACACTCTGTAAGTCCGAGAAGATTCTATTGGGCAAAATGCTTCGGCAGCCACATTTTTCTGTTTTATTTTCTTAAATCGCCGCAAGTGTCGAGAAGCGGGAGCATTTATCACCCCACAAAACCCCCCATGACACACGGGCAGGCTCCTTTCCTAATTGGAAAATTATTTACGTCCAGCTTGCACTCTCCTAAAAGTCACCTAGGAAAAGCAAAGACTTTACTTGCCTTGGATAACTGCCTGATGCGCCCTGGGGACGGGGCTCTTCTAGCAGCTCCGCTGCACGCCTGACAGCCCCGGCTTCGGCACCGATGGACCACGATGCCCAATATTTGCAAACGAATCCAACAAGAAGCTTTAGAAATCCCAGTTGAATGGAGGAGCATAAAGTTACATGGAGAACTACCGGCGGAATTATGGGAAAAACCAATTATATGGGTTATTTCCGGCGTGGAATTTCTTTTAAAGCACGCTCGTGTTTAGAGCGCAGCTTGGGTTGGCGGCAGCTTTCGTTTGGGGACTTTGGATGGCCGAGTCGCGTAAAAAGTTAAGTTCCATCTCAATGGCAAGCATTCGCCCCACAAGCCCCAAGAGGCCTCCGTGGCCAATCTTGACAAGGCTTAAGACTAAACGGGTCAGGAAAAATAAATTTAAATAAAAATTAAAAATCAACTCTTCTATCCCCCTGTGCTCGCCAGGTGAGAACAAGAATACGGTTCACAAGGATGCTTAATTTACTTGGTAATGATTTATTTAATATTTGCTATAAAGCAGACAGAAATCAAGAGACAAAGTAAAAACCCAACCGCAGACAAACTCCTGAACAAGGAACGAGCTTTTCTTTAAAAACCTCGATGTGGACAGGTGAGAAGACCCCACGCTCCCAGGCGTTCAGGTAGCTAGAGGGGGAAAAGTGACTTCTGACAACTTCTTCAGGTCAGCTATTGCTAACATCCTAATAAGAGAGCGCTATTTGCAATCAACGGAAAAAACAGCACAAGCAATTTGGCACCAAGATCTAGAAAGTCTCCAAAGCCACAGGTGGTCAAGCCTAGATCACTGGAAGCAGAAATTGCTTTTTTTTTCTAAAATAAAATAAATATCAGATTCAGCAAGACTAGAAAACAGTCAAGGGGATATTAAGAGTGGAGGACGCCTGACCAAGAGAGGAAACTGCAGGGCAGGTGCGTCAGGAGGCCACGTCTAGAGTCCATTTGTTGAGGAAACCGCCCATCACTCGCGCTTCACACGGAATGATTTCTGACCATTTTTAAAGGGAGTTTGAGCCGTATAGTTCATATGTTTTTTGTCTAAAAGGATTGTTTTCCTTCTCTCCTTTCCTTCCTGGGACTGTGCTGTTTTAACCTCAAACACAGACCAGATCTAAGGAGACCTGGGTGCTAGAGGACGCTTCTGAAGGGCGACCTTAGCTCCGTTGCGTCTCCTCACGGAACGGATCGCTCTCCCAGAAGCAGCTTCTTGCTGAAGTACCTTGTTCATCAGCTGTGAACGGAAAAGTCTTACATTCAGGCATTACTTGGCTTTTCAAACTGCCAGAGCAGTGATGCCCCATGAGGCGTTGGCCTCTTCAACGTGGTGCTACACTTTGCTCTCTTCTGCCCCTCCGCATTCACGAGAGAAATGGACTCCGGCACACGGCTCTAAATAAATCTCGCTCTAGATAAATCTCACTGCCTGGGGTGAAGCGGGCGATTTAAGCGATCCCTGAGCTGTCGGTGGAAACAACCCAGATCTTCGGGTTAGACATCTCAATCCTGTTCTTCCAAGAAACGTCAGGTCCCTAAAGCATGGAGAGCTCTGCAGCTCCAGTCCTAACCCGCAGCATTCCCCAGCAAAAAAAAGAAATTTAGGTAAATTTAGGTCACCGACTCTGCCTTAAATCAGCGGTACGTTATTTTAAGACCCAAAGATTGGACGCACTGCGTCTGTATCAAAGTACCCACCTGCGTACCCAAAGACACAGATAATACAATCGCTTGATGCAAGCACAGTCCCTACTGCGAAACGATGATGCAAACCTCAGCGGCGTTAAAAAAAAAAAAAAAGCTAAAATTTGCAACCTTTATTGTGCCTGACATAGCAGGACACGAGCAGGTCTCCGCTGGGTGCTCCGAAAGCGTCTGGCATTCTTTTGCGGGCGCAGGTATTTGACAATCTAAATGCATTTTGCACGGAGAAAATAAGCAAAAGGAACAGGATTGGTGAAAGCCTCAAGACAAACAGGGGGTGAAAATCCTTACAGTGGCTGATTTAAATTCCACTCTGCTGTATTATAACGTGCTTGAAAGGTGCCTTTTAAGTGGTTTTCTGCTCTTGTTCTCTCCATTTTATTTGTTTCTGAAACACATTCTCTCACACTTCTTTTCCTCTGTTCAAAGATTTCTCAGAAACTGAGTAAAGACAACGAAGCTTGACAGCACAAGAACTTTACATGTATTAAAAAGCCACCTCAGAACCGAGTCAAGGCTGAACTTCTCGGGTAAGAGGAGGCCGAAGGAAGCTGCGTGAAAAGGAATACCTGGCACTTCAAAACCGAGATTCACCTCGAATATTTTTCCGATTCTTTCTGGCACAACTCACAAACGGATTTGTCTAAGACCTGCCACCCCGATTTCGTCATCCTCGTTGAGGAGAGCTGGTTTTTTAATTCACTGACAGTTCCTGCGTAGTCAGCGGGGAAACCATAAAGACCAGCGGCGTCAAATGACTTTAGGGATACCATAAAATCAATATGATGGATGAAGTTACGAGGCTGCTTGGTCCAATCCAGTGGCTCTGTGGCACCAAAAAGGAAAGGTTCCTCTTCCTCCTCACTCAGCCTTCCTTCTCCTCTTCTCCTGACCATGTAGCACTTAACTTTGCATCTAGGAACCCATTCAACTCAGCCCAGACCCACCTCCATCCTCCCCCACAACCCTCCAACTTTTTTTTTTTTTTTTTTTTTTTTTTGCAAGGCTACCCGGTAAAATCAAGGAGCAACAACGCAAGGAGGAAGGGTGTGGAACCACACAAGTACGAGCGAGACCTCCTTCAGGCAGCAGCAAGCAGTTGAGATGATTCAACACTCTTGCCTAACGTCAAGATGAAGAGGGAAGAAGGCTCTGACTGGCAGAAGATGATGGTTATTACATACAGATTTCCACCTCGCCTTTCTGCCCGAGGTCGCCATTCCCACAGGAGAGTCGGCAGCAGCTAACGCTTGCCAGCACTGCAGCAGCATGCCAAGTTCATATAAAATATAGGCGACGTCAATTTAACACATTGGGCTGTGACTCACAGGGGCTAAGACACGTCCACTTTCACGGTACCTCCAGCGAGGGAGAGGGATGGACAGTCAAAGGCAGTCACGGGTCTAAATGCTTCATGAAGAAAGGCAAAGCTTTTCTGACACAGAAACACGGATGCTCATCTCTTGCCATGCCTGCAAAAATAAAAACAGACAAACAAAAAAACGACCAAAAAACCAGCTTCTTCTCAAACCCTATTAAGGAAGTCCAGGGAAACCACCAAAAGAGCAGAACTAATCTGATGTCAAAGACAAGGTCATTTGATATAATCCATGACACCTCTCATCTGCTGGATGAAAATGGAGGACAAACTTCAAGATATTTTCAAGAGTGCTTCGTTTAACTTGTTTGGGGAAAACCAAAATTCCACTCGAAGCAGGCCTATGGTTGTGTGTATGAATCTAGAGCAAGGCTGCCTCCCTGCAGTTCAATAACGAGACTAAAGCGTCCCTTTAATCAACGCCACCAGCACGAACTTACTGTTCCCTTAGACAAACGACAAAGAGCAGGAAACAAAGGACAAATAAACAAGAGAAAAAAGCAGCTCAGAATCCCTCAAGCATAAAAAGACCATTGTCTGGGTTCGGTTTTGGCCAGGAAGCTCAGCAGGTCTCTACACACCTACGCAGTTTTGCCACTGCGTTACTTGAGGAAGAGTATCCAAAGATCACGTCCAAAAAAAGAAATCGCTTGAGGAATCAGCCAGAGTGTCACTGTCCGAACTCCGCTCCTTCCTCGTACAAGTTCCTAAAACACAGTTTTGTTGGACTTTTCATGTGATTGACCAGAGAAGCAGCTTCTCTCGTGCTTTATAACCGCTGTATTAGCAGCTAATCTCTCTACAGTCAGATGAGACAACAGCAGACGCAGGCTGGAAGTCGTCTCACGAAGAACGTTGACTGAAAACGCTTTACGTGTTCAGGCGGCCCGATGACTCATTTGTGGTCATTTTGCTGCATCTGCCGCAGAGAAACCAGAAAATGTTTCAGCTTATTTATATGAAAAATAAAAAAAAGTCAAGGAAAAACGAAAAGCAAAGCACAGAAAGTTCTTGGCATTGAGTTACCCGGCAGCATCTTTGCTGTGGTGACCAGATAACCAGCTTTCTAACCCAAAAGCCTCCTGCGGACGGTGTCTGGGCAACACCTTCCTGTAAGCGTCAAAGGGCATGAAACCCAAAATAATTCTTCCATCAGTCCAGCAAAGCCGGGTACTGCGCAGCGTGTTTCAGAGGCAATGCGCTGTCTCAAAGAAACCGACGCCGCTTTTAAGAGAGTCCCACCAAAATTACATTTATAAGCAAAAGATTTCAGAACTTCAGAGCTGGGAGATTTATGCCAGACGCTTTTATGGATGTTTGAGTCATCACCCATTTAAAATTAAAAAAAAAGAATAATTAACTGGTTTAGAACTAGCTAAACTTTTTCCATCTGGGGGGTTGTTCCCTTTTAAAAGCTCAAAAGATATCCTGGAACAGCGTGAGCACGGTGCGGCCGGGAGCAAACTCTCTCCACACCCAAGCGCTCTCCTTCCTCTCCTCTCAGGATCCGCTCCCCCTGCCCTTGAACTCCTTGGATGTGCGGAAACGAGTCCCGAAGACCTCGTTGGACCGGGGTTTGTATGGGATGGTGGAAGAGCACGGGTGTGAGAACTAGCGGGTCGGCTGGCCGGCGTCCAGGCAGGAAGCAATCTGGAGCGTGGAATAATTCGGCGGAGACACACGAGCGCTGGGGGAGACAGAGCTGGAACGGCACAAGGAGTTCCAGGGAGACGCTCTCCTGAAGCACCCAGCGGATTATCGCTTCATCAGTCTTGTAATTGCAAATGGTCTTCGAACAGCACTGTACAAATACGGCACAGAGCGCGCGATAAACATTCATCCACCCTCAGATCGGCTTCTAAGAGATGACTGATGCTGTCTCATTTTGGAAATAAAAGTACAGCTAGCTAAAGCAATTTGCCCAAGGTCATCTTAAACCATAAGCCAGCCAAGTTCGGAGAGTCACATGAAGATTTTCTCTTCCTCTCTCCCCTACTTCCCCGTTTCTCAAAGTCTCTTCCCACCCCAGAGATCAGTGGGAGGTTTCCATCCTCAACAATGAAAGTTTACACGTTTACATCCTTTATTTTTCTCTCTGCCATTTGGGTGAGAACCTATGCTTGCACGTCTGGTCGTAACCCACAGTGAAGTCCGGACCACAGCAAAATCTCGCATAGCGTTTCCCAAGTCAACCGAACAATGCAGAAACAAAGGTCTTTCAGTGCTGCATTCAAGGCTCGAGAGCGAGCCAGGAAAACAGTAACTGAAGTGGGTTTTTTGGTGGAAGCCTCCTTCCATCAGGAACTGACACTTCAGCCCTTCTGCGCCAGCTGGTGACGGCGAATGAACGATCCCGAGCAGCTCCCATGAAGCAATTCCCTTCACAAACACAAATATCAGTGCAGCAATTCCGGTTTGCTGCTCTTCTCTTCCCCCCCTCCCTCCCTGGGCCCAGAAAGCAACTAATTCCCAGGACTCCTTCTGCCATTTGGACCATCTGAAGGTACGTGGAGGTCTCCAAACCCGCGTATATGCGCAAGTCCTCATCTGCAGTCAGGCAGCTTTTCTCCAGCCCAGGCTAACCAGCAAGAATAAGCCTTCTGGGCTCTCTTACGTGTCCTGCCTTTGTCTGATCCTGTTTGTTCGGTAACCACAGAAACAGTTCTTAAAAACTAGACAAGCAGACACACAACCTCCAGAGACCAAAGCTTCGGGCTTTGTTTCCATTTAGAAAGACCCATTTGGCACCCACTCATCTGCTCCTCTCTTTGTTAGCGCTGCCGGATGAAGGATGCACTTATCTCTTAAGCCGCTTCTCTCGCCTGCATTCCACACAGACCTGCTTTAAGGGAAAATGCTTCTTGCTTTCCTGCGTGACAGCTATCCGGCTCCCTGCAACCACTGCAGACCTTCACCGAGGCACGCCGTAGCTTCAGATACAACCTCACGCTATTTTACAGCGGAATTTGCTTACCAGCGGTCACGCAGGTATCATAAATCCAAAGCTGGAACACGAAGATCGCAGCACATCGCACAAGAAATGCCATTAATAAAAGCCGGCTCGACTCTAACCATGGCTTCCCCTGCAACCGAGCTGGTCTGGCACCCGTTACACGCGTAACGCTGCCCTTGGTATCGGTAACAAAGCAGATTGCAACCACACAAACGCATTCACCTACAAAACATCACTCGTTCCTTTATTACTTTTCGGTTCAAAAATCGTTCGGGTTGTTGAAAACTCCCCAGAGACCCATCTCCAGCCTCCCTCCTCTTCCCCGCCAAGGCAGTCGCCTTATCCCGTCACACAGCCCAGCAAATGCTGCTAAAACAGCCTTCGCTACACAGATGGCTTTTCTGGACCTCTCCTCTACCTCTCCAACGATGGGAATTTAACACAAGGATTTCAAGCAAGACTTGGAACTGGTTTAGATTCTCCCCCCCCGCCCCCCTTCCTTTTCTTTTTACTCCTACTGCCGCACCAATTTGGACCGTATTCAGCTTAAACATTATGGGCTGCAGTCTGTACCAAAGGTATTTACAAAATAAAAGTTGGTGCGTGAAGCATTTACCGGTTCGTTGTGGCGTCCTTATGGTACCTTTACGCCCACCAGGAATAGAGTTGCCAACAGAAGTGATGAGCGGGGTCCTGTCCTGTAGGGCCGGAGCCAGCGTAAACATCCTTTTCGGATGTAGCCTACAGCAACTCCTTTGGAGACCAGCAGAGAGGAGCTCTAAAACATTGTCATCCTTCTCGACAACCAGAACGTCAGAGAAGCGCAAGCCAACATCCCCGAGACAGTGAACGGTGAAGGGCGGCAACCCAGAAAGAAAAAAAAAAAAAAAAAAAAAATCTTATTCCCCCCCCTCTCTTTTTCTCTCTTTTCCTCCAGATGTTGACCAAGACACAATTTATCTGTTTGAAAGCTCATCTGTTCCCCCCCCCCCTTTTCTCTCTTTTCCTCCAGATGTTGACCAAGACACAATTTATCTGTTTGAAAAATCATCCGTTTCAGGCAAACTAGCTGTTCCACAAATGGAAGAACATTTAAAAATTAAGCGAGGAGCCACCAGCGAGGAAAATCGGCCAATGCAGAAAAGGAAGAATGAGCGATTGAACAGGCGCCGCCGAATGCACGAGGAGAAATCTCTGGGTGATTTTTCACTTAAAAAAAATAACACAAGATGCACATAAACAACAGGTTAAAAAAAAAAACAGGAAAAAAGCTTTGGATTTTGAAAGTTCAATACCCCAAGATTTTTTTCTTGAACATTCATACAATGACTCGCTTTTTACCCCAGCTTTGACCTTCAAGGATTTCTCCACCTGCGCTGCTCCTCTGCCTTCCAGCGGTACAAACACCTGAAGCAGCCATTGCCAAACTCCTCAAAATAACAGCGCCCAACCACACCGTTAATTTTGTATTTTCATAAGAGCCAGAAGTTGGTATAATTAGCCTGAATTACAGGAACCGACTCCCTGCGCAACCTAAAGGAACCATTAAGCAAGACCAGAGTTCGCTGCTCTCACGGCCCTGAACCCACGCGCGCATCGTCACCATTACTCGGAAAAACCCGAGCAATTTGGTTACACGCCGAGCTCCGCACTCCAGCGGCGTCTGCGCCCGGGGAGCTGAAATATTACAGAAGGAAACATTCGGGAAATGAATCTGAGGGAGCTAACAGGTTTTGCTTTTCAGAGAAAAAGCAGCAGAGCAGAGAGGGTTGGCGAGGCCGAAGGCTCACAAAAGACGCGCTCAAAAACCGGGACGGTCACCCCGAGCGCCGGGACACTAAAACGTTTTGCATAACCCCGTGCCGCCGCACAGGGCAGGAATGAATGCATCGAACGTGTACACAGGGACACACACACAGCCCCGGCTTCCCAAGGAAGCCTATTTTAATTATAATGGTTGCCACGGTGACTTTAATTCCACCATCGCTCCAAGTAGTCTCACAACTCCAATTCCACACCACTAATCAGGAATCTTGCATAACATTAGCGCTGAATAACCCAATTTAAACCAAGTTAAAAGCCTGGATTATTGCAGAGGGTGTTGACGCAAAAGGAACAAAAAAAGGGTAAAAAAAACAAAACAGCTTTGTTCAGGGAAGCGCTTCTTCTGTATCTGCTTCCAGCAAGCGCTCGTCATTCTTATCCATGTGGAAGCTACGGATGAGCCCAAGCCAGAGGGAACCAAAATTAAATACTCTTTTGTATTTCAGTCGAACACGATCCTCTCAATTTCTTATAAAGAAGAAAGAAAGAAAGTGCAATGACATCATATCGAGTCAACGGTGCCGAGAGAGTAACTCCTAGTTCCTGGGAGAATAAAACGGCACGGCGATCCTGGAGCATCAAACATGGGAAGTCGGGCGCAAGAGTCTATGAGCTGCGGGAAGAGGTTTCAAACTGCAACTTCTAAGTTTCTTCTTTGCCCACGGCCCGTAGCATGGCCGGCAAAGCTGTGCGGAAAACATTCCCGTAGTTTAAACACAGCTGTAATAAGTGAAGTTGACCTTAGTTGAGACAAAGAAAACTCCCTGAAAGCTATTCTCGTCTCCCTTTTGGGCTCCAGGTCTATAAAATTCAGGGGTACCGGTCTAGGAAGAGATGATCGCCACACTGTTCCATCGGTAGTCCTTAAGCAATTCAAACACAAACATCTCGGCAGAGGACAGGTGAGATACCCATCCCCTTCGGATGTAACTCTTCCTGCTGAACAAAGCCAGCCTGGATCCTCTCTCCACGAATTTTGAAAGCAGGACTCCTTGAGACTGAGGCCTTCCACAGGCACCCATCTAGTGGTCAATTACCAGGATAGTAAAGGCAAATATATTTTTTCTCCCTATCAAAATACGAAATATTTTCTTCTTCACTTAACTTTTTTCTCCCTCATAACCTTTGCTCACCAGAATTTTTCCTGGACCTACAGAATTTACGTCTGTACGGACCCCAGGCGCAACAGGATGAAGTTCCGTTTCTCACTCCTGGAAAGCGGTGAAGACGTCACATTTCTCTTTCTCAACCTTAAGTGTCCAAAACGCAGCATTTCCTCCAAAAGCAAAACAAGGAGCAGCAAAATCTGACCTTTAGTGGTATCAGCTTTGGTGATCTACCCTGCAGACTGTTTTCTGTAAAGTCACATTTAAAGCATTAGCTTTGAGAGGGGCAGCAGAAAGAGAATTTTTTCCCACTGTTTGCAATATCCCCTTGGAGATAAAGTAGATACAGAAGCTGCGTACACCGTTCTCAGCTCCCGGAAAATTACCAGCACGGTCCTGACTGTCTTCAGCCCGCAAACCCTTTGAGATACAGCCTGTGCCACGCTCTCAGGGCCCTCCTGTGACTTAACTCCTGCACGGCGAACAACGGAGGCTTTCAAAAACATTAGCGACTACTCCCGCAAAATCCCGTTTTCTACAATGTCTTCCAACTCCTGCGGCCAGGGACGACTCGCACGGATCAAAACCTGGATAAATAACTGAGCCAAATGCCTCATTCGTTTGATGAGCGAAGCACAGAGGTGAGAACCGTAAGAGCTGGCAGAGTCTGCTGCGTGCAATATAAAGCCCTCGGTTAGCAAAGCTCAAAGAAGAAATTAAACAGCATTTCTAGAATATGCAGATACCACTAATTTGATGGGAGTTGCGGACATCAGCAGCACTGGGGGGGCCACCCAGTACGGCGGGACACCCCTCCGGCAAGGAGACGCAACAGTAGTTTAATAGACTTCCCCTCCCACAATTCTCGTATTGAAGCCTAATTTGTTCTGCTTGTATTGTGCTCATCTGTGCATTATTTAAACGCATCACAAAAGCCAGGCAACAAAAATCAGGCATAGGCTGGTATTCAGCACTTCTTCCACTGTTTATTTTGTTGCGCGGTTATTCTCCTCTCCAGAGTTGTGTTGTTTGTTTTGGGTTTTTTTTTTCCCCCCACCAGCTAAAATTCACACTTATGTTAGGAAATAATAATTACGGCAGGAAAGGTAAGGTGGGAACAAAACCATCACCCCCCACTCTTCTATTTAAGTTCGAAATACGGTTTTCCATGTAAGACTGTGGATATTTCGGCAATATTAACGGCAGTGTTTAAAACGCCGCAGTCTAAAATCCCTGCATTCCGAGCTGCAGCTCTCCTGTCATCAGTCTCAGCGGCAGCAGGTTAGATCTCAACACCCATCAGAGCACACGAAATAGATCACAGCGGCACCAATAAAGCAGAAGCAGAGGAAATTGCTAATTTTCGTGCAGAGCTCTGGCGCGCGATTAGTGCTTTGTTACTTGATAGCCAGGAACCTGTCATTTCTGGCCGTGTACCAAATCACTTCTAGCTCTAACAGGTAAGTTACCATGATTTTTAATATTTGATCCAAACACGGAAAAGGGAAAGCTGTTTGGAAGGATGCAAGATTGAGAATATAATCACGGAATGGTTTGGGTTGAAGGGACCTTAAAGGCCACCCAGTGCCACCCCCTGCCCTGGGCAGGGACACCTCCCACCAGCCCAGGTTGCTTCGAGCCCCGTCCAACCTGGCCTTGAACCCCTCCAGGGATGGGGCAGCCACAGCTTCTCTGGGCAACCTGGCCCAGGGGCTCACCCCCCTCACAGCAAAGGATTTCTTCCCGAGATCTACTTAATAAAGTCATCGCTTTATGACAAGAAAGTGTTGCTTGTTTGGCCTTCACAGCAGCCCTGAGACCAGAAGACCATGGCTTCTAGATAAGGAAAAGAGACGGATAAAAGCCAACAGAGGAAGAGGGGAAAGAGACGGTATTAGCCAATATCCCAGTCGTTGGGAGATGTGTTCTGATGTGAACCCCTCCGCACTCCAGGTCCTCCTACCAAATTGTCTCTCCAGACCAAAATTGTCTACCCACTCCTTTCCAAGCCAAGACCTTCCGTCTCCATACTCCCATCTCCTTCACTTTTATACTCCTGTATGAAAAAAAAAGGATGAACATGGGTTAGTTGAGTGCAACAGGGAGCGAGCTGCACACTCATGGCGCTTCCAGCTCCCCCCGTGATAAGGGGGGAGATTTGATCAAAGGTTTGATTCGGGCGCATAAGGTATTATTACTTTTTACGTTACTTGAAAAAAAAAAAAAAAAAGGATTTTATTATCAAGTCTTGAAATCTCACACACTAACAGCAGACAGCAAGACTGAAGTGGGATTCAACGCCAGTGAAGAGCAGAAAAATTACAGCAGTTCGGCATTACAGAAAGCCACTTCAACTAATACCCGACCGGTTGAATGTGAAACACTGGAAATCACGGCAGTAATCTCTCATCCCAGAATACAGGTTGGGTGTTTTTTTTTTTTTTTTAAAAAAAAAAATCCACATCAAACACACATTAGCGCATTCTGCAAACAATAAAAACCATCTTAGCCCATACTGAAGAGGATCCAAGCAGATTTCGCCACCTCCATAAACACTAAAGCTACGGAGAGAACACCAAATCCCAGGCAGCGAGCTTTCGGGCAGCCGGGAGGAAAGCTCGCTGGGAACGGATACCAGCATGAGCTGCAGTAAGCTGTTTTCCTAAATTGCTCCTTGAGTCATTTCTTTTTTTTTTTTAATGGGAACACTCCATTCCCCGGTTTTTTTCTCACATAACTTCAGGATTAAACGTCGATCACTTTACTTCACCTCTGTGAAGCAATAACAAGCAAAGCTTCCCAACTGTCAGATGAAGGCACGTTCATACTACTTCTATTTTTAAATACTTGCTTTTGGAATAAAATTTGAAATCGGGTGGTTCGGCAGTTCTGGGTAGCTAATTTTTCGACTGGCTTTCCTCTTCTTTCTGACACTCATGAAAAATGCAACTTGCTGCCTATTTAAGGCTCTGTCAGGAAGGAAAAAAAAAAATAAAATACCTGGAGTTCCAACATTGCCACCCCTGCAATTTAAAGTCAGGTCAGCACGCTGCAGCATTGGAATGTTTCACGTAGCAAAATGCTAAAAATGCTACTAGAAGAACCTAAATAATAGAACCTAACAGAACATAGAAGCTAAACCATTCTATGATTAGAAAGAAATCCTTTGCTGTGAGGGGGGTGAGCCCCTGGCCCAGGTTGCCCAGAGAAGCTGTGGCTGCCCCATCCCTGGAGGGGTTCAAGGCCAGGTTGGACGGGGCTTGGAGCAACCTGGGCTGGTGGGAGGTTGGAACTCAGTGGTCTTTAAGGTCCCTTCCAACCCAAACCATTCTATGATTCTAAGAATATTAAGGCTGGAAAGCTGACCGAAAATAAAGAATCCCAGAAGTAAGGTCGTTCGCTCAGCCTGGAGTCGCACACGCGGCAATTAAGTGCACGCACACACACACTATTGCTTTCAGAAGAACCTGTCTCCATCAGTGGACAGGACGTGGTTCCAAGGTTGGGCTTTGCTGATGCTCTGCTTCCCCCGTTGGGAAGCTGCAAAACGCACAGAGAAGGAGGCGGGAGACTCCAAAAAGAACAAGGGCTTTTGGTTCGGCTGTTAAACGCTGCCCTGCGTAATTAAATTCTGTATTTTTCTTTGCCAAAGTTGCTATAGGCAAGTCTACGCAGGCAGGTGCAGACAGACTGGAGCTTAAGCTGGATGGAGAGAAGCCAGCTCTGGTCCAGAAGCTGCACGGTGGTGGTGTCGGCTCACGCAGAGCGCTGGGCTGAGGCACCCCAAAGAGAAGAAGACATTAAGTGAGTCATATCTGACCAAGTCGGCATGTGCAGAGCAAACCTGGGTCTGCCTGCATCTGTTGAGGCACGTCTTCGCAAGACACCCGCAGTAAACTTTTCACATCTGGCCACTAACTGTAAGATCATCATCTCTTCATGGCTCGTGATCCAGAACTTAGAGAAGCGCTGAGCACTCACAGCTCCAACCGCAGGCGGTGGGAACTGTGCTTCGACGACTGACACGAAGGTCGGATCATCTCCACTTCACAGTGGAAACCCCAAACGTATTGAGAAATAGTCGTAATTTCAGCGCCATCGATACCCCAGCTACAAACCCGCGATGAAGCGGTGCTACCTTCCAAAAGCCGGGAAATACTTTACGAAGCATCCCAGCGCCATGGTGACCTTCTCGAGGATGCAGAGAAACGTTAATTCTAGGCTCTCGCCCATCCTCGCTTACTCTCGAGCACTCCAAGGGTACACTTGCCGAAAAGCCTTTCATCTCAGACATCAAAAGAACACAAGCCTGACCATGTCACTCCATTCTCAGAAGAGTCCCCGCCAATGTCAGCCCCTTCAGGGAACTGTTCTGCTGGTCACCCAGGCTCCTGGAAAAGCCACACGGAAACCTCTGCTCTCTCAAACAACCATTTTGCTTGAGACAGCTGTGCGTTACTTCTACTGTAATAAAAACCAGAATAATATTTCACTACATATCTACACAATTAGACATGTATTTTCCAATAACAATACTATAATAAATTAACAAACAGTTAAAGGTTTCTCTCTACAGCACAAACTATATGAAGGCTCATACTTAGGGAGAACCACTGTACATCAGGACACCAATTTAATCAGCTTCACGTGCGCTTTTACAGGGTAAGAAGTAACAACTTCTGATCAATCAAAGCATTCTTCATTCTACGAACTGCATTTTGGAGTAAGCACAGATTAGATGAGCTGCACCTACGGAAAGCACGAAGTTTCAAAATCTTCTTAGGAAGCAGTTCATCAACAGCTCTGCCTGCAAGGCTGAATTCCTGCTCCGCTCTAGGAATAGCCGTACAATTTCTGACGCAAAAAATGCCAAACCAACAGATAGATAACATTGGCCTTCCCAAAATACAACTAGAAAGAAAAAAAAAAAAAAAAATCTGTTTTCTATTCAGTACACAGCTAATGGGCACAAGCACAACAGCAATTTACTGCTTCAAGGCCTTAAGCGGTAACGGTCAGTTGAGAAGTGGTCTCAAAAAAAAAAAAACCAACATTTTTTTCTACATCTTTGACCTCAAATCTCCCTGAAGAGCTGTTATTTCATGTTCCTCAGTCTTATTTTCTCACTCACTGCCTTCTCCCGTTCCAGAGTCTGGATTAAGCTGGAAAGCCCAGGCAAGTCTTCCGTTGAATCCAGTACACGTGCTCTGAATTTAGGTTTCCAGAATCGACTTTGCCTCTCTCCGCTGGCTGCGGCAGACCTGCGAGCGGGCACTGCGGAGCTCCTCCACGGCTGCACCATAAAAATGAGTAAACGGAGTTTAGCAAAGCTTCGCTCCTTTTGACCTCATCGCAATATTTCCTCTTAATCTCGACAAGATCGGTTCTAACAGAAGACTGGATTGCTGTCGCAACTATGAACATTTTTTTCCCCTTTCTGTTGGCAGCCTGCATCAGTGACTGACAGCGACTGCTCCTGCGGAAGTCCGGCTGTACGACTCCCCAGCTTTGGTTTATATTTACAGACTTTCTAGCAAGAAAGACCCTGAACCGGCATCGGTAGCCGCTTGTTAAGAAATGAACTTAATTATGGCTTCTCTAGGCTGAAATTGAGGCATTTCAGCGGTATCTTTTTGCCACAGAAGCCTTTAACTGCAGACCTGAGCAAGAAATATTTAAAGCTTCTCTTACCCTTAATTCACCCTTTTTCTTCCTAGTCACTTTGTTGCTCATTTGAAGCCCTGGCACTTCACGTAGAGCAAACAGCCTCCAGTATTTTTATTTAGAGGCTGGGCCTTATTCCTTGGGCTGCATCTCTTCCATTCATCATTCGGATTTTGTAACTTGCCTGTAGCTCATGTCTCTACACAGGGATTTAACGGGACGCCAGCTGTCGGATTTTAGGAAGGAGATTTCCTTCACGACTGAGGTTCTACTCTTGGACCTCTGGCATGAATCCGTGAAAATAAATATCAAAGAAGAAAATTAAGTGGCTAGTTTTTGTCGTAGCTCTACAGAACATTTGGACCAATTCTATTCTTTCAGTCTTTAGTTTTCTTCAGATTTAACCAAGGCGGCAGGTCCCTCGGTCATACAGAGAAATCTGCCTACTATCTCCACACTGCCTAGCCGCTTCCTTTCTCTTGAGCTTTACCTCTCCCTTGTTTGAGTTAAATCATCACGTTGTTTTACAATTCGCAGGCAGAGTTAAAAAGAAAACCTGAAAGGTCAAACACGGCTCCGAAAGTTGTAATTGCTTTACCTTGCTCATCCTTCAAGCGTCAAGTCAGGGCCAAAGCTAAGACTAACACTTTTAATTGCTTGTAAATTCAAATACTGGGTTTCTGTCCCTCCAGGAAAGGCGTAAACACAAAGATCATTATGTGTTTCAACATTTATTTATTTTTTTTTATCCGAGAAAGCAACAGAGGTACGGTGCCATGGCCTCCCGGCAAACACAAGTTCGCCATCCCCAGTTACGAGGTCGGAGGTACCTGCACCACACTCCGGCTTCTCATTTCCAGGGCATTACGGTTTATAGCCCGCCATCTACTCGCATTCACAGCCATTAGTCTTCTATCACTTTTTTTTTCCTTCCCCAGTCTTCTTTTATCTTCTCTTCTGTTCCCGAGCCTCCATGCCAAAGGTTGACGTATCGATTTTTGTACGCAGTTCCAAGCAGTCACACGCAGGCACCTTCTAAAATTAAACCGCGCACATTCATAGGGAGACAGACCCACGAGTATGATACGTAATAAAAGAATATGGCCTCCAATGATAAGATTTTACTAAATAGCTTTCAAACCACGCTCATTACGAGCGACACTTGGGAATTCAGCCTCGGGGGAAACATTTATTACCTAGCATAAGTGATCACTAGGGGTTAGAATGAAACCGAGAAAATAGAAAAACAACACGCGAGCACGTAAGAAATCCGTAAGGGAGGCACGCACCTGCCAAAAAAATCCCTCTGCCCCACAAAACGGTGCGGGAACATCGCAAGGAATTTACACACATTTACCAGGGAAAAGCTCCACTTTCATCGCAGGCAATGAAATCTGCTGGGAGTCAAGGTCAGAAGCATCATTTAGACGAGCCACATGAGAGTCATTTATAGTCTTAGCAGAATAAAACCTCCCATCGCAGCTCACCAGTCAGGTGATGTGCCAGTCTAGTGAGCACCAGGCATTTATTTTGATGTAATCGCTTCCCCGAAGAATTTTTACAGCGAGGAGTTTTAGAAAAGGTTATGCTCCAGCAGTGACATTACACAAGGATGCTGCCCCTCGTTTCTGTATTTTATTTTTTTTCTACGCCCTGCTTTTTTTTTTTTCCTGCTTTGCCCACAGACAACAGCCACAGCTTTCTACCGCCGCTGGCACTGCAGAGGCGGCGTAGCTCTGGAAAAGCAAACTGTGCTCTGCTCTAGCCCACTAAATGAATCAACAGCACCGGCAACCCAGCAAATCAATCCCTTCCAATTCTAAAAACCTCTGTTTTAATGATGCGAAGGAGCAAAAGAACACAGCTTGAAATTCAAGGAGTGAGCTGCGCTTTCGGTAGTGAGTGGCGGGGACGAAAAGGAAAAACAACCTTTCCTTTTGTAAGTGGGTATATGCTTAATATAAAACTTCACAGCTACACAATTGCTGGCATTTAAACTTCCCAGTATGGTGTACAAGCATTCACTAAGCCTTACTTGCCGAGTAGTTAAGAGTCATTAAACCAAGAAGTGCATCCGTTCAAGTATATGTTCTTCTCTCAGCTAAAGAAAGAGGGGCACAGAGTTATCATTAAAAGGCTAAGATCACACGGCTAATCAGTTTGGGAGTCTTAATTGCAACCCCTTACTAGCTCCCACCCCACGCACACTCACGACAGTATTTCCAGAAGTTCTATGACTTTTGGCCACTTTTATTTAGTAACACCCTCAGGAATAACACAAAACATAAGCAACCACCTCCCCCCAAAGCCAATGAGCGATCACCTAATCATCAAACCACACTATTCAAATCTCAAACGGTAAACAATTTGTGTGACTCAGGGCCTTGACTCACATCCATGGATAAGTTTAGCCCGGGACACCTGAAACTGTTACTCAGCCCCACGGCTCACCCGGCTCCAGGAGCGGGGACGGCAGAACAAACCACGCATCTCCTGAGTCACCCCCGCCAGCGGCTGCCAGCACCCTGGCACGTAGGCTCGCACCACCACCGAGCCAATTCCACACCGAGCTGCTGCTGGAGGGGCCTTTCCAGCCCTCCCATCTCCACCAACCTGCTCCTCACGCTTCTCCCGCCCTGTTCCCTGCTCTTCCTTGACCCCACGTTGGAGGGAATCAAGCCAACGGAACACTAACTCAATGTAAAGTGAGAGGTTTTGTGCAGTTTGAGCTCCCTGGACTGCCTCATCTCGGAGCAACGCAAGAACCTGGCAGCAGGGGAAGGGGAGAGGGTCAGGACATGCAGTCTGAGGCAGGAGAAGATGTGGACCACCCCTGAAGCTCAGGCCATCAGCCCACGCCTCGGACACGGGTCAAAGACACACTCAGCAGCCTTTCTCGGCAGCAGCCAGCTCTGAAGCAGCACCAGAAAACCAGGCGTCGGCTAAATCTACCTGTGTAGACGCACGTAAAGGTCACAGCCGCGTCCATTAGAGTTAGCTGTAAAAGTCAAGTCCATCTCAGAACTGAGGTCTTCTAGCCACTTCTTGAGAGCGCGGATCTACAGCAAGAATCCAGCGAGAACAAGAACGTGATTACAGAGATCTTCACCTCGATCTGATGGGAACCACCTCTGCAGGTGCCATGAAGACTAGCCCAGCGTACTTGACCGTGACCTCTGGGTTTGTAGAAGGGCCACCATTGTACGAGCAGGTGTGCGAGGCTGCAGAATCAGGACTATACACCAGCTGTAATATCATAACAAAATGAAGGAATCGCCTAAATAAAAAAAAAAAAAAAAAAAAAAGAAATCGCAAAGTTGTTAACATTCACCAGTTGCGGGCACATGAACTGTCCCCAGTCTGCCAAGGTAAAAGATTAATTAGCCCGTCTAAAGGCAGACGGGCGTAAGGAAAACACTAAGCCAGCATAAAAAAAGAGTTTTAAAATAAGAGTGGTGTTCAGAGGAAAGAACAGCCACAGCTATTTACTGGGAACTCTGTGCTTGTGTCAGAACTATGAAATAAACATTTGGTCACACAGTACTTCAAAAACGCACGTTAAAACTTCAAGGAAAGGGGGGAAAAAAAAAAAAAAAAGAAAACCAGAAAAAAACAGCACTTTTAATATATAAGCCAGTCGAGAAAAAAAACTACTGAGATTTTGTTCTTCCAGGCAAACACTGTTAAGAACTACAGTTTAATTTGTTTCACTACAAATCTGATATGATCTTGCTTATCTATTTTAAATAGACCTTTACCTTTATTTCAGGTCCTAAAGCAAAGTTCTATTAGATAGGAATAAAAAATTTATCTGCTTCTTTTCGACTTATTTTTGTACTAAGCCTTCTTTCAACAGATGCTTTGGCTCTGCGTGCCCAATTTTTCAGTCGCAGGGCTGGGAACAATTTTATGGCTACCAAATCTGGTGGTTTTTATTTAACTAGCACGACTTCCTAAGAAACGGCGGAAAGGACTCTGGATTTGTAGATCTGGTAAATGAAATGCCTAACAACCTCTCAAGTCTCTGGAACGCACACAGAGAAGTCACTGGAAAGCAACGGTACGGGGGGGCAAGAAAGAGAAGGAACAGTACGTACTCCCAGATCCCCTCCATCAACACATCTCGCTTCCTTTAGCAACCAGACAGATTGTCAGCTCCCAAACAAACCCAGCAGCAAAGCAAAGGCAGCCAGCTGGGGAGCTTTGCTGCTCCGTCAGCTTTACTGGCTGTTCCTCCCGCATCCAGGTTTCTCCGGAAAGCCTGGCATCCTCTGCTCCTCTCACAATTGTAATGCACCCTCTGCTGCTGTTGGGAGCATCCAGGGAGAGCGGCGCAGGTTCCTCCAAGCTGTTTCTGATAACGACTCCATCACCCACCATCAATACTCCCCTTCCCTCCTAGACGCTGCAAACCCTGTGCTCCAGACAAGAGCTGGACTGATTTTGGCAGCGTTAGGCTAATGGTACCTCCCGGGAGGTATTTAAAAGATGTGTAGACGTGGTGCTGAGGGACACGGTTTAGTGGTGGTTTTGGCAGCGTTAGGTTGATGGTTGGACTCAGTGATCTTAAAGGTCCCTTCCAACCTAGACAATTCTATGATTTAGGAGCAGGGTGCAAGGAGAAACCCTTTTTTGTCATTTAACAAAAAAAATGAGAGGGATAAGGGAGGAGTTCAGAAGTATTAACCACACTTGGGAAATATGGATACCCTTGAGGGTCTCTAAAAATCAAGAGATCGGATTAGGATATCAAATGGGGAGGGCTCCAGACACTGGGGATGGAAGTCACAGTCTTAGTGGAAAAATGTCCCTTACCACGGAACTGAACCCCCCAGCAGGGATTTCTAAGGGGACGAAGGAGCCCTTGGATCCAGACTCTCTTCACAGGGAGACCTCGCCTTACGGGGATGCGCTGCTTCCCACAGAGTCTCTAGAAGAGACTCTAGTTTCAGGGAAGCCACACAGGAGGAGATCGCAGTTATGGAGATAAAGTCCCTCATCCTGGGCCTTCTGAAGGGAGAGGAAAAATGAGAGCGACAATGAGAGAGGGTGGAAGCCCAGCAATATGCCGATGAAGTCTTCACCCCAAAGTTCCAGGAGTAGGGAGGTTCCCCTTATGACAGGGACGTTTCTTCCCCTACGTTCCCCAAGAGGTCCTTGCACCATGGGGGAGAACTCCTTCTCCTGAGGCTTCCAAAGGAAAGGGTGCCAGGCACCAACAACTCAGGTTGTTAATACGCAGGGATCTCTGTCTCGGCGCATCTGAACGCATTTGTGTCTGTAAGGATGCCCACAGCTGGACGGCTGCGTGTGGGCAGGTGTGCACTGGTACAAGTGCGTGCCTGAGCACGCAGCAAATGGGTGCCCATAGGCACAAAGGTGCTGCTTTGCACCCATACGCCGGCATCCCGGGAGAGCAGGTGTCCTTTAGTGTGTATATAGCGATCTCTGTCAGCGTTCGTGCAGCTATAGGCATGTGTATGTAGAGCTGCACGGGTACGTGCGTACTGATCGGTGCGCGTCTGTGCACCTCTTTGCATCCCTATAGATCTCTAACTGCGTAGACTTGGGAACAGAATTGTCCAGGTTGGAAGGGACCTTTCAGATCATCAAGTCCAAGCCCTAACCTGACAATAACAAAACCACCACTAACCCATGTCCCTCAGCAGCACGTCTACCCGTCTTTTAAATACCTCCAGGGACGGCGACTCCACCACTGCCCTGGGCAGCCTCTTCCAAGGCTTGACAACCCTTTCCGTGAAGACATTTCTCCTAATATCCAGTCTAAACCACCCCTGGCACAACGTGAGGTCGTTTCCTCTTGTCCCATGGCCTGTTCCTTGGGAGAAGAGCCCGACCCCCCCTCACTCCACCCTCCTTTCAAGGAGTTGTAGAGAGCAAGAAGGTCTTCCCTCCGCCTCCTTTTCTCCAGGCTGAACACCCCCAGCTCCCTCAGCCGCTCCTCACAAGTTCTCCAGACCCTTCTCCTCGTGCTCCAGACCCCTCACCAGCTCCGTTGTCCTTCTCTGGACTCGCTCCAGCACCTCAATGTCTTTTTTGTAGTGAGGGGCCCAAAACGGGACACAGTATTCGAGCTGGGGCCTCACCAGCGCCCAGTACAGGGGGGTGATCACTGCCCCAGTCCTGCTGGCCACACCATTCCCGATACAAGCCAGGATGCTGGTATGGCGTACTTGCAGGTACACCTCCCCTGCATGTGCAAGGATGTGTCACACATGCGTATAGCTATGGCATACGGACACCTGTATGAGTGTACACACTATATACATGTTCCTCTACGTACCAGCATGCATTATGTAAATGCGCACGTCCCCATCTGTGACCTCCACACATGTGGGTTCACAAATACACAAGCGGATGTAGAGCTATGGCTATACGTATTCATGTGTAGGTACAAAAGCGGTTGCAAGCGTGTTTATAACCAGCTACGCGTACTCCCGTGTGTGCATATATACCCCAGCAGTATATATACCTAAACAACGTAGTCGCTGGGCAAACAGCGGTCCTTGTGTTCCCAGTGTCTGCCCATACTCCTCAATGGGCAAGCGCCAGAACAGGGGCACCCCTGAGGTGGGGGCACCCCATGCAGACCCACCCCTGGGTGCCCAGCGGTACACCCCAAGGCGCACACACACACACAGAGCGCCCATATTGGGTACGCCTGATTATCCCTCCCACCTCTCTCTGCACATTTTTATCTGGCGCATATCCGTCTTCCCAAGCGAGCAGATAACCCCGGGGATGTGAACCCGCTGTGAACCCACACACACACCCGGGAGCTCATGTACCTGGCACGCGTGTTTCCCGCAAACCACCCCCACAGCCCCGGGTGTGAAGGAGTGGGGTGCACACACAGCCAGCAAACCCTACGAAGCCGGCACATCGCCGGGCACACGTACAGCTGATGCGGACACCCCAGGCAGCACCACGCTGGTCACACGTATCCGTGGGCATATCTACGGCCAGCGTTTGCCACTTACCCACAGGGCAGAGAGGCACGGGGCGGGGGGGGGACATAAGAAGGGGATAGGACCCCATGTCCCCAGAGCACGTCCCCACAACACAGCCGTGGCCAAGGGAGCATGGCATGGGAGCACCCCCAAAGAAATGGGTGCCCCCCTCATGGGAGAACCCGCACAGCTATGGGAGCATGGCACAGGAGCAACCCCACAAGAGCGCACCCACGACCACGGGAGCCCCCCCCTGCCTCCAGCAGCAAGCCCACGGCCACGAGCGCACAGCACAGAAGTCGTCCCCCCCACGGCCACAGGAGCCCCCCCCAGCCATAGAAGCCCCCTCCAGGGGAGCACCGCCCACGGCCACAGGAGCTCCCCCCACGGTAGCAAGCCCACGGCCGCAGGAGCCCCCCCACAGCCATGGGTGGCCCCTCCACGGGAGCCCCCTCCACGGCCAGGGGAGCAACCCCACGGCCACGGGAGAAGCTGCCACAGGACACACCCCACACACCCCCCAACGGCAGCACCTCGGGGCACACCGACACCCCATACCCTCGCACCGGGGACCCCCACGCCGGGATGGGATGAGGGGGGCAGCGCCATGTCCCCACGCACCGGGCCGGTTCCCCTTCCCCGGTGTGCGTGTGTCCCGGTGGGGGTGCGGGGCCGCCGCCCAAAGCCACCGGGGGAGGGGGGCTCTCCCCCGGCGTGTGTCCCCCCCCCCTTCCCCCGTTACCTTCTTGACGGTGCGCGGCGCCTCGGTGACGGTGCCGTCGGGGCTGACGAGCGCCTCGGCCGCCGGGCCGCCGCCGTCGCCGCCGTCGCGGTGCCGGTGCTGGGGGTGATGCGGGTCGCTCCGCTTCATGGCCGAAGCCTGCGGTACCTTGGTGGCGGCGGACAGCCCGGGGCAGCCGCTGAGGGGAGGCCGCTCGCCGCCGCTACCGGAGGAGGAGGACGCCAGGGCCGCCTCACGCTCGGTGGCCGGCAGCGGGCAGGGGGCCGCGGCCACGCCGTGCCCGGGAGGGTGAGCGGCCACCGGCTCACACGGCGGCCCCGCCGCCTTATCCATGGGGCCGCTCAGCTCCTTCAGCTCCACGGCGGGGGCTGCCACCTGCACCGACATCGCCGCCGTCTGCCTCAGGGACCGCCCGCGGGGCACGCCGGGACCTGCAGTCCTCCCGCCCCGCCGTCAAGAACTACAACTCCCGGCAGCCCCCGCGCCGCCCCGCCGCGCCCCGCCCCCGCGCGGCGCCGCGGGGGCGCCTGGGAAATGTAGTCCGGGAAGGGGGGGGCAGACAGGGCCGCAGGACCCCGCGAGGCGCGGAATGGCGGCGGCGGGGGGTGAAGGCCGGTCAGGGCCGCACGGAGGCGTGCCCGGGCTGTGGGGCCTCCAGCGGCCCTTACACCCTCTGAGGGCGGCGGGTGCAGCACTAAACCTCCCTCCCCGTGGCGAAGTTTGTGGTTTTTTTCACGTTTTAGTGAAATTTTATTTTTCAGCCCATTGCACACCCCCCACCCAGCCAGGGGCCTGTGCCAGGCCGCTCTCACAAGCCCGCTGCTCCGCCACAAGCGAAACCCCTTGAAAACAATGAGGAAAAACCTTCTGGCAAGGCAAGCACAACATCCAAGAGCCCGGAAACTTGCTGTCCTGCCAGGTTCTGCGAGCCCACAGAGCCCCTTTGTGCGTCGGCCTTCCTTCAGGAGCCTTCCCACAGGGAAGAGCCAGCCACGAGCTGCACCACAAGAAAGACTTTGAGGGTCTGGAGTGTGTCCAGAGAAGGACAACGGAGCTGGTGAGGGGTCTGGAGCACAAGTCTGGTGAGGAGCGGCTGAGGGAGCTGGGGGTGTTCAGCCTGGAGAAGAGGAGGCGGAGGGGAGACCTTCTCGCTCTCTGCAGCTCCCTGAAAGGAGGGTGGAGTGAGGGGGGGTCGGGCTCTTCTCCCAAGGAACAGGCCATGGGACAAGAGGAAACGGCCTCAAGTTGTGCCAGGGGCAGTTTAGGATGGATATTAGGAGAAATGTCTTCACAGAAAGGGTTTTCAAGCCTTGGAAGAGGCTGCCCAGGGCAGTGGTGGAGTCCCCATCCCTGGAGGTATTTAGAAGATCGGCAGATGTGGTGCCGAGGGACACGGTTTAGTGGTGGTTTTTGTCAGCGTGAGGTTGATGGTTGGACTCGATGATCTGAAAGGTCCCTTCCAGCCTAGATGATTCTATGATTCTATGCCACCGCCGCCATCAGGGCTTTTTATCCCTAATTTTCCTTTCCCTTCTATGCTCTCTTAGCGTATTTCCCTTAGTTCTACCACTCTCCTGTGTCCTTGCCCAATGTTTTACGATCCACAACGCAATTCTGTGCCGATCCGCATCAACTGTTCCTCTTTCAGGGTAAGGTTTTGCACCGGCTGGCTGCATCGCTCGTGCCTTCATCCCACCGGTCTTGTGAGGGACAATTCTGTGATTCTATTTTTCTAAATCCAGTTCTTCAGGAAAGCTCCTCTTAGGGAAGGGGAATTCAAGTGCATCCTTGTTTGGTTTTTTTATTATTATTGTTATTATCACTGTTAGGATTAATGCAGTATCTCTGGGCACAAGCCAAGGGCCGAAGCCTGTGTGTTTGGGGCTGCAGAGCGAGCACAACGCGGCAGGAGGTCGCATCTGCCACGTTGCGCCAAGTCGGAGGCAAAAGGACAGTTTCTTGATACCAAATGGGGTGTGAGCGGCCAAACAGGAGGGATGCGGAGGAGCCCGGAAAATGGAGAGGCATGAAATACTGCAAGCTTGAGTGGAGCTTCAGGATCCATCGCAAATGCCAGAAGTTAGAAATGTGCAGGACAAAACAAGCTGCAAGATTGCGATGACCGGGAGAGTTTCCGATTCCCAAGTTAACACCCGCAGCCCCAGTATGTTTGAGTTACTCGCAAGCCCTGGGCGAGCTCGGTGTTTGGGCTGAGCTGGCTGCGAGATGAGGCGCGGTGGGAGGGGAGGAGGAGCCCACAGAAAAACCCCCAAAATCAGGAAGCAGAGGAGCAATCGAGGGCAAGGGGCAGTAAAACCTGAGAAGCCGAAGGAGGATGTCACGCTTGGAGAGGAAGAACCTGGTCAGCAGCTGATGACACGCTGCGTTGATAAAAACTCACTGGGGACAGGAGGAAAAACGGTTTAATTATATGCCAGGGTGGCAGCTGGACTGGAAAATGCCGAGGACGGAGGCGAGGAGAGAAAGGGCTGTAAAGCATTTAATGGGCTCCGAAGGCAACGCTGTACAGGAGGCGGCGGAGAGGACGCTGGGAGGAATGCGTGAGGGGGGTTGAAGTTAAAGGAAAAGAAGCGCGTTACTTTGTGCGTGGAAAGTGCCGGGGAGAAGTCCCGACTTTATTGAACTAATGCTATTTCCATATTGAAGCGAAATCAGAATCTGCGTGCGGGTTTCACAGCGCGTTTCTGCCTCTCCCTAGGATCAGAAAGCTCCGTCTCAGGGCAGGTTTCAGTCTCAGAAGGGGCCTTTGAAAACAAAACTCTCTGAGAGCTGCCATAGGAGGGATTTGAAGTTGTAGCCGATGAATATCCCTCCCCTTCGATATACGCTGCGTGTTTCTTGCAGCCGTAAGACATGAGCAGGCTCCATGCAGAGCTCTGCTGCAGAGCGGGGCTTGTGCGGACCTGCAGCTCGGGGCAGAAATCCTCCAGATTTTATCGTCTCCTGGTGCTGCAGATCCCACAGTCCGACAAAAAAAAAAAAAAAACCCAAAAAACCAACAACGGGTTGTTTTGCACACATTTGACCCGGGGGAATCTGCTGCTCGGGCAAAATCCTGACCCGGAGTTTGGTTCTTTGGGCTACCTGCACCCCAGCCCACCCGGCTCAGCGTAGGAATCATAGGATCTTCACTGCGCTCGCCCTGCTCGCCTTGATATACCACCAGGGATGGCATTTTCCTGGAAAAAAAGGTCATACACTAATCTCAGCACGCCCAAACACCCCGGCACTAATCGGACACGCCTCCGTCACATCGGGGCACAAACCACTGGGCAAATAGATACCGCAGCTCGCCAGAGATCCAGCAACCCGAGCAATCTGCCCGGCTCCGCTTGACGATTTATCTGGGAAAACAACGGATATCAGGAGAGGAAGGGAGAGGCCGTTTGGGTAGGGAGGACTGGAACGGTTCGAACAATCGGGGCTCTGTGAGCGCGGCGCTGGCGGTGCCTACGGGAGAGGTTCGTGCTGGCTCCTTCCCCGTGGACGGGAGCCCGGCAGCGAGGCAGGGCTGCCTTTGCCCGAAAGGAAATGTCGGAGAAAACAGCTTCGGAAAGGCAAGAGCCTTTCCTTTGAGAGCCGTGGCGGCGTGTAGATCTGCTCAGGAGATAGCCTGGCTCAGGAATGTTTTTTCTTACCAATGACGATGCAACAAAATTAAGCCAGAAAAGGAGTAAAATAGCTGCGGTCCTTCCCGGCGCTGTAAGGGCAGGCTCAGCTGTGGCCTCCAGCCCGTTTCGCCTGGGCCTGACCTGCTGGCATGGAAATGCCCCTTTCCCGGCCGGGCTGGGGACGGGCACGCCGTGCGTGTTGGAAGCGAGCTGGACCCAGTCCATCCCACAGCGGAGCTGCCGGCCGGGCCTGGCGTGCAGGATCCTGCTTGGAAGGGACCGCGCAGCCTGCGCTGCCTGGCAAAGGTCAGGGAAGAGCGAGATTAGACGCCAGCGTCAGACATTTCGTCGTGGTCTCTGTCCTCCTCACTTCCCTGGCACGGGATAACTAGAGAGGGAAGGATGGAGGGAAGCCCAGGCAGATATGGGTGTGCCCTGGTGCAGACCCCCATGCCTTGATCTTGCAAAAACAAAGAAAACATGGAGTTTTCTCCACCAAAACAGCTGGAAAATTGAGCGTGGCTGAGCCGTAATTGCCATATTGCCCTGAAATCCTTCATCTGACCACACCACATCATGTGGTGATGCCGGACGCCTGCCTGGGAGGAGACCGGGCTGGTTAATGGGTCAGCAGAGCCCCCACTAACGACTTTCACAGTCTGGATTTGTCCGTTCCTGTGATGTTCAGTCCTAAAAGCAGTGCTGGAAAAGGGAGGCAGCAGCCGGCTTCGGGGGGACGGTACAGGCTGGTCCCGCCGTAGAGCAGGGGAGCTTCACCCAGCACCGCTACGGAGGCTGAGCCTTCCAGAAAAGAGGGAAAAAACCCAGATATTTATATGGAAGTTTTTCAATTCTTTAAGATTAGTACCCTCCTGTAGGCTGACAGACACAGTAGTCATTTCACCCAGATATATATAATCCCAAACTAAAAGTCGATACCACCCTGTAATAACTCTTCTAATTGTACCTCCTGTACTGCAGATACGAATTTCAGCTGATTCCGCCCCTCCCTGCCTAATGGCGTTGGGACGTTTGATAGGAGCAATCCGATTTTACTGCAGCTATCGATTCGTCCCCGCCACCGACTTTCGCTATCGTAGTTTTCATTCATTTAATTTACGGCAAAGGCAACCAGATGGCCGGGTAGCGCCAACGTTTGTCCCCGGGGGGCGAGTAGTTACGCGTATTCATAACGAATATCATCCAGATTCCTTGAAACCTCCCTGTCTCGCCCCGATGAACGCTCTCGGGGGCGTTTTAGGAGACGTGTGACCCTCCCAAAAAAACACTTAAAACGCAGAACAGTGGGTCAGGGGTGCACAGGCGCGTGGAATTCCTCTCCCTGTGCTCAATTTTCATGAAATCTTTGCAATCTTTACCTGCCACCTTGCTGCCATGCCGGGGGGGGGGGGGATGCCGGCCGGCCGGCCGGCCAGACAGACACACGCACAGGCATGAGCCTCATTTCCTTAGGAAATGGGTTTAAAATAATAACTGGAAGATATGAAAAGCCGTTTCACAATGGGAGGGCAGGCGGGGGGAAGAGGAAGGGCTTTTTGCTCCTTTGTCATGTAAAGTGGAGACTGAAATATTGCGCCTCACCGAAAGGGAAAAGAATAATAAATAAGAGGATGGTATTTTACGTGCGACCGTTCGAGCTCTTCCTTTTCTGTCCTGAGGATGCTCGAGGTACAGCTGGGGAAATTAATTGGGTTTTGCCAGCCAAGGAGCGGAGCGGGTGACGCCTGGGCCACCAAAAAGAGGAGATTTGGCCTTAAAACTCACCGGTAACCTTACCCCGGCGCTGAAGGAGCCAGAGGGAGAAGATGCTCTTGGGAAGAGGTTCGGGGGATGCGATGCAGGGAGCAGGAGTGCTGAGGATGGTGGGGACCCTGGTCCAGCTTTGTCCCCGTCCCTAATAAAGCCATCCCGAGGGAGGCATCTCCTCCATCGGAGCTGGCTCGGCCACCCGGGGGGTCTCCGGTCCCTTTCCTTGTCCCACGTCACACACGTGAGCGCTGCTGCGGGCAACCGCAGGGCTTTCGCTGCTCGCACGAGTGGTTTCCTGGCTGCGGTTTCCCTGCGACCGGCATCGGTCGGGGAAACCCACGGCGGCGGCTGGCAGCCGCTGCGCTGCCGTCCCCGTCCCCAAAAATCCCCGGGGAGCCAAAAGGGTGGGAGAGGCAAAGGAAAGGCACCTCCTCCCCACCTTCTTATTTCTTATTCCCCTGCAGAACCAGACCCGGCGCTGCGTACGACACCTCGAGCAGCCACAGTGCTGCGCGGAACCGCCGGCCGCTTTCAGGTGGGGACGCTCAGGGCACAGAGGGTGTAAGAAGTCGCAAACTCGCGTGCCAGTTGTGAATTTGTCCCCCGCCAGGCGTTTCATCCCTTTTAACCAGGATGTTTTAATCCTAACCCGGTTTAAACGGTGGTTTGTGACAGCTGCTTCGCCTCTTTCCCCACTAGAGCAAAGAGCTGGTTCCATCTTCTAGGCCCCTTACGAGGAAGATGCGGCATTTCCCAAGATAAATGCTTTTTCCTTCCTAAAAAAAAAAGACTTTGACCCTGTGTGACAAATCAAGGAGGTTTTTCTGTTGCCTGGGGGAAAACATAGGGGACGTGGCAGGGTCAGGATGTCTCCCGTCCTTTACAAAATTAAATATTTTAGCTTTTTGTTTCAAAAACAACGTATCATTTAGGAGCAGCTGCTTCAATCCATTTTTCTTTTAAAAAAAGAAGCCCACAAAAGTAAAATACAGATAGATAAAGAGAAAAAAAAGCCCACAAGAATAAAATAAAGGTGTATAAAAAGACACATTTTGTCTCACCCCAGAGAAACCAGCCTTTACTCCGGCTTCCCCCTGCGCCCCAGCACAGAGCCCTTGATGGCAGCGGAGCGGAGTCGGCCAAAAACCATCAAGAAAATTCAATTTTCACTGTCCAAATCCACCCAAATTTTCAGCGGGGCGCGCGGTCTCCGGGATAACCGAGCACCCGGCTGCCTCCCTCCCAAGCGAAATAAAAAAAGGACACTTTCCAAAAGCAGCGTTTGTCCTCAAAAGCACCATCCCCACAGCCCATCGCCTGGCACCCAGGAGCACCCCGAAACTGGGGCCACCCAGCTGCGGGTTCGGGGATATTTAAGCCCGTAGTGCCATCTGCTGGCAAAGGGCCCCCCCCACTTCGCTGCCAAAGTCCCCCCAAACTGTCCCCATAGCGCCTGCAGACGCTCCCAGCACCTCACGCCTGCCTTCCGCAGGTTTTAAAGCAGTTTAAAGTCGTTTTTAAAGCAGTCGGAGCCCTTTTAGGAGAAAGGGCAAAACCCCACGATGTTTCCCCGCACCCGATACCTCCCCAAAGAGCCCGGGGCAGCCGCTGGCAATGGAAACTTGGCAAATTTAATACTGATACAGGAGGTTTTTTTTTTCCTTTACACAGCAAAAATTAACCCGTGGAGGTCACCGGGATAGCGAGAAAGCCAGGAGCCTACCAGGATTTACTAAAGATGTGTACAGGGATAATGGATACAAAACACCAGCAGGGACTGGAGTCCTACCTCGGGGCTCGGCCGGGTTTGCTGGAACTTGGGGTTTTTTTCCTTAAAAATAAAAAAATAAAAAATAAAAAACTTTGCTCAAGGGGGTTGGTGCACCCAGACAGCAAAGGCCACCCCGGCTCGCCTTGCGCACCCTGGGATTTTAAAGTTTTGTTGTTTTTTTTTTTTTGCATCGTGGCTCGGGGAGCGCCCGTGCACCCCGAGGCAGCTCCTCATCTCCCGTGGCAGGGGACGGCCGTCCCACCAGCCCTGCGGTTTGGGTCTGGTTCAGCTCTCTGGGGGAGCTGGAAGGCACTTTGGGACCCCTGAAGAAATAGGGATGCACCCCAAAAAAATGGGTGCACCCCAGGGATGCTGCTGCCGCCCTGTGAAGGTGGGGGTCAGCGCATCCTGCTCTCGGCCGCAGCACCCGAGCGGAGGCCGCGCTCGGCCATCACGTCTTGGTGTATTATACAAAGATTAAATTTTTTTTAAAAAAAAAAAAACAACGAACTATTGGCACAAGTGTTTGTAAGCTCTACGTACCATCTAGCCATGGGTGGGGGCAGAGGGCGAGCGAGGGGTGTCAGTGGGTCCCAAAATCTACCCTCACCTATGTTCGCCCGCTGCCTGGTACCGCTGTCCCGGGGCGGGCCACCCACTCCCGTCCCCATCGGCGGCAAAGGCAGTGTCCCCTTTGTCCTTAAATCCCTGCAGGACCCGGGTGGGTTTTGTTCCACCGACACCCTGTTTCTCTTCTCCCAGCGATGCCGGGGGGGGAGGGACCCCAAAACCCTTCTGACGGCATCTCGCTGGGCTGGGATGTGCATCGAGTCTTTTCGGGCGATGTGAGGAGAAACACCGTCCTCCGAGAGGAGAAATCGGCTGTGGCCGGGATGGAGGGATGCTTGGGACCGGCCCTGGTGGGATGGGGTGGGCTTCGGGGTCCCCTCGCAGGCTGGACGAGGCTTCAGGTCTCACCCCAGGTGCCCCTGTCCCCTCGCAATGTCCCGCTGGGCTTAAAAGTCCGAATCGGCATCCAGCAGCTCCGCGTCCACCAGGTTGGTCCGTGAGTGGATGGGGGCCAAGCCGGCCCGTTGGCCCTGAGTCCTCGGCCCCCCACCGCGGGGCAGGGTACCGGGGTCGGGGGGCCAGAGCGGACCCCCGTTGTGCTGCCGGTGCCCGCTGCTGGGGCCAGGGCTCTCCTCCGGGGACCCGCGCTCGGGGCAGAAGGGGTTGCTGATGAGGTGGAAGACGTTGGCTCTGCGGCGCCCATCCCACGGCCCCCCAGCAAAGGCGGCTTCGGGCTGGAGCCCCGGGAGGACGTCGGGGGCGAAGGCGACCAGGCAGGGCTGGGGGGGCAGCCGGGGCAGGCGAGGGACGGCACTGGGGGCCAGGGGGGCTGCGGGACCCCCCAGGCAGCGCTCAGGATCTGGGCACACCTCTTTCTTCTTCTTCCTCCGCTTCTTCTTGCGGGCACTGCGCTTCTGCAGCTCGGGGGAGACGTCGGCCTCCACCACCCAGAGGTTGGCCCTCTCCTCCGGTGGCACTGCGGGGGGGACATGGGATGGGGAGGGTGAGAGCGGCCGCATCCTGCCCTGCGCCCCCCCGGCCAGCCCCAGCCCCCCAGCTCTGCCTCCCTGCACAGCCCCAACACCCCTCAGCTCGGCTCGTCCCCCCAGAGATGCCCCACACGGTCCCCAAGGACTTGCCAGGTGTCGCCACAGGTGTCACGGAGACGTCCTGGGGCAGGATAGCCCCTCGCCTGGCCACCATCTTGGTGACGTGCTGGGCCCACGCTGAGGACACGTCGGCCGACGGCTCGTTGATGTCAAACGCTAAACCGGCTGCAATGACAACGGGGGAGCCCCGGTCAAGGGCGGGGACAGTGGGGACCCCGGGGTGCTGGCAAGGTGGCCCCCTCCCATGGGCACGTACCCACGGGGCCATCGTGCGAGACGGTGTGCATGCTGAAGGACAACTCCTGGCCTGGGTCACGCAGCAGCTCCTTGCGCTTGGAGAAGGCTTTCGCGATCATCTTGCTCTTCTTGATCCTCTTGGGCTGGTCATCGCTCTGCCCCGTCAGCCTGGGGACACGGCGTGTCAGAGCAGGGACACGGGGGACACACACCCCCAGGCATCACAGCTGTGGGCATGGGGACTGTCCCCATCTCCCTCCCCTCCTCTGGATATGGACACCAAGGGCTGGGGACTGCGTTGGATGGGTCCCCTGGGGCTGGAGGTGTCCCACAAACAGGACATGAGACACCTGCAAAGGGGGAGAGGCCACCCCGGTCCCAAACTGCTGCCTGCTGTGAGCCCACAACTCATTGAGCTGATGGACAACACTCCGGGGACAACCTCCAACATCTCCGGATGTTGGATGGGGCAAGAAGGGTCACGTGGAGCTGGGGTGACATCCCCAGGGTCCCACCTGCACCAGGTGCGCTTCCAGATGAGCAAGGTGGCCTTGGTCCAGACCCAGGTGCTCATGGAGACGCCGGTGCCGAACATGGCGAAGAGGTTGATCTTTTCCACCAGCAGGCTCGGCCGGTTCTTGATCTCGCAGTCTGGGATGGGCTTGTTGGTCTGCGTGGCGATGGTCACATTGGCCTCGCACCTGTGGGGACAGACGCAGGATGGTGGCCCTAAGGAGGGGAACAGCCGACAATGCCCCACAGCTCTGCAGAGTGGAGGTGTGGTGGCAACGCTGGTGGGGGACATGGGGCTCTCCACTCTGCAACGTCCCCCTGCTAAATGCGAGGTGCTGGGATGCCACCAGCGTCCCACTCGCCCTCCCGTCCCCATCCCACTCACAGGACGTATTCCCGAAAGCTGCGCTCCCACTCCGCCTGGTTGAAGAAGTCATAGAAGTGGCAGCCAAACGTGATGAAGACGAAGCCAAAGGCCAAGAAGCCAAAGATGCCTGGAAGAGAAGTGGGACATCCCTGATTTAGCCAAACCCGAGCAACACCACGACAAAGTTGCTGCACCGGGGCTGTGTCACTGCACTACAGCTTTGTCCCCCCCTGCAGCCAACCCAGGGAAGGTGGGATGGGGATGTCTGGGTTCAGGGGACAAAACATCCCCATTCCCACTCAAATTCCGATGGAAATGGTGCTGATGGAGCCCCGCTTACCCAGCCGCAGCATAGTCTCATTGATCTTGCTGGCCGCCTTCTCGCTCAGCAGCCCGGGGTGGTTGCTCTTGATGGAGAAGAGCGTCATGACCCCTGCGGTGGAGGGACAAGGTGGTCAGGGTGGGGGGACACCCACAGTGCCCCCATCCCCGTGCTGGGGCGAGCCCACACCTACCCCGTATGAGGAAATAGCCCCCCACGATGAGGACGAGCCCGATGGGTGCCAGGACGAAGCCAGCCCGGTAGCGGTAGTTCTTGTACCCCACGAAGCAGATGCCGCTGACAGAGTCACCATCCACCTGGCAGAGATGGGGACAAGGGGGGTCAGTTGGCTGTGGCCACCCTTCCCCACGCACGTCACCCTGGCAGGGAACTGCCAGGACACGGGATCGCAGTCCTGTTACCTGCGCCACGGCCAGGATGGCCACGGTGAGGACGAAGGGGATGGACCAGGTGATGAGGTGGAAGTAGGAGGTCTTGCCCAGCAGTGGCTGGTAGGTGGTGCCCAGCGCCTTGAAGGAGGTGTGCCAGGCGTAGGTCAGCATGACGAACCAGATGACACCCGACATCAGTGAGTAGTAAACGATGACGAAGATGATGACGCAGGAGAGCGTCTCGTTGGAGCTACGGAGAGAGATGAGACAGGAGTGTCACCAACCTCCACGACGGGACACGGGGAGGAAGGAGGTCTCTCCTACCCCAAGACTGGAGCATTGTCCATCCTCCCAGGAAACCCCAAGAGCCCTCCTTAATCCCAGGGACCTCTCTTGGCACATGGCCGCGGTGGGATGGGGACAAAGGTGACACATACGTGGGCTCCCCCAGCCGCATGGTGCCATCAGCCCGGCACACGATCTCGTCGCGGGCGCCATCCATGAACTGCGCCAACCAGCCGATGCTGCCCACGAAGAAGCAGGCGTTGACGTAGAAGAGGATGACGGCAGGGTAGCGGTTGGAGTTTCTCCAGTCAGCGACGAATGTGGCCTGGCGAGGGGGAAAAAGGGACAGTTTGGTGCCCAGTCCTCTTCTGGGGACACCTCCCCGTGTCCCCCCGTATCTCACCAGGGTGAAGAAGGTGCAGAAGATGGTGACGGAGCTGAAGGCAGCGATGTAGACGTGCATCTCTCGGTGCTCCTTCTCGGTGAAAAGCGGGTTCTGGCACTGGATGCCACAACCCTCCACGTCCTCATACCAGCTCTTGGGGTTGTCCGTCCGCACCAGCGGCGCCTCGCACTGCCCCGAGCTGTTGAACTTGATGTTCTGCACTTCGTTCTGCCGGAGGAGAAGTGAGGCCATGAGGAGGAGGAGGAGGAGACAGCCCCACGGCGAAGGCTGGGCTGCTGGGGTGGACATCAGTCCCCTGTGAGGGCTGGGGACAGCCGGTGTTTCCCTGTGGGGATTTGGAGCCCGTGGCAGCGTGCCCCCACTGTGTCCTCCCCCAACATCCTTCTCTCTGAATTGGAGAGATAAGGATTTGATGGGTGGACTGTTCAGTGGATGAGGAATTGGTTGGATGGTCGCATCCAGAGGGTCATGGTCAATGGCTCAATGTCCAAAGAGAGATCAGTGACAAGTACGATTGGATCAGGGATCCGTACTGGGACCAGGGCTCTTCAATACCTTCATCAGTGACACGGACACTGGGATCGAGGGCACCCTCAGCAAGTTTGTGGAACACACCAAGCTGAGTGGTGCTCAGTCCCCAGCCTCAGCCCAGGCTGGGGATGGAGAGATGGAGAGCAGCCCTGAGGAGAAGGACTTGGGGGTGTTGGTGGACGAGAAGCTCAACACGAGCCAGTAACGTGCACTGGCAGCCCAGAAACCCCCCGCAGCCTGGGCTGCATCCCCAGCAGCGTGGGCAGCAGGGCGAGGGGGGGATTCTGCCCCTCTGCTCCGCTCAGGGAGACCCCCCTGCAGTGCTGCCTCCAGCGCTGGGGCCTCAGCACAGGAGAGACACGGAGCTGTTGGAGCGGGGCCAGAGGAGGCCCCGGAGATGCTGGGAGGGCTGGAGCCCCTCTGCTGTGGGGACAGGCTGAGAGAGCTGGGGGGGTTCAGCCTGGAGAAGAGAAGGCTCCGGGGAGACCTTCCAGCCCCTGCCAGTCCCTAAAGGGGCTCCAGGAAAGCTGGGGAGGGACTCTGGCTCAGGGAGGGGAGCCACGGGACGAGGGGGAAGGGTTTTCCACTGGAAGAGGGGAGATTGGGATGAGATCTTGGGAAGAAATTGTTTGCTGTGAGGGGGGTGAGCCCCTGGGCCAGGTTGCCCAGAGAAGCTGTGGCTGCCCCATCCCTGGAGGGGTTCAAGGCCAGGTTGGACGGGGCTTGGAGCACCCTGGGCTGGTGGGAGGTGTCCCTGCCCAGAGCAGCGGGGTGGGACTGGATGATCTTTAAGGTCCCTTCCAACCCAAACCATTCCATGATTCCACGATTCCCCCCCGTACCGGGCATCCCTCGGGGAAGCGGTCAGGTGTGCACTTGAGGAAGTCTGGCCAGCCGCGCTCGCGCTCCACGATGGTGCATGGCGCCCGGGTGGCCTGGCAGAGGGTCTGGCTGGGCAGCTCCACCTGCCCGTCCTCGCACTTGGGCATGTAGACGGCGCAGAGCAGGGGCTGGATGACGTCCCAGCAGCGCGGGGCGTTGCGCAGGCCTGCGGGGACAGCGCCGTCACCACCCCCGGGCAGAACCCCATCGTCCTGTCGTCCCCTCCCACCATGGGGATGTGGGGCGGGATGGGACGGGGCTGACCCCAGCTGCATGGCACACGCAGCGCCCGGACCCCTCTATAACGCCTCTGGGGCACCGTGCCCATCCCCAAGTGCTCTACTGCTCCCCTGCCCTACGGGGGTCAACCCCGCTCCCCTGCTATACTGCTCCCCCTCTATACTCTACCCAACCCCAGGGCCCCCTCTGTACCACACACATCCCTGCTCCCCTGCTATGCACCTGTCTATACTGCACCTACCTGTCGTCCCCTGATATACTGCTCCCTCTCTATACTGTACCCACCCCAGTCCCCTGCTATAATGCTCCCCTCTATACTGTGTGCATCTCCTGTCCCCTACTATCCTGCTACCCGCTCCAAGGCCCCTGCTATACTGCTCCCCTCTGCACCATACCTATCTCCAGTCCCCTGCTATACAGTTTTCTATACCGTACCCATCCCCTGCTATAGTTTTCTATGCTGTAACCACCCCTGTCCCCTGCTGTACTGCTCCCCTCTATACTGCACCCATCACTTGTGCCCTGCTATACGGTTTTCTATACTGTACCCATCCCCTGTCCCCTGATATACTGCTGCCCTCTACACTGTACCCATGCCTAGTCCCCTGCTATACAGTTTTCTATACTGTGCCCATCCCCTGTCCCCTGATATAGTTTTTTATACTGCGCCCACCCTCAGTCCCCTGCTATACTGCTCCCTTCTATACTGTCCCCATCCCCAGTCCCCTGCTGTACAGTTTTCCATACTGTACCCATCCCCTGTCCCCTGATATACTGCTCCCCTCTACACTGTACCCATGCCTAGTCCCCTGCTATACAGTTTTTTATACTGCACCCACCCCCAGTCCCCTGCTATACTGCTCCCTTCCATACTGTACCCATCCCCTGTCCCCCAGTATACCACTTCTCTCTATACTGTACCCAGCCCCAGCCCCCTGCTATAGTTTTCTATACCACCCCCAGTCCCCTGCTATACTGCTCCCCTCTACACTGTACCCATCCCCTGTCCCCTGCTGTACAGTTTTCCATACTGTACCCATCCCCTGTCCCCTCTACACTGTACCCATCCCCTGTCCCCTGCTGTACAGATTTCTATAGTGTCTCTGCTATAGACACTATAGTGTCCCTCAGGCCCCTGCTATACTGCTCCCTCCCCCTCTGTGCCATACCCAAGCTCCCTCTATACCGTCCCTGTCCCCCCCTGTAGCGCTCCCCGGCCCCCAATGCCCCCCCATAGCCCCTCACTACCCCCCTCCCCCGCTATACCGCGCTGGGCCGGGGTGTGTGTGGGGGGGTTCGGGCCCCCCTTTCCCCCTCCGTACCGGACCAGAGCAGGAGCTTTCCGTGAGCCTCCTCCTGCGAGGCGGAGTCGGCAGCCAGCAGCGTGGAGGTGGCGGCGTAGGGCAGGGCCGAGCCCAAGCAGGCACCGTACCGGAGCCGTTCGCAGGGCGCCGGGCGGCGGCAACGCTCGGGAACGGCCGAGGAGTTGAGGAAAGGGGCGGCGGGGCAGCGGCGGCCGCCCAAGGCCAGCGCCATACCCAGCGCCAGCGCCCACCGCCACCCGCCGCCCTGCGCCGCCATCCCGGCCCGCACCGGCCCTAAGCGGGCGGCCCGGCCCCGGCCCCCGCCATGCCCCGACGCCCTTTGTTGAGCTCGCCGGGAGCGGAGCGGGGCCGCTCCTCCTCCTCCTCCTCCTCCTCCTCCTCTTCCCTCAGCGCGGCCCGGCCCGCCGCGGCCCCGCGCCCCCCGCCGGGGCGGGCTGAGGGGAGGCGGCGCGGCGGGAAGGGGGGCGGCCCGCTTTTGAGGGGAAAAGTGGCTTTTTGTGAGGAAAAAAAGTTACTTTTTTTTTCGAAGCGGGCAGGGAGGGGGCGAGTTTTTGAGGGGGAAAGTGGCTTTTTTTTCTGTGAGGGAAAAAGTTACTTTTTTTCGAAGGGGGCAGGGAGGGAACGAGTTTTTGAGGGGAAAAGTGAGTTTTTGTGAAGAAAATCGAAGCGGGCAGGGAGGGGACGAGTTTTTGAGGAGGAAAGTGACTTTTTGTGAGGAAAAAAGTTACTTTTTTTCGAAGGGAGCAGGGAGGGGACGAGTTATTGAGGGGGAAAAGTGGCTTTTTGTGAGGAAAAAGGTTAACTTTTTTTCGAAGCGGGCAGGGAGGGGACGAGTTTTTGAGGAAGAAACTGGCTTTTTGTGAGGAAAAAAAGTTACTTTTTTTCGAAGGGGGAAGGGAGGGGACGGGTTTTGAGCAGGAAAGTGGGGTATTGAGGAGAGGGATGGCGCTCAAGGAGGAGGGGAGAGGGTTGTTCTCCCGAGGGGAGCTGCTGGAGGGGGGTGGGTGTTTTTTGGGGGAAAATGTTGGGTTTTGTGAGGGGAAAGTCGTATTTTTAGGGGGAAACGATGAGGATTGTGAGGGGGAAGTTGGGTTTGGGAGGTGAAATGTTGGGTTTTGTGAGGGGAAAGTTGGTTTGTGGGGGTGGACATGTTGGTTTTTGTGAGGGGAAAGTAGGTTTTGGGGGGAAGAAGTCACTTTTAGGAGGGGAAATGTTGCTTTGGAAGGGGGAGGAGTCGCGTTTTTGGAAGAGAAGGGTTGTTTTTTTCGGAGAGAAGTTGGATTTAGAGGGCAGAGGAGAGATTTGGGAGGGGGGAGTTGGGTCTGAGGGGGGAAAGTTGCTTCTTGAGGGAGAGAAGTCGGGTTTAGGGAAGACAAAGGTTGGTCCGAGGAGAAAAAAAGTTACTTTTGAGAGGTAAAATTGCTTTTTAGGCAGAGAAATCACTTTTTTTTCAAGAGAAAAGTTGGTTTCTCGGGAGACAAATCGCTTCTGGGGAGGAAAGTTGGATGTGAGGGGGGGAAGTAACTTTTTTTCTGGGGGAGAGTTACTTTTGGGCAAGGAAGAGTCACTTTTTTGGAGGAGAAACGTTGCCTTTATGGAAGAGAAGCCACTCTTGGGGCGAGAAAAGTCCGTTTTGGGGGACAAAAGTAACTTTTTAGGGGACAAAAGGCACTTTATTGTGAGAGAAAAGGTTTGGGGCATAATAAGTCACTTTTTTGTGGAAGTTATTTTTAGGGGAACAGAGAAGTCACTTTTGGGGGGAGAAAAGTTGCTTTTTGGAGACAAAAGTTACTTTTTTTTAGGGCAAAGTTACTTTGGGGGGAGAAGCTGTCACTTTTTGGGGGACAAAATTCACTTTTGAGGGGACAAAAGCTGCTTTTTGGGGATAAAAGTTACTCTTTCTGAGGGCGAAGTCACTTTTGGGGGAGAAAAGTAGTTTTTTGGGGACAAAAATCACTTTGGGGGGGAGAAAAGTTTCTTTCTAAGGGGGAAGATACTTTTGGGGACAGAAGTCACTTTTGAAGGACAAAAGTCACTTTTGAAGTGAGAAAAGTTGCTTTTTGGTCACTTTTGAGGGAGAGCAGCCACTTTTGGGAGAGAACTTGCTTTTTGGGGGAGAAGTAGCTCTTGGGGGGGGAAATTTTGGGGAGAAAAGTAATATTTTGGGGGGGGAGAAGTCACTTTTCGGGGGGAGGTGTCATTCTTTGGGGGAGCAATCACTTTTGGGGGGAGAAATCACTCTTTTGGGTGAGGACTCACATTTTGGGGGGGGGTGAGGTTGCTTTTTTGGGGAAAGAAAAACCAGCTTTTTTGGGGAGAGCAGTTGCTCGGGGGGCGGCACACTTTTTCAGAAGTTGCTCTTTTGGGGGGAAAAGTCCTTTTTAGGGGGAAAAGTCACTCTTTGGGGCACGGAGGGGACAGTTTTGGGGTAGTTTTCCCAGAGCACCCAGCCGGGAGCTGGCCCTTGGCTGACGCTGGGGCAGGATGGGGCCAGCGCGGCCACCTCCGTCCCCGAGAGCCCTGTGCCCCCCTGGCTAAAAGCTGTGGGGGGTTGGCACAGGGGGGCCAAAATCAGTGCAGGGAGGTGGCAGCGGGGCACAGCCCCATCCCCGGCCCGCCTGGGCGCCTGCCGCCCGCACACAAAGGGCCGGGCGCTGGGCCGCATCCCGACTCCCTCCGCGGCGGGGCGGCGCGGGGGGGGACCACCCAGCCCGAGGAGAAGAAAAAAAAAAAAACTATATAAAAAAAAAAAAAAGAAACAAACTAAAAAATAAATCTCCACCCACGGTTTGCGACAGCTCCGAAAAGCGAGGCCGGGGCCTGCTATCCCGGGGAGGGGGGGGGGAAGCGGCAGCCCCCCCCCTCCCTCCCCCAGCTCACAGCTTTGCCCCCCAGACTCTTCCCCTGGGGCAGAGGAGGGGGGAATGTGGGTCCCCCCCTTCCCAAAGCCATCCCCCCCCCCAGCAAGGCAGCAAAAACCGCCCCAAGCTGTCCTCGCTGGGGGGGTCTCTGATGGCTGTGCTGCCCCTCGCCCCCTTCTCCCCCCTTTTTCGGGGGGGTATTAACATTTGTTTTCCCCACAGCCGACCTCCACCAGCATAATACTGTTGCGATGCCGGGGGATGCTGCACGGGAAGGGGCCGGCCTCGACCCTGTCCCCACCGAGCCATCGCCCAAAGCCATGGTGTTGCGACCCCCCCCCCACAACAAGCAAACAAGCAGCCCCCCCACCCAGCGCGGCGAAGATCGCAGGGTCTGGCCTCATCTCTCTTTATTCTCCATGAAAGCAAAGGGAAACGTCATGGCACCACACCGACACCTCAAGAGGGGACGCAGGACTGCGCCTGTCCCCTCCTCCGCACAGAGGGGTGCGACCCCCCCCCCGGGGCAGAGACAGGACCCCCCCTCTCAGCTAACAAAACTCCCATGGGTCAGCCCTGGGCAGGACATCCTCTTGGCCCGTCTTCTTCCAGGGCGGCCACACGGGTGATGGTTCCTGCTCCCGGCTGGTGAGTGAAGCCATCGGATGTCCCCAGTGGAGCCAACGGGGTTGGTGACACCCAGCGATTGGGGGAGACATCCCCAGTCCTGGGGCCAGCCTTGCCCCGGGCGAAGGCAGCTCGGTGCACGGACGGACGGACAGACAGATCTCCAGCACAAGAAGACATGGGAAGGACGTCCAAGTGCAAACCAGCTCTCGGTCCCCCAGGACGGACGGACGGACGGACAGACAGACAGCAGTTCACCGGGGCTGGTTCGGTCCCCAAAAAAGGGCGCAGCAGCACGGCACACCCCTGTTCTCGCGCCGGCTGCCGAAGGCACAGAGTCCCCAGCGTCGCTCTCCGCAGCAGAGCATCCACCGCACACGGATGTGGGCGTCCACAGTCCACTCCAACCTCCCTCTTTTGCAGCAAAGCCCCTTCGGCTCTTCCTACGGATCCAGGGTTTGGAAAGTCACTGTTGAGGTCCCAGCTCCCTGAGCCACTGCCACGCTGCGGGGACAGACGCAGGGATGGACACTGGCACTGCCACAATGCGCCGGGACTCAGTACCAGGGGTCTGCCCGGTGCTGCTGGTTGTAGAGCTGGAGCTTGATCTGGTCTCTGATCTGGTTGATGAGGATCTGAGCCAGCAGGATGCCCACCAGCTGTGGGAGAGGAAGAGGAGGAAGAGAAGAGGAGGATGAAGGTGCTGAGGGACACTGGGGAGTGTCACCCCACCATCCTACAAGCGAGTTACACAGCTCCGGGCAAGGACGTGCCCGACGTTTACATGGCTCCCCCCACCCCAAATCCTGCCCTGACTCCGCAGGGTTGCAATTAGATGCATCGTTAAGGCAACTCCCGAACGAGGTAGAGCTGCAGGATGGTCCCTTCTCCCCCCGACCCCGGTACCTGGGGGACGGCCAGTCCCAGGGCGATGCCCCCCAGCAGGAAGAGGTTGCTGTGGATCCAGTTGACCAGGGTGTCGATGCAGCCGTTGGTGTAGATGAAGGCGCTGGCCTCCAGGTAGCCCATGGCCTGCATGCCCTGCCCGCACATGGTGTTGATGACAGCCTGGGAGGGAGGGGACACAGAGGGGCTGGGGACAAAACCCACCAGGCTGGAGGAGGCGGGGGGGGCCCTGCCACCTGGGGGGAAACCAGGACCTCTGCCCTCGCCTTGGCGCCGCTCGGGGTGTCCCCTTTGGTGTCCCCAGCCCCAGCTCCACCGCTGGGCTCCCAAAATGCCCCCCAAAGGGGTGATACCTGGGGGTGGCAGGGTCTACCGAGGACACACAGGGTCGTCCCCCCCCCAGGACGCCGTCCTCACCTCCTGGGCGTCCTGCAGGCAGCAGGAGAAGGGGACGGAGCACCGCTCCCGGCTGGGGTTGGCGGCGGTGCAGTTGAAGTACATGTTCTGGGACCAGTCCTTGTAGGAGACGCCGCCGCAGCAGCTGAACTGTGGGGAAGGACACGGGGTGCTCAGCTGCCGGGGGGGGGCCACCCCTGACCAGCGATCCCCCCCACAGCGGTTTTAGCAGGCCCTACATAAACACAGGCTCCAACAGAGACACTGAGGGATGTTTCTTCCCCCCTCATCCCTTTCCATCCAGCTCTTCACCATGAACATCAAATCCTCATGGAGGGGCCACCCAACGTCCTTGGACCGGAGAAGCCACCAAGCATCCCCAGCCTCGAGCAGCCCATGGATTTACGGCAAGAGCCAAGACCCTGAAGCCCGACCCACAAGCGGGGACATTTCCTCGTTTGCTGGAGGGACATCCTGGCCCCCCACCACACACCTCCTTCTGCCCAAAGTCGATGAGGTTCTGCAGGTCCAGGTCATCCCGGTAATGCACGATGGCACCGTTGATGATCTCGCTGACCTTCCCGCGTGCCTGTGGGGGCGGACACGGCATCACGGCATGGGGGGGACATCAGCAAGGCTGTCACCCAACGGGACAGGCTGGGGGTCATTGAGCCCCCCACCAACACCGCTGTGGTACCTTATCGGAGAAGACAAAGCCCAGCACGCCAGCGGCCAGCTGCAGGAGGAAGACGATGGTCAGGCAGATGGAGAACTGTGGAGAGGAGTGTGATGGTGAGGGAGGGGGGGCCACAGGAGGGAACCCCCCCATCCCCGTCCCTGGGTCCTCACCGTCTGGAGCAGGCAGATGTTCTCCCGCAAGGAGCCCACGCAGCCGCAGAAGGTGATGAGGAAGGTGAGGACGCCGACCACGACCAGCAGGATGGCAGGGTCCACCGCCAGGCAGGCCAGCGCCGCCTCTGCCACGGCCAGCTGTCACCGACAGTGTCCGTCCCCCCCCCCCGGCACCGCAGACACCCCCCCCCGGGGTGTCCCTCGTCACCCCCAAGCCCCCCAACCTCACCTGCGTGCTTCAGTAGCCGGGCGTAGACCCCCACTGCCACCATCACCATTGAGATCATCTGTGGAGCAGGACGGGGAGGGGGATTGTGAGCCCCCCCCCCCCCGGCTCTGGGGGTCCCCTGGCTGCAGCCCCCTGGGCTGTAAACGGGGCACCGGACACGGACACGCTGCCTCGGTTTCCCCTCGTCACCCCCAGGCGGAGCCGGCTTGCGGTGACATCCCTCCAAAAAATCCCCACCCTCCAAAAAATCCCCACCTTCCAAACCACCCCCCTCCAACCCCAAACATAAATAAATCCCCCAAAACCATAAAAAACAAACCCAAAGACATAAAAAACCGCCACAAAGCATTAAAAAAAAATAAATCCCTCAAAACATAAAAAAAATCCCCCAAAACATAAAAAAATCCCAAAAACCAGAAAAAAATCCCCCAAAACATTAAACAAAAACCACTCGAAACATTACAAAAAATCAAAACATTAAAATCCTTCAAAACATAAAAAAGTCCCCCAAAATATTAAAAAATCCCTCAAAGCATCAAAAAACCCTCCCCAAACATTAAAAAAAAATTAAAAAAATAAAAAACCATTAAAATCCCTCAAAACATTACAGCAAAAATATCCCAAAACGTAAAAAAAATCCTTCAAAACAATCCCTAAAAATGTTAAAAGAATCACTCAAGACGTTATAAAAAAACACCCCAAAACATAAAAAAAAAAAAAATCCCTCAAAACATTAAAAAAGTCCCCAGGAAACATAAAAAAAAAAAAAACCAAAGCATTATTTCCCCCCCGCAAAAAACATTAAAAAAAAAATCCTCCACAAAATTTGAAAAAAAAACCCAAAGCCCCCAAACCACGTGGCTCCCAGGCAGGAGGCGTCCCTGGGGTGGGCTGGGGACAAGAGGGGACCCTGTGTTCCCCCGGGGGGGGACGGGGACACCCCCAAAGGGCTGTGTCACCCCAAAGGTTGGGGTTGGGGGGGCACCCAGGGGTGACACCATCAGCGAGGGGGACCCCAAAATCCCTCGGGGGGGTGAGGGGACACACCTAGCCCCGGTGATACGGGGGGGGGGGGGTCGGGGGGGTTGGGGAGTCCTGGGGGGGTCCCGGGGAATGGGGGAAAGGGGGGTCCGAAGGTCTGGGGGTCCCCATTGGGGCCCGGGGATGGGGTTGGGGGGTCCCAGGGTGGGGGTTTTGGGGATGGGCGGTTCCCCGGTGACACCCTCGGGGACGGAGGGTCCCAGGGGATGAGGGGATGGGGACGGTCCCAGGGTCTGGGGGTCCTCGGGGGGGGTTTGGGGATGGGAGGGGTCCGCGGTGACACCCTCGGGGATGGGGGTCCCAGGGGGTCCCGGTGGGGTTCGGGAGTGGGGGGTCCCCCGTCATCCTTTCGGGGATGGGGGTCCCGGGAACGGGGACAGTCCCAAGGCCGGGGGGGGTCCGGGGATGGGGGTGTCCCCGGTGACCCCCTTGGGGACGAGGATCCCAGGGGGTCCGGGAATGGGGAGAGTCCCAAGGTCTGGGGGTCCCTGGTGACACCCTCGGGAATGGGGGTCCCAGGGGGTCCGGGGATGGGGACAGTCCGGGGGGGGGTCCCAGTGGGGTTCGGGGACGGGGGGGGATCCCCAGTGACCTCCTCGGAGATGGGGTGTCCTGGGGTCCGGGGATCCCCGGGGGGGTCCGGGGATAGGGGTGTCCCCGGTGACCCCCTCGGGGATGGGGGTCCCGGTGGGGTCCGGGGATGGGGCGGGGGGGGAGGGGGGGCCCGGTGCTGGTGTACCCCCCGCTGCCACTCACCCAGAAGAGCATGTTGAAGAAGAAGAGGACGTACTTCACCGCCGGGCTGACGAAGGAGAAATCGTCCCCGTGGGGACCGCGGCCGCCCGCCGCCCGCCTCGCCATGGCCGAGTCGAAGCGGCGCGAACGGAGCCGAACCCAACCGAACCGGGCCGAAGAGAGCCGAGCGTCGCCGATCACGGAGCCGCCGGACCCCACTTCGCACCCCCGAGCGCAGCCGAGACGGGTAACAGCCCGCCCCCTTCCCTCCTCTGCCCGCTCATTGGTCCGTCCGCGTCACTCTGCCTTCCCATTGGTGGCTCTCCCCGTCGCTCAGCCACCGCCCTTTCCCAGCGCGGTGTGTCGCCGGCGCACCTGTTCGCGGCGCCCCGCAGCCTTAAAGGGACAGCGCACCCCGGTGTTCAACTATGTGATGAGACAGGTCGGTCCCCAGTCCCTCCTTCCTCACCCTGCAGCTCCTCCTTCCCCCAGAATTGCCCGAATTATCCCGTCCCTGCCCCAGAGAGCCCAAGCCCCGGGGCGGGATTGTTGCATATTATAATTAATGTCATTGTAGTTAATAATTGATTTCTGCCTGGGGTGACAGCCTTCGGGAGGGACGCGAGGGGACAGCTGGGACCCTCGTGGGGACGGCAGGGACATGGGGGAGCCCTCATCCCTGAAACGCTCCCGGATGGGGAGATTGGGAGTTTCCCTCTGACCCCAAATTTGTAGAAATCACACCAAAAGGGGCAGCGCCGACGCGCCGTCCTCAGCGACATCGCCGGCATGGGGAAGTGGAGCCCGAAACCCCGGCAATTCCCCTCTCTGCTGCTAAAATCTGCGAGCTGTGTAAAAAATGGGATGCTTTGGTGGATTTCTTCATATTCGCCTTTATTTTCAGGTGTCCAGTCCCGGTTATTATTATATTTATTATTATGTTTATTATTATATTTATTAGTATTTATCTACTATGCCAGAGTTCATCGAGGCTGGAAAGCCCCGGGGAGCAGCTGCTGGCGCCGGCACGGCCCTTCCTGGAGGAAGGCGAAGAGCTTCGGGCAGAGGAACTGAAACCAAAAAATCCCCTTCTTGCTTTTAGGGTCACCAAGGTGCCACCACAGTGATGACACGCAGCCCATGTCACCGAGGAGCCACCACCCGGCCCCAGCTGCAGGTCCCACCACCAGAGGAGGTGTCTGCTTTGGGTGCTGCTGGAAGAAGCCCCCAGGGCCCCAAAAACACAGCGGCTGGTGCCCGTGGGTCTCTGGAGAGCCCCTGCAGCCAACCCACGAGGTCTTGGTGGGATTGAACGCTCCGTGGTCCCCACAGAAGTGCTTCTGCCCCAGCGATGAAGAAGAAGGTGCCCACGTTGGCCGATGGATGCACTGTCCTCCCGTCAGGTCTACACGTCTGTTTGTCTGTCAGAGCTGTACCCATCAGATCTGTGTGTCCACCCATGAGATCTGCGTGTCCACCCGTCAGATCTAGGTGTCCACCCATCAGATCTACGTGTCCAACCATCGGATCTGCATGTCCCTCATCAGATCTACACATCCAGCCATCAGATCCATGCACCCACCCATCAGATTTACACATCTACCCGCCATATTTATGCACCCACCCATCAGATCTGCATGTCCACCCCTCAAATCTGTACCTCCGCCCGTCAAATTTCCACATCGGCCCATCAGATCTGTGCATCCACCCACCAGATTTATGCATCCATGTGCGATCTGGGTGCCCACCCATCAAATCTGGGTGCCCACCATCAGATCTACGTGTCTACCCACCAGTTTTGCACCTGCCCATCGGATCTGTGCATCCACCCATCTTATCTACGCATCCACCCACCAGCTTTATGGGTTCGCCCATCAGATTTGTACATCCAGGTGTGAGATCTGTGTCCAGCCATCAGATCTACCCGTCTGCCCATCGATCCGCGTGTTCACCTGTCAGATCTACGCGTTGACTCATCAGATCTATACATTCACCCTTCAGATTGACACATCTGCCATAGATCCATGCATTCACCCATCAGATCTATGTGTTGACCCACCAGATCTACACATCCACCCACCAGATCTACACGTCTGCGATAGATCCATGCGTTCACCCATCAGATCTACGCGTTGACCCACCAGATCTATACATCCACCCACCAGATCTACACGTCTGCCATAGACCCGTGTGTTCACCCATCAGACCTTTGTGTTGACCCACCAGATCTATACATCCACCCACCAGATCTACACGTCTGCCATAGACCTGTGTGTTCGCCCTCAGACGTTTGCGTTGACCCACCAGATCTATACATCCACCCACCAGATCTACACATCTGCCATAGATCCATGCGTTCGCCCATCAGACCTTTGCATTGACCCACCAGATCTATACATCCACCCACCAGATCTACACATCTGCCATAGATCCATGCGTTCGCCCATCAGATCTACGCGTTGACCCACCAGATCTATACATCCACCCACCAGATCTACACGTCTGCCATAGATCCATGCGTTCACCCATCAGATCTACACGTTGACCCACCAGATCTACACGTTGACCCACCAGATCTACACATCCACCCACCAGATCTATACATCTGCCATAGATCCATGCGTTCGCCCATCAGACCTTTGCATTGACCCACCAGATCTATACATCCACCCACCAGATCTACACATCTGCCATAGACCCATGTGTTCACCCATCAGACCTTTGCGTTGACCCACCAGATCTATACATCCACCCACCAGATCTCATCAAGCACCCATCTGATCCACACAACCACCCATCAGATCCATACGTGTCCCCCCCCAGCCCTATACCCCCACCCACCAGATCCCCGTGTCTCCCTCACCTCCACTCGGACAACGGGCGTGTTCCCAGAGCTGCCCCGTGACAGCTGGGCAGGAAAGGGAAGTGAGAGCCACCAGCGTCCCCATCCCTGTCCCCTGCCTGCACACCATATGTGGTGTCCTCGTGTCACCCACCCCCCTGCCTGGGTAAGGAGCTCCCCACAGCCATCGGCATTGAGGGGTTGGGGGGCCCTACCAAGAACCCCTGGGAGATCCCACCACCGGACCACTCGCCCTCCGTGGTGACAGTCTCCTTCCCGCTGGCGCCATCCTCCCCAGATCCCGTGACAATGGCAGAAAGTGGCTCTGCGATGCCACCAGGCAGGTCCCCATGGACAAGTCCGCATGGATGTCTCCTCATGGACATGTCCCCATGGACAAGTCCCCATGAATGTCTCCTCATGGATGTCTCCCCCTGGATGTCTCCTCATGGACATGTCCCCATGGACAAGTCCCCATGAATGTCTCCCCATGGATGTCTCCCCATGCATGTCTCCTCATGGACATGTCCCCATGAATGTCTCCTCATGGATGTCTCCCCATGGATGTCTCCTCATAGACATGTCCCCATGAATGTCTCCTCATGGATGTCTCCCCATGGATGTCTCCTCGTGGACATGTCCCCATGAATGTCTCCCCATGAATGTCTCCCCATGGATGTCTCCCCATGGACATGTCCCCATGATGAGTCTCCTTGGACATGTCCCCATGGATGTCTCCCCAGGGACATGTCCCCATGGATGTGACCCCATAGACAAGTCCCCATGGATATCTCCCCAGGGACATGTCCCCATGGTTGAGGTGGCCCCCAACCATGTCTTCCTCTACAGGGGGTCATGCCACCATCCCCCAAATCTGGCGGGACCCAGGGCAGACCTGTTGCCTCTGCTTGTCCCCTGCCTGCGGTGGCTGTGTCCCACCCCCCTCCCTGCCTGCTCGCCCCCCCATGTCCCCCTGCCCACAGAGTGGCCCTGCTGGAGGGACCCCAGCCCTGGTCCCCCCCTGCCCATGGCTCAGTGGCCCCGCAAGAAAGGGACATCAACCTGGGGGCTCCATCCTGCTGCACCCCAGGGTCCCCAAATCCCACAGCTGGGTGGGCGATGGGGTGTTTGGGGACAGGGGACCCCGTGATGCCACTCTGCTGTCCCCATCACAGGTGCCACCAGCATCCTCTGGCTGGGGAACCCACGGGGTGTGGGACAGCGGTGGGGTGACATGCGCGTCACCACGCTGCTTGGGAGGGCACCCCTCTCGCCCCAGCAGTCCCCCACCAGGTGAGTGGTGCCACCACCGTGCAGGGACATCCTCGGGGATGCCACCATCCAGGTGTCCCCACCCTGCACGTGCCCTACAGGGTCACCGTGGGTGACAGTGACGGGGCCGCGGTGGATGGCAGACCTTCAGGCTGTCACTGTGAGCGCATGTCACCCGTGCTGGGCCTGGTGGTGGCTGCGGTGGTCATGCTGCTGGCCTGGGGACATGGGGGAAGGAGGGGGGACACCGGACTGGGGTGGCAACACGGAGGGGGGAACTCCTGTGGGGTGGGATGAGAATGGGATGGGATGGGATGAGAATGGGGTGGGGTGGGTTGGAATGGGGATGGGATGGGATTGGATTGGGTTGGGACGAGATGGGATGGGATGGGAAGGGGATGGAGATGGGATGGGTTGGAATGGGGATGGGATGAGAAGGGGATGGGATGAGAATGGGATGGGAATGGGATGGGAATGGGATTGGATTGGGATGAGATGGGAAGGGGATGGGGATGGGATGAGAATGGGATGGGAATGGGATAGAATCATAGAATCATAGAATTGTTGAGGTTGGAAGGGACCTTTTAAGATCATCGAGTCCAACCTTTAACCTACCCTGACAAGAGCCACTTCTAAACCATGTCCCTCAGTGCCCCATCTACCCTTTTTTTAAACACCTCCAGGGATGGTGAATCCACCACCTCCCTGGGCAGCCTGTTCCAATGTTTAATAACCCTTTCAGTGAAAAAATGTCTCCTAATATCTAATCTAAACCTCCCCTGACGTAACTTGAACCCGTTTCCCCTTGTCCTATCACTTGTCACCAGGGAGAAGAGGTCAGCCCCCATCTCTCTACAACCTCCTTTCAGGTAGAGGGTGATAAGGTCTCCCCTCAGCCTCCTCTTCTCCAGGCTAAACAACCCCAGCTCCCTCAGTCGTTCCTCATAAGGTTTGTCCTCCAGGCCCCTCACCAGCTTTGTAGCCCTTCTCTGGACACGCTCCAACACCTCAATGTCCCTCTTGTAGCGAGGGGCCCAAAACTGAACGCAGTACTCGAGGTGGGGCCTCACCAGTGCCGAGTACAGGGGGATGATCACTTCCCTAGTCCGGCTCACCACACTATTCCTGATACAGGCTAGGATGCTGTTGGCCTTCTTGGCCACCTGGGCACACTGCTGGCTCATATTCAGCCGGCTGTCAACCAACACTCCCAAGTCCTTTTCTGTCGGGCTGCTTTCGAGCCACTCTGCCCCAATCCTGTAGCGCTGCATGGGGTTGTTGTGACCCAAGTGCAGGACCCGGCACTTGGCCTTGTTGAACCTCATACCATTGGTCTCAGCCCATCGGTCCAGCCTGTCCAGATCCCTCTGCAGAGCCAACCTACCCTCAAGCAGATCAACACGCCCGCCCAGCTTAGTGTCATCTGCGAACTTACTGAGGGTGCATTCGATCCCTTCATCCAGATCATTGATAAAGATATTAAAGAGAACCAGCCCCAGCACCGAACCCTGGGGGACACCACTTGTGACCGGACACCAACTGGATTTAACTCCATTTACCACCACTCTCTGGGCACGGCCAGCCAGCCAGTTTTTTACCCAGCGAAGAGTACACCTGTCCAGGCCATGAGCAGCCAGTTTCTCCAGGAGAATGCTGTGGGAAACAGTGTCAAAAGCTTTGCAAAAATCCAAGTAGATAACATCCACAGCTTTTCCCTCATCCACTAAGTGGGTCACCTTATCATAGAAGGATATTAGGTTTGATAGGCATGACCTGCCCTTCACAAACCCATGCTGACTGGGCCTGATCACCCTGTTCTCCTGCATGTGCCGTGTAATGGCACTGAGGAGGATCTGTTCCATGACCTTCCCAGGCACCGAGGTCAGACTGACTGGCCTGTAGTTCCCCGGATCCTCCTTCTGGCCCTTCTTGTGGATGGGTGTCACATTTGCTAACCTCCAGTCAGCTGGGACCTCCCCGGTTGTCCAGGACTGCTCATAAATGATACCAAGTGGCCTGGCGAGCTCTTTCAATACCCTTGGGTGGATCCCATCCGGCCCCATAGATTGGTGCACCTCCAGGTGCTGAAGCAGGTCCCTCACCATTTCCCTTTGGATTAGAGGGGCTTCATTCTGCTCCCCATCCCTGTCTTCTAGTTCAGGGGTCTGGGTGCTCAGGGAACAACTGGTCCTACTGCTGAAGACTGAGGCAAAGACTTCATTAAGTACCTCAGCCTTTTCCTCATCCTTGGGCACTATGTTGCCAGCCCCATCTACTAGAGGACAGAGATAATCCTTAGTCCTCTTCCTATTGCTAATATATTTATGGAAGCTTTTTTTGTTGTCCTTGACAACAGAAGCCAGGTTTAGCTCCAGCTGGGCTTTGGCCCTCCTGATTTTTTCCCTACATAGCTTAACTACCTCTTTGTAGTCGTCTTGAGTGGCCTGCCCTTCCTTCCAGAGGCCACAGATCCTCTTTTTTTCCCTAAATTGCAACACTAAAGGATAGGGATGAGATGGGGTGAGTTGGAATGGGGATGGGATGGAATGGGATGGGATGAGGATAGGATGGTTTGGAATGGGGATGGGATGGGAATGGGATGGGGATGGCATGGGGATGGGATTGGATTGGATTGGATTGGGATGAGATGGGCTGGGAAGGGGATGGTGATGGGGATGGGATAGGAGGGGTTGGAATGAGGATGGGATGGGATAAGAATGGGATGGGGTTGGTTGGAATGGGGATGGGATGGAATGGGACAGGATGAGAACGGGTTGGGGATGGGGATAGGATTGGAATGAGATGGGATGGGATGGGAATGGGATGGCGATTGGATTGGGATGAGATGGGATGGGATGAGAATGGGGTGGGGTGGGTTGGAATGGGGATGGGATGGAATGGGATGGGATGGGATGAGATGGGATGGGAAGAGGATGGTGTGGGTTGGAATGGGGATGGGATGGAATGGGATAGGAATGGGATGGGTTGGAACGGGGATGGGGTGAGAATGCGATGGGAATGGGATGGGATGAGTTGGGATGGGAAGGGGATGGTGATGGGGATGGGATAGGATGGGTTGGAATGGGGATGGGGTGAGAATGGGATGGGAATGGGATGGGATTGGATTGGGTTGGGATGAGATGGGATGGGATGGGAAGGGGATGGAGATGGGATGGGTTGGAATGGGATGGGATGGAATGGGACGGGATGAGAATGGGATGGGGATGGGATTGGATTGGGATGAGATGGGAAGGGGATGGGGATGGGATGAGAATGGGATGGGAATGGGATGGGGATGGGATTGGATTGGGATGAGATGGGATGGGAAGGGGATGGGATGGGTTGGAATGGGCATGGGATGGAATGGGACAGGATGAGAATGGGATGGGGATGGGACTGGATTGGGATGAGATGGGAAGGGGATGGGGATGGGATGAGAATGGGATGGGAATGGGATAGGGATGGGATGGGGTGAGTTGGAATGGGGATGGGATGGGATGGGATGGTTTGGAATGGGGATGGGATGAGAATGGGATGGGAATGGCATGGGAATGGCATGGGAATGGCATGGGGATGGGATTGGATAGGATTGGGATGAGATGGGCTGGGAAGGGGATGGTGATGGGATAGGATGGGTTGGAATGGGGATGGGATGGGATGGGAATGGGATGGGGTGGGTTGGAATGGGGATGGGATGGGATGGAATGGGATGGGGATGGGATGGGATTGAATTGGGTTGGGATGGGAAGGGGATGGAGATGGGATGGGTTGGAATGGGGATGGGATGAGAAGGGGATGGGATGAGAATGGGATGGGAATGGGATGGGAATGGGATGGGAATGGGATTGGATTGGGCTGAGATGGGATGGGGTCGTGTGGGTTAGAATGGGGATGGGATGGAATGGGATAGGATGAGAATGGGATGGGAAGGGGATGGGGATGGGATGGGGTGGGTTGGAATGAGGATGGGATGGAATGGGATGAGAATGGGGCAGGGACGGGATGGGATGGGATGAGATGGGATAGGGATGGAATGGGGATGGGATTGGATTGGATTGGGATGAGATGGGCTGGGATGGGAAGGGGAAGGGGAGGGGTGGGGGAGGGGATGGGGTAGGATGGGGATGGGAGGGATGGGATGGTGTGAGAGAGGCAGGGATTGCTTTTGCAGAGGAGAAAAGCCGTTTCCGTCAGAGGTGACGTGACAAGGGAATGACCAGACAAAGAGGCTCCAGCAAAGGCTCGTAGAACATCTCCTATCGCACGGACAGAAGGACAAACTGATTCTTCCCGGATTAGCGTCTGGAAGGGTGGTCAAACATTTAACCAGGGCTAGTGCCATCGGGCAATTTCCCCGAAAAGGAAGAAATAGTCAGATAAGCCCTCTAGGTGTAGCATAAAGAGACGGGAACAAGAGGCGGACACCCAGGAAGGATTTTAGGTGCTCCAGACTGACTGTGAAGCCTGGAATACCCAACCAATGGGACACAGGGGAGGGAAAATTCGGCCGGGATTAGGCAATAAAAAGGTGTGCTTCAAGAAGCAAGAGTGTGCCCACTTGCTAGGTCACCCGCTCTTCCAAAAATGGTCAAATACAATGGGCTTCGTATCGTCCACTGCCTGAGCCCCGCTTACTGGCTAAGGAGCATTTCTCACAATGGGATGGGATGGGATGGGATAGGGATGGGGATGGGATTGGATTGGGATCAGATGGGATGGGGATGGGATGGGATGGGATAGAATGGGGATGGGTTGGGATGGGGATGGGATGGGATTGGGATGGGATGGGGATGGGTTGGGATGGGATAGGGATGGGATGGGATTGGGATGGGATGGGATTGGGATGGGATGGGATGGGGAGGGATGGAATGGGATGGGGTTGGGATGGGATAGGGATGGGATGGGATAGGGATGGGGATGGGATTGGGATGGGGATGGGATGGGATTGGGATGGGTTGGGATGGAATAGGGATGGGTTGGGATGGGATAGGGATGGGATGGGATTGGGATGGGGATGGGATGGGATGGGATTGGGATGGGATGGGGATGGGTTGGGATGGGATGGGGTTGGGATGGGGATGGGATGGGATTGGGATGGGTTAGGATGGGATAGAATGGGGATGGGGAGGGATGGAATGGGATGGGGATGGGTTGGGATGGGATGGGGATGGGTTGGGATGGGATGGGGATGGGTTGGGACGGGATAGGGATGGGATGGGGATGGGATGGGGATGGGGATGGGATGGGTTGGGATGGGATGGAATGGGATGGGGCGAACAAGACGGGACGTGTCCGTGGATGGGAGGGAGGAGGTGTGTGCCTGTGGGCGGGGCTGGAGGAGGGGCGTGACTGTGGGTGGGGCCACCCCACCCCACCCCATCCCGTCCGGCGGCAGCGACACACAGTGGGAACGGGGGTTCGGGTGTGCAGGGGGACCCCCCTGGGGCTCCCACACCCCATCCCTGCCCCAGGAACCCCCCGGGGACCCCCGTGTCCCATCCCTACACAGGGTTCCCCCCCCCTCCTGGGACCCCATCCCAGCCTCAGGATCCTCCCTCCCCAGGACCCCCATCTCCCCCCGACCTTGGCCCCATCCCTGACGCAGGAACCCCCATGACCCCTCTCCAGGACCCCCACGTCCCATCCCTGCATGGGGACACCCCACCCCACAGCCCCCACACCCCAGCCCTGCCCCAAGCCCCCCCAGCCTGTCCCCACGGGGGGTGCAGGCCGGGGTGGACCGGGAAGGAGGGGGCCACCCCCTGCTCCGGAGCAACGTGCTTTATTAGGGGACCGAAGACACCCGCGGCAGGTTTGGCCCCCCCCAGCCATAGCCCCGTGGGGTTTGGTTGTTCCCCGGTGGGTGGGGGGACCACGACCAGAGCACCCTGCACCCACAAAGCCCCCATGCACCCACCCTGCCACCCCCCAGCACCCGTCCTGCCCACCCCCAGGTCCTTGCCCCCCCTTTGCCTGCATCCCCAGAGCATCGCCCGAGCCCCAGCCCCGCCAGGCCCCCCTTCGGTGGAGCCAGGGCCGCATCCTGCACCGGGGTCACTGCTGGAGCTCCTCCATGGGGCCGCCGGTGCCCTCAGGCATTGAGACTCTTCAGGTCACTCAAAGCCACCGCTGCTCCTCCTCCTTCATCCGCAGCTCCGGTCTCCGGGGCTGACCCTCGCGCTGAGGGTGACGGTGAGCCGGGGCGGCAGGACCCCCATGTGCCACCCATGGGCACCCAGCCCGGCTGCGCCCCACAGGGCAAGGAGCAGCACCCCGATGTCCCCACACAGAGCTGCTCCCACCCCCATCCCTGTCCTCATCCTCATCCCCATCCCCATCCCTGTCCTCATCCCCATCCCATCCCTCATCCTCATCCCCATCCCCATCCTTGTCCCCGTCTCCATCCACGTCATTGTCCTGATCCCCATCCCATCCCCACCCCTTCCCCATCCAATACCACTCCCATCATATTGCTGTCCCCATCCCATCCCCAACCCATTCCCATTCCCATCCCCACCCCCTCCCCATCCAATACCACCCCTATCCCATCCCCATCCCATTCTCATCCCATTCCATCCCATCCCCATCCCATCCCCATTCCCATCCCATCCCATTCCATCCCCATCCCTCATCCTCATCCCCACCCCCATCTTGGTCCCCGTCACCATCCGCGTCACTGTCCCGATCCCCATTCCCATCCTCACCCCTCCCCATCCAATACCACCCCTATCCCATCCCCATCCCGTTCTCATCCCATTCCCTCCCATCCCCATCCCCATTCCTGTCCCATCGCGTTCCATCCATATCCCTTCCCCATCCAATACCACCCCCATCCCCATCCCATCCCCATTCCCATCCCCACCCCTTCCCCGTCCCATATCCCATCCCCATCCCATTCTCATCCCATTCCATCCTATCCCCATTACCGTCCCATCCCATCCCCATCCCTTCCCATCCAGTACCAGCCCCATCCCCATCCCATTCCCATCCCCATCCCATCCCCACCCCTTCCCCATCCAATACCACCCCTATCCCATCCCCATCCCATTCTCATCCCATTCCATCCTATCCCCATTACTGTCCCATCCCATCCCCATCCCTTCCCATCCAATACCAGCCCAATCCCTGTCCCCATCCCCATCCCATTCCCGTCCCCATCCCCATCCCCATCCCCATCCCATCCCCACCCCTTCCCCATCCAATACCACCCCTATCCCATCCCCATCCCATTCTCATCCCATTCCATCCTATCCCCATTACCGTCCCATCCCAGCCCCATCCCTTCCCATCCAATACCAGCCCCATCCCCATCCCATCCCCATCCCCACCCCTCCTCATCCAATACCACCCCTATCCCATCCCCATCCCCATCCCATCCCCATCCCATCCCAACTCCGGGTTCACAAAGGACCCAGGAGCCAGCTGCTAACCCCCTCCCAACCGGAATCGGGGGTTCACGGGCTGCCCCCCCCCGTCGCAGCACCCACCTCTGCGCCCGCAGCACCGCCTCCCGCAGCGGCAGCAGATGAGGACCCCGATGGCCACCGCGGTGAAGGCGGCGGTGAGGACACACACCACCATGATCATGTCCGGCTCGGCATTTTTCAGGACCTCTGCGGAGCAACACAGGGACGTGGGGACAGGAGCCAGACACCCCCCCCCACCATCGACGCTCCCTGCCCCGTGCCCGGGGGGGCAGGTGGGACAGGGGCTGGTCCAGGTGATGGACACACCGGAGAATGGGGGGACCCCCAAAGAGGGTGGTGTCACCCCCCCGAGGACCCGTCCTCCGGCACGACCCCGCTCACCTTCCTCGGCGGGCTTCAGGACCAGGCTGCAGAGGAGCCGCGGGGCATCGGCGGCGGCGGCGGCCACGTAGCAGGAATAATTCCCGAAATCGGGATCGCTGAGGTTCCTCAGCAGCAGGGACACGCCGGTGTCCCCCGGTCCCACGGCACAGAAGGCGACTCTGCCCCTAAACCGGCTGTCGGGCTCCTCCGGCGGGTGCCAGCCCGGCTCCGGCGGCGGGTGCCAGCCCAGGCGGTGGCTGAGGACGGGGACGGGGTGGTGGGCGCCAGCCTGGTGGGTGCAGGTGAGGGTGACCCCACGCAGGCGTCCCCAGGGCTGGGTGCCGCAGGGCAGGCAGGCGTCCTGGCCGACGGCCGCTGTGACGGTGACGGGGGGCTGGTCTGCAGGAGAGAGGGGACAGTGGCGTCACCATCCCCGTGCTGGCCCCTCCGATTCCCCCAGGAGTCCCGGGATGGGGACGCGGTGGGATGGGGCGGGGGGAGCAGGACACCCCCTGGGACGGGAGGACATGGGGGTTCCCTGTTGGATCCCATCCCGGGTGCTGGAAGTGGGTCAGGGATGGGGGCGGGGGACGTTGGGACAGTGGCGAGGATGATGCTGGTGGCATCTGAGGTTGAGCGGCGGCTCCTGCCAAGGCCGAGGGCTCGTCGATGCCAAGCAGCCGCCCGGTGAGTCACCACCGCCATGCCGGGAACCGTCACCCCCTGCCTGCAGGCAGCGCCTGCCCGCAGCCCAGCCTCGCCCCACGCCTCGGGGTCCCCACAGGGAAGGAAAGGGGGTGCGGGGTGGGGGGTTGTCCCCAAACCCACCCGCTGCCGGTGGGTACCTGCCCGGATGAGGAGGGGAGCCAGAGCCCAGAGCGCCGCGACGGGGACCGGCACCATCCTGCCGGCGTGCGGACCCGCCACCTGGGCAAGCACCCGGAGGAGACGGTCACGTCACCGACGCCGACGGGTCACCCCAAAACCAGCCCCCCCTCCCCTCCCCCCCCGGGGTGAGGGAGGGGACCCCAGGGGACATCCCCCCCACCCAGGGCGGGGAGCAGCGGGCAGGGCAGGGGTGGGGAAGGCAGGGAACGGGGTGGTTATAGGGCTGGGGCTCCTATAGGGCAGGGTCTGGGGCAGCTATGGGGCAGGGGACAGGGCAAGGTCTGTGGCAGCTATAGGGCAGGGCCTGGGGCAGCTATAGGGCAGGTGACAGCATGGTTATAGGGCAACCTCTGGGGTACCTATAGGGCAGGGTCCGGGGCAGCTATAGGGCAGGGGACAGGGTGGTTATAGGGCCGGGGCAGGTATAGGGCAGGGGCGTGTAGTGGTTTTAGGCAGGAGTCTAGGGCACGTATGGGGCAGGGGGTCCGCGGTGGTTATAGGGCAGGGACCTGGGCAGGTATAGGGCAGAGGTCTGTAGTGGTTATAGGGCGGGGGTCTGGGGCAGCTATGGGGCAGCTATAGGGCAGGGTCTGCAGTGGCTATAGGGCAGGGGCTGGGGTGGGGGGGGGATAGAGGGCAGGGATCCGTCCGTGGTGGTTATAGGGCAGGGATCTGGGGCAGCTACAGCACAGAGGCAGGGCCTGGGGTGGCCATAGGGCAGGGTGTGGGGCAGGGGATCCATGGTGGTTATGGGGCCGGGGGCGGGGCTGTGGGCAGCAGCCCCCGTTCCCGCCGCCCCCGGGATGCTCCGGGGCCCGGTAGCCCCTTCCCCTCCGCCCCCGATCCCGCCCGGGGAGGTGATGGTGGTGTGTGTGGGGGGGAACGACTCCCCCCGCCCGGCCCCGCGCCCCTCACCGTGGCCTCCCGCCCGCCGGCGCCGCGCCGAGCCCCGGGAACCGCCCCGGCGCCACCGCCCCGCCCCGACAGGCCCCGCCCCCCGGCCCCGCCCCCGGCCCCGCCCTGCACCGGGGAAGGGGGGGGAGAAGGGGGGGGGGGGGGGGGGATGAGATGGGGCCGTTCGTCCCAGCTGTGCCCCAGCCCCGGCCAGATGTGACTCCCCCCGGCAGCCCCTGCCCCCCGCCCGGCGGTGACTCCTCCAGATGTGCCCCGGCCAAACCCTGCTGGGCCCTGCCCAGCTGTGCGAGCCTCAACGCGATCTGCCCCTCCCATCCAGCTGTGCCCCATCCAGCTGTGCCCCTGCCCCATTGAGATCCGCCCCTCCCACCCAGCTGTGCCCCATCCAGCTGTGCCCCATCCAGCTGTGCCCCTGCCCCATTGAGATCTGCCCCTTCCACCCAGCTGTGCCCCATCCAGCTGTGCCTCTGCCCCATTGAGATCTGCCCCTCCCATCCAGCTGTGCCCCATCCAGCTGTGCCCCTGCCCCAGTGAGATCTGCCCCTCCCATCCAGCTGTGCCCCATCCAGCTGTGCCCCTGCCCCAGTGAGATCTGCCCCTCCCATCCAGCTGTGCCCCATCCAGCTGTGCCCCTGCCCCAGTGAGATCTGCCCCTCCCATCCAGCTGTGCCCCATCCAGCTGTGCCCCTGCCCCATTGAGATCTGCCCCTTCCACCCAGCTGTGCCCCATCCAGCTGTGCCTCTGCCCCATTGAGATCTGCCCCTCCCATCCAGCTGTGCCCCATCCAGCTGTGCCCCTGCCCCAGTGAGATCTGCCCCTCCCATCCAGCTGTGCCCCATCCAGCTGTGCCTCTGCCCCATTGAGATCCGCCCCTTCCACCCAGCTGTGCCCCATCCAGCTGTGCCCCTGCCCCAGTGAGATCTGCCCCTCCCATCCAGCTGTGCCCCATCCAGCTGTGCCCCTGCCCCAGTGAGATCTGCCCCTCCCATCCAGCTGTGCCCCATCCAGCTGTGCCCCTGCCCCATTGAGATCTGCCCCATCTACCCAGCTGTGCCCCATCCAGCTGTGCCCCTGCCCCATTGAGATCTGCCCCTTCCCATCCAGCTGTGCCCCATCCAGCTGTGCCCCTGCCCCAGTGAGATCTGCCCCTCCCATCCAGCTGTGCCCCATCCAGCTGTGCCCCTGCCCCATTGAGATCTGCCCCTTCCCATCCAGCTGTGCCCCATCCAGCTGTGCCCCTGCCCCATTGAGATCCGCCCCTCCCACCCAGCTGTGCCCCATCCAGCTGTGCCCCATCCAGCTGTGCCCCTGCCCCATTGAGATCTGCCCCTTCCACCCAGCTGTGCCCCATCCAGCTGTGCCCCTGCCCCATTGAGATCTGCCCCTTCCCATCCAGCTGTGCCCCATCCAGCTGTGCCCCTGCCCCAGTGAGATCTGCCCCTCCCATCCAGCTGTGCCCCATCCAGCTGTGCCCCTGCCCCATTGAGATCTGCCCCTTCCCATCCAGCTGTGCCCCATCCAGCTGTGCCCCTGCCCCAGTGAGATCTGCCCCTCCCATCCAGCTGTGCCCCATCCAGCTGTGCCCCTGCCCCGATAAATTCTGCCGCATCCACCCAGCTGTGCCCCTGCATGATCCAGCTGTGCCCCTGCCCCAGTGAGATCTGCCCCTTCCATCCAGCTGTGCCCCTGCCCCAAGAAAATCTGCCTTTTCCATCCAGCTGTGCCTCTGCCCAATCCAGCTGTGCCCCTGCCCAATCCAGCTGTGCCCCTGCCCCCCAAAAATCTGCCCTTTCCATCCAGCTGTGACCCATCCAGCTGTGCCCCTGCCCCAATAAAATCTGCCTTTTCCATCCAGCTGTGCCCCTGCATGATCCAGCTGTGCCCCTGCCCCATTGAGATCTGCCCCTTCCATCCAGCTGTGCCCCTGCCCCAATAAAATCTGCCCTTTCCATCCAGCTGTGCCCCATCCAGCTGTGCCCCTGCCCCGATGAGATCTACCCCTTCCATCCAGCTGTGAACCGTCCAGCTGTGCCCCTGCCCCATTGAGATCTGCCCCTTCCACCCAGCTGTGCCCCATCCAGCTGTGCCCCTGCCCCATTGAGAACTGCCCCTCCCATCCAGCTGTGCCCCATCCAGCTGTGCCCCTGCCTCATTGAGATCTGCCCCTTCCACCCAGCTGTGCCCCATCCAGCTGTGCCCCTGCCCCATTGAGAACTGCCCCTTCCACCCAGCTGTGCCCCATCCAGCTGTGCCTCTGCCCCATTGAGATCTGCCCCTTCCACCCAGCTGTGCCCCATCCAGCTGTGCCCCTGCCCCAGTGAGATCTGCCCCTCCCATCCAGCTGTGCCCCATCCAGCTGTGCCCCTGCCCCAGTGAGATCTGCCCCTCCCATCCAGCTGTGCCCCATCCAGCTGTGCCTCTGCCCCATTGAGATCTGCCCCTCCCATCCAGCTGTGCCCCATCCAGCTGTGCCCCTGCCCCATTGAGATCTGTCCCTCCCACCCAGCTGTGCCCCATCCAGCTGTGCCCCTGCCCCAGTGAGATCTGCCCCTCCCATCCAGCTGTGCCCCATCCAGCTGTGCCCCTGCCCCAGTGAGATCTGCCCCTCCCATCCAGCTGTGCCCCATCCAGCTGTGCCTCTGCCCCATTGAGATCTGCCCCTCCCATCCAGCTGTGCCCCATCCAGCTGTGCCCCTGCCCCAGTGAGATCTGCCCCTCCCATCCAGCTGTGCCCCATCCAGCTGTGCCCCTGCCCCAGTGAGATCTGCCCCTCCCATCCAGCTGTGCCCCATCCAGCTGTGCCCCTGCCCCGATAAATTCTGCCGCATCCACCCAGCTGTGCCCCTGCATGATCCAGCTGTGCCCCTGCCCCAGTGAGATCTGCCCCTCCCATCCAGCTGTGCCCCATCCAGCTGTGCCCCTGCCCCAGTGAGATCTGCCCCTTCCATCCAGCTGTGCCCCTGCCCCAAGAAAATCTGCCTTTTCCATCCAGCTGTGCCTCTGCCCAATCCAGCTGTGCCCCTGCCCAATCCAGCTGTGCCCCTGCCCCCCAAAAATCTGCCCTTTCCATCCAGCTGTGCCCCATCCAGCTGTGCCCCTGCCCCGATGAGATCTACCCCTCCCATCCAGCTGTGAACCGTCCAGCTGTGCCCCTGCCCCGATAAAATCTGCCTTTTCCATCCAGCTGTTCCCCATCCAGCTGTGCCCAGCTGTGCCCCACGGTGCCGCCCCCCCCCAGCCCCACTCCTGCCCACACGTGGGGTCTCGGGGCTGGGCCACGCCGGGGGGGCCCGGAGGGCAGGGGAGATGCGATGGCTCTTAATTAGAGCAAACGAGGGGGACGAGGGGGGCAGGAGGGGACGGGGGTGACCTGGGCGGGGGGGACCCTGGGAGGGGGCCTCGGGGCTCCGGGACATGCGAGGACGCGGGGGGGGCTGCGCTCCGGAGGGTGCCGGGGTCACGTGTTGGTGTGGAAAGAAATGGAAAAAGGGGAAAAGAAATGGATTTCATAAATGCCTAAGAGAGAGATTCACATTGCACACAAAATCGGGACTGTCGCTGGAGTTTAACATTACATACAAAATGTAAAAGAAGTGGGTATTTTTATATCAGCTAAAATGATGGATTTTTAATTTTTATATTTTATACGAAATATATGACTTAAGAGAAGGTACCGTAACGTAACGTAGAATCGTAGAATTGTCCGGGCTGGAAGGGACCTTTAAGAATAACATAACGTAAAGTAATAATAATATAATACAATACAATACAATACAATACAATATAATATAATGTAATATAATATAATATAATTAATATAATATAATATAATATAATATAATATAATATAATATAATATAATATAATATAATATAATATAATATAATAATATGAGATAATGGAATTAGAATGAAACGGAATAGTATTCTCTCTCTCTCCCCCTCCCTACTATAAGTCACTACAAAATTACCACTCGGAAAGTGAGTGTAAAAAAAAAAAAAAATTAAATAAATAAATAAATAAATAAATAAATAAATAAACCCCCCAAGAATAAAGCAAATATATTGATATTACAGGTTATTACAGAATTGCCGGTGGGGAAGCAGGTATCGACTTATGAACTTCTACCTCTGCGCAGATACAAACATAAATATCTAAATAATATCCAAATACCCAAATATCTAAATATCTAAATATCTAAATATCTAAATATCTAAATACCGAAATATCCAAATATCTAAATATCTAAACATTTAAATATCTAAATATCCAAATATCCAAATATCTAAATATCCAAATATCTAAATATCTAAACATTTAAATATCCAAATATCCAAATATCTAAATATCAAAATATCGAAATATCGAAATATTGAAATATCTAAATATCCAATATCTAAACATTTAAATATCTAAATATCTAAACATCCAAATATCTAAAAAAATCTAAATATCCAAATATCTAAATATCTAAATATCCAAATATCGAAATATCGAAATATCGAAATATTGAAATATCGAAATATCCAAATATCCAAATATCTAAATATCGAAATATCAAAATATCTAAATATCGTAATATCAAAATATCCAAATATCCGAATATCCAAATATCAAAATATCCAAATATTGAAATATGTAAACATTTAAATATCCAAATATCCAAATATCTAAATATCGAAATATCCAAATATCTAAATATCCAAATATCTAAATATCGAAATATCGAAATATCTAAATATCGAAATATCCAAATATCCAAATATCAAAATATCGAAATATCGAAATATCTAGATATCGAAATATCCAAATATCGAAATATCCAAATATCTAAATATCCAAATATCGAAATATCTAAACATTTAAATATCTAAATATCCAAATATCTAAATACCCAAATACCCAAACACCCGAACACCCAACCAATGCCCAGGTGCGTCGGCACCGACGTGTCCACGTGTGCACACACACAAACACACCTGCAGAAGCGAAGGCACGAGCACAGAAACGTGCAAACGCCCAAATATCGACGCGGGTATCGCCGGGAGGGGAGGGCTCGGGGCGCGACGCTCCCCAGACGGCTCCAGGAGCGGGGCCGGCGGCCGACGGATCCGCATCCGCGCCGCTTCCGAGAGGCCCCGTGTCACCGAGCCGGCCGGGCGTCCGTCCCCGGGGGGCTCCGTCTCCCCGGGCCCCCTCCTGCCCGGCAAACCCCGCGGAGAAGCTCATTTCGGGTGGGCGACGACTTATTTTTTTTTTTTTAGACCTTTTTTGGGTTTTTTTCTTTTTATTTTTCGGCGCGGAGACGCGGGTGGGTGCAGGGGGTCGGCTCCTGGGCGGCCACTCGCTGACGGGGGGTCCCCGGGTCCCGCCGGCCGCAGGACGTCCCCTCCCACCCACCGACCTCAGGGTGGTGGTGGTGGGGTGGTGTGTCCCCCCCAACGCGCCCCAAAACCCAGGGGGCTTCGGCGCCCTGGGTTCCGTCCGTTCCTTTATTAAAATCGCTATAAATTACTCCTGCTGCAAATTAGCGGCGCCGTTCGGCGCCGTTCGTGTCTGCGGTGGCTGCGGCGTAAAACGCTGTTGGTAATTACTGACGGTCACATCGGCGGTAACAGGAACAGGAGGAATAGTAACAACACCGACGAATAGCGATGTTAAAGACTACTATTAATAATTGCTGTTACTAATTAGTTACTAATTAGTACTAGCGACCTGTCATTTCTTTATTACCGGTGGTGGGTAAAGCAAGAGCGCGATTCCGAACCGCTGCCGCCCGGAAAAACGAAGAGATGCTCAATATTACTAGTTCTTGCAAATTACCGCTAATGAAGCAAGAAGGGTTCTTATGATTAATTACTCACACGGCCACATCCGTGCTTAATTTTGAGGGGTCACCGCCGTCTTGAGGGGTCACCACCGTCTTGAGGTGCCACCACCATCCTGAGGGGTCACCGCCGTCTTGAGGGGTCACCGCCATCTTGAGGTGCCACCGCCGTCCTGAGGTGCTGGCTTCTGCTCTCTCATCCCGCCGCTTCGTTAGCGCGGCGTCTCTGCTCTGCTCGTCAAGGATGTCCCCGGCTCCCAGCTGTGTTGGTCAAGGTTGCGCCGGGTCCCCAGGCCAGCGGGAATCCTCCTCCACCGGTTCTTCCATGGGTCGCCTTCATGGGTGCTCAACCGCTCCACCTCCTGGCCTACGGCCACTTGGAGGTCACCAGGAATGGGTCACCACAGCGTCCCTGGGGTCACCAGGAGTGGGACCGCACCATCGCTGTGGGTCACCAGCAGTAAATCACACTGTCCTTGTGGGTCACCAGGAGTGGAACCACACCATCCTTGTAGGTCCCCGGGAATGGGACCATGCCGTCCCTGTGGGTCACCAGGAGTGGGACCACACCATCCTTGTGGGTCATCAGCAGTGGATCACAGTGTCCTTGTAGGTCCCCAGGGGTGGGACCACACTGTCCCTGGGGTCACCAGGAGTGGGACCACACGGTCCCTGGGGTCACCAGGAGAGAGACCACAGCCTTGATGTGGGTCCCCAGGAGTGGGACCACACCATCCCCAGTGTCACCAGCAGTAGACCACAGTGTCCCTGTGGGTCCCCAGGAGTGGGACAACAATGTCCCTGGGGTCACCAGCAGTGAAACCACACCAACCCTGTGGGTCACCAGCAGTAGATCACAGCGTCCCTGTGGGTCACCAGGAGCGAGATCAGAGTGTCCTTGAGGGTCACCAGGAGAGGGACCACAGCATCCCGGGGGTCACCAGGAGTGGGACCACACCATCATTGTGGGTCACCATCAGTGACCACACCATTCCTGTGGGTCATCAGCAGTAGATCACAGCATCCCTGCGGGTCGCCAAGAGTGAGACCACAGTGTCCTTGGGACACCTCTCTGGCCTCCTGATGCTTGAGGAGGAGGACACCGACCCACATCAGGCCCGATGCCGTTGTTTTAAGTCCTGAGAGGGTTCCTCAGTTAAGACAGGAGGGTACCGCATCCGTCACCGCCGCAGCGATCCGACACAAGATATAACCCCAAACCCACCACCCCCACAGCTAGAAGGAGAGCCGCTGTCGCTAAACTACTTGGCGACCTCCCAGGCCTGGTGGCCAAGACCGTGGCCGTGTGTCAGCTGGCGTTAGCGGCAGACCCCGAGCAGGGATGGCTCCCGGTGATGTGCTGCTGAAAGGCGTTTATGTTGTATTTTCGTTTAGATTCATTAGTGGAAAAACGAGGAATATTTATTAGCACACAAACGTCTCCAGGCTAGAAGAGAGTCTACGCGCTAAATACGGTCAAGGCGATGGTTGCGTTGGAAGTTAAATATTAAATTTATACACAAGGACCAAGATATGTCATGGTGCAGGCATCTGCCCGCCACGGGGATGGGATCTTGTAGATGGTAGTGCCACCAAGCCAGCACCACCAGGGTCTTCAGATGGCGGGCCACCACCTTTGCCCAAGGTCAGCGTGGCGTTGGCCAACTGAGCACCACGGGTTGGAAGAACAGCTGAATTTCATTAAGGACTTAATGGGATTGAGCAAAAGGGATTGTGACTTCCACGGCCCGACATGTCGTCTGGGCCACGCGTGTCCCAATCATCATTAGCGCTCAACCACCCATTAAGCTGTAAACGGGTGAAAATTAAGACCAGTTAAATTGGTGTATCTTTGGCAATTCCTATTATTAACACCCCGTGTCAGATGCCAGAGTTCCAGGTTATCAAACGTACCATCGTTTGTAATTGGGGATTAATTACTAGCGGTCCATGAGGTGTCCAGGTGAGGGTCATTAGGAGGATCATTAGGAGCTGGTGTTCGGTTGTCCCGTTTAAGTCGGGTGTGATTGCAGCGCCGACTGTAATTACCACGGCTCCTCTTCCCTGCCCAGGCTGAGTTGGTGCCTTGGGGTGTCGCAACGCTTCGTAAGGCTGCAGCCGATAATGTGGGGCGCTGGGGAGTCATTACGCCAAACGAGGTCGATGCCAGGATGCTTCGGGGCAGGTTCTGCTGACCACCCAAATTCGGCATCTAACGGTGGTGGGTGACGAAGTAACGCCGACAACCCGATTCATCACCCACCGGAGAAATCGCATTCGTAATTTGAGTGATTTGATTGCCGTCCCATCCCTGGGAGAAGGGAACGAGCATTATCGTCATTGCTAGATGCGACCTCATCCTTAGACAATAATGACTACAAGAGGGAAAGGAAATTAAAGGGTTTTCCCCCCAAATCCTTCTTAATCTGGTACGCCTGGTTTCCCACACGTTGGGTTTGACTCCAGACTAATTGCCAAACAAGCGATCAGGACGAGGAATAAGGTTGGACCAAGGATCCAGGGAAGACAACCTGAGTAACAGGCGGTTTGTCCATCCATCGCCTGGAAACGAGACGTTTGTTACCCTGATGGTTGACCACCTTCCACGTGGAGCTTCGAAGAGGTGTTTGGAAGGAGAACGATCTTATTGCAGATGATTAACCCGGACAGTTCATCCAACGGACAACTGATGATCATCATCTGTACCCGAAGTTGAAGTTTCACCATGGTTCCCATCGAAAGCTTTCCAGATCGGATGGTGAAGACCAGTCGTGGTCTACCAGTTGCTGTCCAGGTGATGTTGCCACCCATGGTAACGGGCAGGGACTGGTTGAGGTTTGGGACTCACTGGTCCAAGTGCCAAGCTGTGGTTGAGTTTTAAGAAGTCCGTTCAGGAAAAACGTTGGGCTGGTGATGATGAGGGGGGTGGAAGATCCACCAGATTCCTCCAGATTCAGCCCATCTCTGTCTATCTTTATTTTTGAAATGTGATCCTTTGTCTGAGGGTGCCCAAACCATGGTCCTAATCCCAAAATGACGTCTTTCACATGAGCTTGAGGGCACGGGTAGACCGTACCTAAACCACTGCCCATCTCTAGCCCAGTTGAAATATATCCCCGTTTATTTGGAGCGTATTTTAGAAAATCTACTTGCCATGAGGACCACAAGTATCTACCTTCCCTCGGGTTGTCCCAGGCGAGCACGTAGCCAGCCCACCATCACGCCATGGGAGGTGGGGAGGGTGAGTGTGTTGCGTGGGAGATCAACATCAATGCTTTTGAGGTCCTTTGGACAAAGGATCTGCTTGGTGGTTCCACCTGGATCCCTGATCCATGCCCTAGACCTGCGTCATCTGACCAAGCCGTTGTCTCCTGAGTGTCCCCCTTGACCCAGCCACGGTGTGCCATGAGCATCATCATCTTCTGGATTGTGCTGGGCTGTGGCATTCCCTGTGGAGCAGAAGCAGACTCTCCCCGTCTTCCAAGGATGGGGAACAAGGTCCATATTTTAAGGGTGCATCTCCAGCGATGGGTCCGATATCCGACAGGGAAGGAGCCAGTAGAGGTTTAGCCCATGGTGACAACCATGATGGGGAACACTGCCACCCCATGGTTGACCCAAACCATATGGAAGCTCATTGGGCTTTGTCGGGAGCTCATTGACATAATCTCTGTTGTCATCCTCCTTCTGTGAGTCCTCTACGTAGGCTGAAGGGTCTCCATCTATCGTCGGGCCGTGGCCTGATGATGTAAAACGTTGCGTATCGAGAAATGAGGTGTCTTGTCACGAGTCACTGTCCCTCCCCGTCCTCAGGAGCAGGTGGGCAATTGAAATGAACCCTGGGATTCGGCCTTGCCGGGATCCCGACCAGCTCCTCCCAGTCCTGAAGTTCCCAGGACTTGCAGGAGCTCCTCATTGAAGGGTGACCTCAACTCCGGTGTCCGCTGCGAGGCGTGGGAGGGAATACACCGCCTGCCACCTTACGCCTAAAAATCACACCCTTTGGTTGGGTCCCCGTCGTTCCCCCTCAGGGACGGACACCCCCTTCCCCTCCAGGCGGGCTGGGGGGTGGTTACACCTTCTCCAGACCTTACGGGTGGAACCTCCTCCCGTTAAAATGCCCTCTAGATGTTGACATACCATCACCCCCCAGTTCTGGTGGGATTTGTTGGGCTTATGGACGGGGGAGTTAGGTGGGGAATGAATTTGCTGAATAATACGCCGTCGTTTTCCATCCTGAAAAAGACCGGTTACGGCCAACGTGGCTTCAGGGCCAACGTGGCGTTGTCCTACACGAGTCACGTTCGGGTCCGGTCTGTGATCCAAAGGCGGTTGACCCCTCGGTTGGTGTTTTATCCGTAGAGACCACGGGGTTTTGAATCTGAGAGCTTGCCACCCATGTGCCCAGTCAACTCGTGGTCTGGGATTTTAATATACCCCCGCTTAATATATTTCTAATATAAAATATATCGCGCGGATCCCGTAGCTCCTGGGTGCGGGGAGCCGGTCTGACCGGCCTCTCCTACACCCCGTTCCTCCAGGAGACCCATAAACGGCTCCGTTTTGGATCTCGCTCCTCTTTGTTGGGATCTTTCTGCGCCAGATCACTTGCTTTTAACGAGCGGTCCCCGGTCTCCTGCCAGAGTTGGTGTTTGTACCGAATTTGTACCAAATTTGGGTCTGGATCAGCCCCGCATCCATGTTTGGAGCTGGAGTGCGGGACAACAGGCAGCCCAGTCCCGGGAAAGGGGAGGGGGGTCCGGCTCACGGCGGCCCCCCGATGGGATGGTTGGGTCTGGATTTGACCCTTTCCCATCAACGCATCCGACCAGATCCGCTGGCAGCGGAGCCGGAGGATTAAACCCCGCGTGCCGGAGCGGAGTCAGCAGGGACAGGGAATTTCGGCACCATGCCGGGGACACACACCCCCACGAGGGAGGCAGGAAAACGAGCATCACCCCCAGTTTGGGGCTTCCGCTCGCTCCCCGTCCCCCCAGCCGAAGCCTGTTCCCCGCGGCCGGGGGGGATCACCCAGCGGCAAAGCCCCTTCCCACGGGATGCGGGGTGGATCCCGGCCACGGCGTGAAGGCAGCGGGGATGCGGGGAGCCGTCCCCTGCCGCCGCCGCAGCTCTTTTCCCGCTGATCCGCAGGTTTGCTGATCCTCCCAGCGCCGGGAATTCAGAGAGGGGTCAAAAAAAGGTCCGGATTAACCCAAAGTGCCCCCGTCCGGTGGAAGATCCCGGTTTTCCGACCACAGAAGGTGCCGGAGCTCAGTACAGGGGTGGGAGAGATCATGCCGACCTAAAACGGCTCAGCACGGGCCGAGCACCCCGCCACGCTCCCCTCTTCTTCCCTGGGGTGTCCCCCCCCAGATCTCGTTATCTCCCCCCAAATTTCGGTGGGACGAGGGCTCCGGGGGGGCAGGTCTCGTGGGTCAGCCCCCTTCCGAAAAAAGACAAGCATCCGTGGGGCTGAGGCCATGGAAAGGGGGATTGGACCCCAGTGGGATGGGGACAGGGGATTGGGGGGGGGGGGGCGATGGGACCCCAATGGGACCCCAATGGGATGGGGCTGATGGGACTGGGGGGGTGATGGGACACCGGTGGGATGGGGTCAGGAGACTGGGGGGGGGAGGTGATGGGACCCCAGTGGGACTCCAGTGGGATGGGGCTGATGGGACTGGGGGGCAATGGGACCCCAGGGGGAGAGGGTGATGGGACTGGGGGGTGATGGGACCCCAGTGGGAGGGGGTGATGGGACTGGGGGGGGTGATGGGACGGGGGGGTGATGGGACCCCAGGGGGAGGGGGTGATGGGACTGGGGGACGCAATGGGACCCCAGTGGGAGGGGGTGATGGGATGGGGGGGTGATGGGACCCCAGTGGGAGGGGGTGATGGGACTGGGGGGTGATGGGACTGGGGGACGCAATGGGACCCTGGTGGGGTGGGGTGATGGGACGGGGGGGCGATGGGACCCCAGTGGGATGGGCTGATGGGATGGGGGGGTGATGGGACCCTGGTGGGAGGGGGTGATGGGACTGGGGGGGGTGATGGGACGGGGGGGTGATGGGACCCCAGTGGGACGGGCTGATGGGACTGGGGGGGGTGATGGGACCCCAGTGGGAGAGCGTGATGGGACTGGGGGGGGCAATGGGACCCCAGTGGGGTGGGGTGATGGGACTGGGGGACGCAATGGGACCCCAGTGGGATGGGCTGATGGGATGGGGGGGTGATGGGACCCTGGTGGGAGGGGGTGATGGGACTGGGGGGGGTGATGGGACCCCAGTGGGACGGGCTGATGGGACTGGGGGGTGATGGGACTGGGGGACGCAATGGGACCCTGGTGGGAGGGGGTGATGGGACTGGGGGGCAATGGGACCCCAGTGGGGTGGGGTGATGGGACTGGGGGGCGATGGGACCCCAGTGGGATTGGCTGGTGGGATGGGGGGGTGATGGGACCCTGGTGGGATGGGGTGATGGGACTGGGGGACGCAATGGGACCCTGGTGGGAGGGGGTGATGGGACGGGGGGGTGATGGGACCCCAGTGGGAGAGCGTGATGGGACTGGGGGGGGCAATGGGACCCCAGTGGGGTGGGGTGATGGGATGGGGGGGTGATGGGACCCTGGTGGGAGGGGGTGATGGGACTGGGGGGGGCAATGGGACCCCAGTGGGGTGGGGTGATGGGACTGGGGGGATGGTGGGACCACAGAGAGATGGGCTGATGGGATGGGGGGGGCGATGGGACCCCAGTGGGACGCGGTAATGGGGCTGGGGGGGGTGATGGGGCCCCGGTGGGACGGCGTGACGGGACTGGGGGGGAGGATGGGACCCCCCCCATACCAGTCGACGGTCACTGGTGTGACCGGTCCCATCCCGCCCCGGGTCCCCAGTGGCTGCGTCGCCCCCCCGCGGCCGGGCCCACGGTGGCCCCGCGGCTCCTTCCCGCCGCGCCCGGAGCGCTTTGCCCGCCGCACCCCAACACCGGCGGGACCGTTCCGGGGGAGGGGGGCGGGCTGCGACCTCCCCCTTGTCGCTGGTCCGGGGGGAGGGAGGGGAGGTGTCGTCGCCCGGGGGGAGCCGAGCGGGGTGGGAGCGGTGCGGGGCGGAAGGGGAGGAAGCGGAAGGGCGGGATGCGGCCGGGGAAGGAAGCGGAACCCGCGCGTCGCCGGGCGCGTGTTTCCGGGGGGGACGCGCTGCGCGGTGGCACCGGCCCGTCCCGGCAGCGGAGATGGCGGCGGGCGGCGGCGGCGGCTGCGGGCGGCGCTGAGGGGAGCAGGAGGCGGCCATGGAGGGCGGCGGGGGGAAGCCCAGCCTGCAGGTGGTTTACCAGGCTGTGCAGGCCCTTTACCACGACCCGGACCCCACCGGCAAGGAGCGGGCGAGCTGCTGGCTGGGCGAGCTCCAGCGATCGGTGAGGCCCCGGGGGTGGGGGTGGGGGGGCGGGAGGGTCCGGCCCGCCGGGGAGGCGCTGGCTCCGCTCCCCGGGGCCGCCCTGGGGGGTGCGGGTGGGGTCTGGCCGCCCTCCGAGGGGAACCCCGGTCCCGGGCAGCGCCTTCCGCCTCCTTCGGTCTTCCTTATAACGGGGCAGCGTGGGGGGGGGAGGATTGCGGGAGGCGGCGGGGGAAGCCTGGGGGGGGGTCACCCCAACCGGGGTCGCCCCAAATGCCATCCAGCGTCGCCCTCCCGGCCCGGTGTCGTAGCCGGAGCCCCCTCCTCCATTCTGATCCCTTTAAGCGAGCTCTTTCTCCCCAGGATTTAACCTTACAGCTCAATTTGGGACTCAGTATGTGTTTTCTGTTCTCGTGCTGTCCTGGTGGAGATGGATCTGGTCCCTCTTAGTGATCCGGCTGGGGGTGACTTTGTTTCCTCCCCGCCTTCCCCCCCCCCCCCCCCCCCCCCCCCCCAAGCCCGTCGTTTCTCCCTTTGTGCGGGTGCGTCACTACCTGTGGGGCTCCAGTGCCCTTGGTGGCTCCGTCGTACGGAGTTTTCCTCCTTTGCTCTTCCCCCAACGTCTTCGGTGGCTGCCGACACCTTCCCGGGAATCACAGAATCGCAGAAGGGTTTGGGTCGGAAGGGACCTTAAAGGCCACCCAGTGGCACCCCCTGCCCTGGGCAGGGACACCTCCCACCAGCCCAGGTTGCTCCAAGCCCCGTCCAACCTGGCCTTGAACCCCTCCAGGGATGGGGCAGCCACAGCTTCTCTGGGCACCCTGGCCCAGGGGCTCACCCCCCTCACAGCAAAGGATTTCTTCCCAAGATCTCATCCCAATCTCCCCTCTTCCAGTGGAAAACCCTTCCCCCTCGTCCCGTGGCTCCCCTCCCTGCTCCAGAGTCCCTCCCCAGCTTTCCTGGAGCCCCTTGAGGGACTGGAAGGGGCTGGAAGGTCTCTGCTAGAAAGAGAATTCCGATTCCTTTTATCTCATGCGCTGTGAGTCCCGGAGGGGCGAGTCTCCCGCCCCCCTCACTGCCCTGCCGTCTCGAAGCCTGAATCCTGTGGAGCAGAATTCCTTCCGTGCCCTCCCAAGCTCCCTTCAACTCCACCATCTTCCCACCGGCTGATAAATCTTTACACCATTTGTTGCCACAAACTCGTGTTTTCCCCCCACTTTTTTTCCCAATTCACTTGAGCGGGCGGCGCAGAGTGACGTCCCCGGTTACCAGGAGAGTTTGCAGCAGCGTTTCTTTCCGCAGCGATTCCGCTAAGCGAGGAGAGCCCCGTCGGTCGAGGGTGTGGGGATTTAGGCAGCCGCTTTCCTCCTGTGCCCCCCCCAGGACACGGGCTTCACCCTTCAGAAAGCCCTTGGGCAGAATTTGGGTTCCGTGAAGGGGCTCGATGCTGGTCCCAGCCCACGGTGGTTCTTCGGTGGGTCTGAGCCGCCGGCCGTGGTTATGCCCGTATGAAGATCTCGTTTCAGTTGAAATAGGGAGATCGTTATTTCAGAGATGATTCCTTTGCCCGAAACAACCCAAACCGCTGTTTGCTCAGCTCCTGGCTGCTGAGTCCCTGCCCGAGGGGGCCAAGAACAGTCAGAGGACTCTGGCTTCTGCGCTGTGTTAGTTAACGATGCCGCAATTAATGCAGATCCGTTCAGGGGGGAGATTAGAACCATTTTGCAACGTGCTCAGAGGAGTTCCTGGTCAGCCCTTGGGGCAGGGCGGAGAATGGGGGGTGGGCGAGGGATGCAAGGGGGTGAAGAAGATGGATTTCACCTGAGCCCTGCGCCGGGACAAGACGCTGAAGGTGTTTTAGAGGTCTGGGCTGCGCTCTGGCTGCTCACGCTCGCTACAAACTGCCCCATCAAAAGGACAGCTTGAAGCATTTGGGACGTGTTTTGATTTTTTAATACCCCAACCACCCTGTAAGGATGGGATCTCGCTGCCTGGGGAAAGTCTTGGGGTTTGTTTTCCTCTGCTGTGGTTTCTCTGGGCTCTTACCTGTGTTGTCCAGGTTGTCTTTAATGTAAATCCCAGGTTCCCTGAAGTGTTTTAGCCGTTGTGCTCCCGGGAGGCATCTCTCCGCGCTGCACTGGCCGTCACAGACAGTCCTGCGTCTGAGCAGAGTTTCCCCGCGTGGCTCTTCTTGTCCTGCCGGGCAGATACGTGTGTGTGAAGCGCCTCAGCTCTGCTGCCAGGAAACCGCGGGGATCCCTTTGCTTTTCAGAGATAATACCTCTGCCCGCTCTCCTCAAAAGAAACCGTAGACTCACAGAATGGTTTGGGTTGAAGGGACCTTAAAGGCCACCCAGTGCCACCCCCTGCCCTGGGCAGGGACACCTCCCACCAGCCCAGGTTGCTCCAAGCCCCGTCCAACCTGGCCTTGAACCCCTCCAGGGATGGGGCAGCCACAGCTTCTCTGGGCAACCTGGGCCGGGGGCTCACCCCCCTCACAGCAAAGGATTTCTTCCCAATATCTCATCCCAATCTCCCCTCTTCCAGTGGAAAACCCTTCCCCCTCGTCCCATGGCTCCCCTCCCTGCTCCAGAGTCCCTCCCCAGCTTTCCTGGAGCCCCTTTAGGGACTGGCAGGGGCTGGAAGGTCTCCCCGGCGCCTTCTCTTCTCCAGGCTGAACCCCCCCAGCTCTCTCAGCCTGTCCCCACAGCAGAGGGGCTCCAGCCCTCCCAGCATCTCCGGGGCCTCCTCTGGCCCCGCTCCAACAGCTCCGTGTCTCTCCTGTGCTGAGGCCCCAGCGCTGGAGGCAGCACTGCAGGGGGGTCTCCCCGAGCGGAGCAGAGGGGCAGAATCCCCCCCTCGCCCTGCTGCCCACGCTGCTGGGGATGCAGCCCAGGCTGCGGGGGGTTTCTGGGCTGCCAGCGCACGTTGCCGGCTCGTGTTGAGCTTCTCGTCCACCAACACCCCCAAGTCCTTCTCCTCAGGGCTGCTCTCCAGCCATTCTCCGCCCAGCCTGGATTTGTCCTTGGCATTGCCCCCACCCAGGGGCAGGACCCTGCACTTGGCCTGGTTGAACCCCATGAGGTTCACAGGGACCCACCTCTCCAGCCTGTCCAGGTCCCTCTGGATGCCATCCTGTCCCTCCAGCGTGTTGACCGCGCCACTCAGCTTGGTGTCATCGGCAAACTTGCTGAGGGTGCCCTCAATCCCGCTGTCCACGTCACCAACAAAGACGTTAAACAGCACTGGTCCCAGTACTGACCCCTGAGGAATGCAGCTCGTCACTGGTCGCCACGTGGACGTTGGCCACAACCCTTTGAGTGCAGCCATTCAGCCGGTTCCTTGTCCACAAAGTGGTCCGTTCACTTCGGTCTGTCCATCCATTTGTCCGTCTGCTCCCCATGCGGCATCGTTTATCGCCTTTTAACTGCTAATTATTTCAGGGGAACGAGGCGTGCCGTAACCGAGTATCTTGAGGAGCAGTTGCGACCTCGCCTGTGTCTTATACAGCGCTGAAGAGGTCGGCTGTAGGGAAAAGTTTACCTAAACCACAGGATTCAAGGATCATTCAACCAGCCAACCTACGCTGTGTGTTCGGAGTTGCATAAAGGCATTTCCAGACGACTTGGAGTACCTTTAATGCGGAAGAGCCGTACCAAACGTAAGGATGAAACTTGTTTCAGTCGTGCTCGTCGTTCTGATCCTCATTTCTTCGGTGTTTCTTCGTTAGTTTGTCTGCGGGGCAGAGCGTTCGTAAAGCGCGCGGCGCAGATAAGCGGCTGCAAGCTGCTGCGTTGGGTTTTGGTTTTTTTTTTTCCCATCGTGGGTGAAGTGCGGGTTGGTTTGTCGTTTAATGTTGATTCATAAAGTGCTTTCTAGGAGGCAGAAATTATACGTAGCTCGTAGCCAGGCGGGGTTCATGTAAGTGACTAATTCTGATATGGATTTCCTTTGATCTGTCCCTAAAGTTAATTTAATGGTAATATTGGGTAGAAGTATAACCCCTAACTAAATAAAAAAAAAAACAAACCCAAAACAACCCAAAACACCTTTTACCAATCGAAGCATGCTGGAAATAATTTTGGCGTCCTTTTCCAAACCATTTTAAGGGAAATAAAATCTCGCTGCCCTTGCACCCCGCCGTCAGTGCTGGCGTGCGGGGAGGAGCCCACAAAGCGCATGAGAAACGGGTCGTCTCAGCGAGGAGAACCCGGGAGGTGAAAGAAGTCGGGCACTCGCCGCCTTCCGCCTTGTTTACAAACCTGGTTTAAAGCTTTTTCGGTTTCGGGTGATGAGAAGGGAATTCCATGTAAAACCCCCGCGTTGCCTGCAGCCGGGTGGTTGGAACCTTCGAGCGCCGATCGGCCGCAGCGTCTGACACGGCCACACTCGCTGTCCCCTCCCGAGGTCCTCGAAGGTGTAAAGCAGGTGGTAGGGATTTGCTTTAGCGTCTCGGACAGCCTAGATGTGTTTGGTGGTGTCACGTCGCTCTTCTTTTGTGTGTGCTTGTTCTCGGTGCCGCCTGTTGCTTTGAGGCTGGCGTGGGTTGGCGTTGTCCAACCAACCTTTCATCCCGGCCTTTCATCCCAACCCCTTCGTGTCCAACCCTTCATCCCTAAACCAAAGAGCTGCTTCCCAAAATCCGCGTGTCCTGCACCCTGGTAGCCAGAGAATCACAAAATGGTTTGGGTTGGAAGGGAGGGACCTTAAAGATCATCCAGTTCCAGCCCACCCCATGCAGCAGGTCAGCCTTGGGACAACCGGCTGGAAAGCAACGTGGTGGTTTGGGGTTTAGGAGATCAAGTTGCCCCTGGGCTGCATTAGGATGGGTAAACCCTGCAAGAAGGACCAGGGCTGAGGAGGTCTCCGTCCTTGGAGACATCCATAACCGCCCTGAATGGGCTTGACTTAGGTGGCCTCTGCTTTGAGCAGAGACCTCCAGGTCTGCTGCTTCCAAAGGCCTCCAGGTCTGCTGCTTCCACCCTTAGTTACTCTGTGATTCTGAGGTTTAGGTTTTTCTGGTGGCTTATTGAAGTCTTCCTTGCTGCAATGTAAATCTTCCACGGTAAAGATCGCCTACGGTAGCAGTTGAATTCTTTCAAGGAAGGGGCCGGAGATTATAATTTGGGGAAAAAAACCCAACAAGTTAAACATGTTGGTGGAAGCCCAGAAGGAAAACAGCAGGGTTTTGCCGAAAAGCCCACCACATACTTGCCTTTTGAGCTGGAAGCCCTTGGTTCTCACAGCACCTCCACCTCGTCATTTGTCTTTGTGCTGGTTTGGTATCTGTCTCTCAGACTGGCGTCGAACAGGCCCGTTTCTTCCTTAAATTTGATGTGCTGGAAAAGGAGAAAAGTTTCAGGGGTCTTTGCTGGACTCCGTCACCAGTCCTGGCCTCGTGGTGAAACCGCGTCTCCAGCGCACAAGCTGCCGTCTGTTTTCTCAATAACCAACCCAAGTCTGGCTGGCAGACCGTCTACTGGAAGATGCCTACCTTTACTGGACCTCTTAAATCACCTTCAAAGTCTTGTGTCGTGGTTTTGGCCAAATGAGCCAATGGCCGGCGACAGATGCTCCTCCCCAGCCTCTCGTACACGGAGAGGAGATGGAGAGATCTACGAGTTTAGAAGAAGCTAAACTACTTTAATGAAATACTAATAATAAAAAGGAAAACAATTAAATAGATACAGCATATATAAAACTGTATTAAGCTCCCAGGATGACGTCACCGGCAGGCACTGGGGAGGTCCCAGGCCGGACTCGGCAACGGGTGGGAACTGGATTCCACAGATGGAGTCAGGAACTCACGGATCGGGATCAAAGGCAGACGAACAGACAGGGTCCTCCTCGGACGTCGGCCATTGAAGGAAGAGGGCTGAGCCTTTGATCCCTCAGCTTTTAAGCCGAGCGTGGGGCAGATGGGATGGAATACCCCTGTTGGTCAATTTTGGGTCGCCTGTCCTGTCCGCTCCTCCCCGCAGGTGGGACCCCTCTGCGCTTTTCCGCTTCCGACCCTCCAACGGGGCAAATAACGAAATGAGCCGACCTTGGTTGTTACAGCAATAAGTACAAGCCGGGGCCTCTCTGCGTACCATCCCTTGGCACAAACTGTAAACATTGGTCTTACCCTGAACGAGCTGTTTTCGACGCAACGTGCAGTTAATTTCGGAGAGTTGGAAGAGGCCTAGCTAAGAAATAAAATTACTGAACCAGAAAGTTGGTTCTGTTTTACCTCAAACCAGGACATCTTGTTGAGCAGAAGACTTGACTTTGCATGCATTCTCTTTGCCTAAAGCTTGCTCGAGCTCAGTGCGGCGACGTCCGTTAGACCCGTCCTTCAAAAGCCTGTAGGAGACCCTGGGGAGAGGCTGCTCAATAGCTGAGAGGGTTGGTCAACTGTCTTGGCTTGGGAATGATGACCTTGGGCGTATCGTCCTTTGGAGGTACCACTTGACCGAAGAATGGAGACAGGCAGCTCTTTGTCGGGAGGCCGGGGTGTAAGAGAAGCGCCTTGGGGCTGCCTTTCAAGCGTGAAGCCTCCCCTGTTTTCAAAGCTTTATGGCTCAAGCCAGCCTTTGTCTAAAAAGGATCCATAAAATTGAAGACTCCTTCAATTAGGAGCTCCTCTGGCTGGTGCTTCAGCTTCTGTATGTTCCGTTCTGCGAGTAACCCTTCTGCCAGCAGGGATTGAATGGACTGGACGCTTCTCTTCCTCAGGTTGGCTTCTCCAGAAGGACTTGCTTGTCATCGAAGGTTTCTGGCTGGAGTGAGCGACGTTGAGTTGTTATGAGCTCTCTCCAACCTTGGCACCCAATGTGGTGCAGCGCTCTCTCTCGTGGTCTCCTGCTCCGTGCTAGGAGATTGAATTCTGGTGGAACTCACTTGTTTCTGGTGACCATCACGTTCTAAACTGGGTTTGGAGCTTAGGGAGGAGCTGGGGCCTTCACAGCTGCTTAGAGCCATCTGCACGCCCTTTGGCTAGATGTGCGTAGCCAAACTCCATGAATTTTCTTAAATTCACATCTCGAGTCTTTCGGTGCCTCACGTTCTGCACCGATGGGATGCAGCGAGCAGTTCCGTGGGATGCTCGTTGAGGGATGCTTCCTGCCACACTCCCATCAAATGACGGCAGCCCTTGAGATGTCCGTGTGGTTCTTCGTCTCTTTGTCCAGCCCTCACCCTTCACAATCTGTGGTGCCCATTTCAGTTCCCTCTCTCCATCTCCGCTGTCTCCAGGGTCTCATCAGCTAAACTGAGGTTGCTTCTGGCAGTTGGTGGGCCAGATGGAGGAGGAGGTGGTGGGAATCAGTTGCGTCACTCAGGAGCTGTAACATTAGCTGCCGTAAGCTCGTTCTCTTGTAGGTGGTCACTCTATAGTACCGGGGGCCAGAAGGTGATGCGGTGCCAGCAGTAGGTCCTTCTGCGTGGGCTGGAGAACAGCTGAGGTAACTGCAGGGAAGGCGACGGTCCCTTTTCTCCTGGAGATTCACGGCTTGGGGACCGAGCCCAGGACTGGAGCTGGGGAGGCGGTTCTGCGCCAAGGCTGGTAGATGTGTCCTCCTACCTAAAATCCTTCTGCCTCTTGGGCAGCGCATCCTCTTCTGAGTGGAAGAGGCAACATTACTTGGGTTTGAGAGCCGCGTATGGTTTCCAACCTCCCAGTGGAGGTCCTCTTTGAATTTCCTTCTAGCTGCAAACGGCCCAGCTCTTCTCTCCAGGAAGGACGCGTCTTCCCAGCTCCGTCTCCACCCAGCTCCAGGGCGGAGGCTCTTTCCATCGAGGTTCTTTCGTCAAGGCCGTGTTTGTGTAGGGGCTGGGATGGCATCGACGTGAGCGCGTGGCTGCTTTGTGAGGATGGGGCTGGGAGGCTTGACGTGGGTATGGGTGGTTTGGGCATGGAGTACTCATTCTGCTCTGTAGAAATCTTGGAAGAAGGTTTTTATTTATTTAAAACTTCCTACTGTGGTGCTTCATTCATGAATCTTAATGCTTCTGTCCTCCAGCTGATGATCTCTTCCCTCTGGATGCCACCAGCACGGCATCGCTGTGGTCCTCTTTCCTTGCAGAAAAGTGAGGGATCTGCAGAAAAGTGATGGATCTTCAGAAAGCGAACAGCAAAATGGTGAAAAATACACTTGGTGTTTTTTGCAACTGTTTTCAATTGTGACCTTCTGGGGTTCTAACGCTACGAGTCGTCTCGAAACAAATGCCTCCTCGTCTGCCCGTTTGTTAAAATTGAAAGAAATACTGCTTTTTTGGGGGTGTGGGGAGGGCGTTTTCTTTGCGTGAAGGTCCCCAGGCTCGCCTTGTTTACGTCTCTTGTTGTTAAAGGCCGTGTAAACACCCGGCTCGTGTTTCAGCCCGGTGTTCAATGTCAGGCTGCAAATGTTCTGCCCTTCGGCGCGGGGTTGGGGTTTTTATCGAGAAGGCGGGTGCCTCCGGACGGAACCCTTTGGCTGGGGATTTTTGGGTTGGGAAGTGAAGATTGGTGTAGCTGATAAGGTCCTTGGGGTGTCCCCTCTGCAGGGTTAAGGAGGGGGACGTTGTCACCCGGGCTGGGTTAGTTCGTCCTCACGGGTCTCTCTGGAAACCCAGTTGGAGCCCAGTCTGCTCGTAGGTGAAAACGAAGAACGAGCTTTTATTTTCCAAGACTTCCAAGGCGGGCTGAATTCCACGCGCGCGGAAGAGCCGTGCCTGCCCCGCGGTAGCCGTGCGCTCTCGGTGGGAAGGCAATTTGGATTTAAAAACCCCAAATCCGCAAGGCTTGGGGCGCTTTGCGAAGATCCTCCGTGCCCAATCTGATGGTGGCGGGGCCTCGTCTTCCTTCCCCCGAGCGCCTGTATTCTGCGGGATGCTCTTAACTCCCTTTTTTTTTCTTTTTTTTTTTTTTTTGGCGATCTGGTGGTCAACGCTAGAACCTAAAATCGTTCTCGTCGGACATCTTGGAAATATTTTCTTGTCGCGTGCCCAGAAAACAAACCCCTAAATCATGTTAACCTGAAGTGCTCGGCTGCGCCCCGGTCGTTGGCGAGGTGTGTTCTTCTTTGCCATGAGATGCAGGTTGGGTGTTCGATAGCTGCGGCCGGAGGCTACGAATTTATTTATTTCCCAACTTGACGTTTCTTTAAGGTCTTCCTTAGCTGTCCTGCTGCCGTGTACGTCTATTCTTGCTACGTACTATTGCAGGGTGGGTTTTTTTTCCCCCTACGTATTGATCGCTAATCATCGTTGGAGCTGTCTGAGGACGCGCCAGCCGATTTATTGCAACTTTTTGGAGGCTTTACGTAATTTCTGAACGTGCCGCGGTAAATTCGGGGCATGCAAATACCTTCTTTTCGTACCGCCGGTCATTAGGGATCACCAAACCATTAATAATGACGGGAGCTTTGTTGAATCAGCGGCTTCCAGGCGGGTGTATAGCGGAGCCGGGGCTTGTTGGCTTTGATTATTTTTTTTTTTGGGTCATTTTTGGTAGGATCTCCGTATACGCTTACTGCCGAGCGCGTAATCGTTCAATTCTGAACGCTGCGGAAAAACCTGTGCCCGTTAATACAGTCGAGAAAGTTTTTTAAAAGGAGTCGCGGAGGGTCTGGTGCGATTCGAGCTTAAGTGTAGTTATTGCGTTTCTCAAGAAGGGCTTTTTATTTATTCCTAGCTTGGGAATTACCTGGGGTGAGCATAAATAAATCCGTACGGACGTTTCCGTCAGAAATACGTCCAACTTTTTCTTCCTACCCGTTTTGAAGTTTTTACGGGCGAGTTGTGGGCCAGCAATAGCTGGAGTTCTTGGAGAGGGTTTATTTAACGGCTGGAGAGGAAGGATCAAAGCCCGGTACCGGCAACGGAGCTTGTCTGAAAGGAGGCAGCTCGGAAAGAGTCTCCTCGGAGGCTTCGAAGCCTGGTGAGCACCATCCGATGGCCCCTGGCCGGCCGTGTGTCCGCGGGCAGCTCGTCCCTCCCTCCCCCGGCAGCGGCGGAGTCGCCTGTCGCTATTTCTGCCCGTCTTCTGGGGCTCTTCCCGTTGTGTTTGGACGCGGTTGTTTGCTTGAATTTTTCAGGGTTGAGCTACAAGGAGGAGGGGAGAGGGGAGAACGCCGGAGCGCGGAGTTTCCCGGTCGTACGTTTGTCTCCCGTCTGGGCACTTTTGGGTTTGACGGTCATCTCAGGTGCTACGTGCTGGGACAGGAAGGCCGTAGAAATATCTTCCAGCAAAATTTCAGGCAGTAGAATCGTAGAGTGGTTCGGGTTGGAAGCGACCTTAAAGATCATCCAGTGCCACCCCTCTGCCATGCGCAAGGACACCTCCCACCAGCCCAGGTTGCTCCAAGCTCCGTCCAACCTGGCCTTGGACACCTCCAGGGATGGGGCAGCCGCAGCTGGAATCAGGAGCTGAGCCCTGGGCTGATGTCACCTATAAAGAAATCAGAATTTTACTTTGCCGGATGCGAAAGAGGCTGTTTTTTCGCTGGGAATAAGCCTGGATCGTGCTGACCTTGACCTGAAGCCTTGAAGAACCCGGTAACCGTTCTCCTGTCCCCGTGCGAGATGCTGCAGACCCCTGGGCACCTCCCTGACTGCGGACCCGGGACGTCTGGTGGTGTGTTGGAGACCGTCGCTGTTCCTGGGCCCCCGCGGGGTCGAGAAGTTTCGAAAGGTGATTATTTCTAATCTCAAGATGAATTTTGTTCGGTCTCTGCGCGGCAGAAGACGGATGGGGGAGCGAGGAATCCCCAGGAGGCGTCTCAACAGCAGAACTGGAAGGTTGGCGTCCCAACGTGGCGTCCCCGGACGGGGACGGGGGGGATCCTGCGCAGGGGGGGGAAACAGAGGTGCGGGGTTCATTTTACATTTGGGAAACTGAAGGTGGAGGGCTTTTAATTACGGAAGCCGACAAGCGGGGCGCGGGAGAGCTCGCTGAACGGGGATTCGTCGGCGGAACCCCTGCGCGCTCTGTACGCGCTCTGCCGACGCGGGATCGAATTCTCACCTACGGATGCGGCTCTTTACTCCAAAGACATCTGGAAGGCAAGGCTAGACAGACCGCGTTTTTTTTTAAAAAAAAATAAAAAATATATATATTTAACCTGATCCTAGTGGGAGGTGTCCCTGCCCGGGGCAGGGGGGTTGGAGCCAGGTGATCTTTAAGGTCCCTCCCAACCCAAACCGTTGTGTGATTGGAACAACCGGCCAAAGGTTTTGATGAAATCTCCTGTGCTAAAAAGACTGAAATGGGGACTGGAAGGGTTGTTTGGTTTTTTTTGGTTTTTTTGTTTTTTTTTTTTTAAAATACGGAGGTTTTACTTCACACTGGATTTAATTCGGGGAAGTCCTGCGGCTCGAAGGATGTCGGAGCTGAGGGCCGCGACGCCACGGCCTCGTCGCATGGTTCGAGCTCGGAAATGCCGAAGTACCGCTTCCAGGTGTCCAAATCTGTTGAATTTGGCATTTTTTTTTAAACGCTGTTAAACCTAAGAGCAGTAATCCTGCTGCCTTATACAGACACCAGCTCGTGTTCAGTGCCGCCTTAGGTCCACGAAGGGCGAAAATTCCCAGTGTTTCAGTAAAATAAAACATCGGTCCGTCTTATTTTACCATTCCGGGCCGGGCGAGGGTAATGCCCAGGTGCCCTTGCGCGCGGAGGGTGCTTGAAACGTGTAAAAATAAAAATACCCGGGACCACGCTGTGGGTTTTGTGGGTGTCTGACCGAGCTCTCCTTCGATCTCCAGAGGGTGGGCTGCGGAACCTCCTGGACCTCATGAACCCAAAACCTGATTTTTCAATAAAAAAACCCCCCCCGTTTTTCCATCCCGCGGTACCCGCTGTGCTGTTGCTCGGCCGAATCACCGCGTCCTCTGGGCTGGCCCGGTGCAGCACAAGGCTCTGCGTCCCTCGGGGGGTTATCGGCGCATCCCAAAAAGCTTTTTTTTTTTTTATTTCCCCCTTTCCGTAGCTCAAAGGAAGCTCAGGAGGAGAAGTTTGCGTCTGGGAAGGCAACAGCCTGGATCCGCTTTTCTGCACGGATGTTTCCTCCGGGTCGAGCAAGGGGATGGCTCTTTTTTTTTTTTTTTTTTTTTTCCCTGGGATTTCCATTCCTCGTGGCAGCTTCGAGTGGATGAAGAACCTTAACATCCACCCCTGGCAGTGGCTGGTGTCACCGCCTGGGTTTTTGCTTATAAAGTGGGGTTTTTTTTAAAAGGCAAAGGGAGAAAATCCTTGGTACTGTAGGTGATTTTGAATGTGTTTAATTTATTTAATCCTTCCCTTCGCTGTGCTGTTGGACCTGGATAGACTTGAGATATAGCTGAAGTCCTCTGTGGTGGCTGTGGGGTCCTGCCTTGCTGGCCATTAACCATTAAAAAAATTAGAAATATCCGCCGTCCTCCAGTCCCGAGACCTTTTGGAGTCCAAGGGAGTGATTTTCGTAGCAATTCCAGTGCTAGAAAAGAGGGTCTGGTGGCGGTGGATGTCTGTCCGGGTGCGGGTCCGAGGAGGGGGCTGATGGGAACCCCGCGCACGGGCTGGGTCGTCTGCGTTGATTAGTTCAAGCCGAAATGCAGATTTCGGCTGTTCGGGAAAAATAAAGCGTTAATTTTCATTTTAAAGAAGCAAAACCACGCGATCTTCGCAAAGCTAAAATGTGTTGCGGATGTTTCAGGAAAGGAAGAGGATTTTATCAGTCGTCCGAGTCCTTTGAAGATCTCGTTCCTTAACAGGAGACCCCCAAATCCAAGGGTTTCTCCCCCAGCCGTGCCCACGTGCTCCGGTGGTGGCCCCCGCCGTCCCGTGGTGGGGTTTGGTGACGCTTGGTGGCCCGCCGAGCTTTTCGTTGCCCGATTTGGCTTCGTTGTCCCACCAAACCCCGGGCAGTCGGTGCCTCCGCAGGTCGGAGCGGTGCCGGGGGTGCAAAGGGCTTGTCCCCCGTGGCATCTCGGCGAGGGTGGCGAGGGGTCTGCCCGGTGGTGGCCACCGCTCCTCTGGCTCGCCCAGCGCTTTCCTGGTCTCGTGCCAGCCAGGTGGCCGCTGGTTGCCTCTCCGAGGCCGGGCAGACGATGGTTGCCCTCGTTGCCGTCTCTCCTCCAGGCTCTTCGGCGCATCCGTAGCCCGCTGCGGAGTCACCCGTCCCGGTGTGTGCTCTTAGACGGGCCCGGCGGCTTCAATCGTGCAATTACTTATCTTTATTTTGGTCCGGGCAGACCTTTATCCAAGCCTTCTTTTTCCGTTTCTCCCTTGCTGGGCTCTCTCCGGGTTTAGGCGCAGCAATTCTCCAGCTTAGCCCGAAAAAAGCCTCTTTTATTGCTTTTTATTGCAAGAACGGGCATCGGATCCGTTCTCCCGGAGGGATTGTGGTACCCGAGCATCTCCACCCGTGTCAGGTCCGCGCTGGGAGCTGATCTCCTCCGTCAGCGCGTCGGGGAGGTGTCGCCTTCGTTAGCCAGCCCCCGCCGCCCGAGCTGGGACGGCGACACGCGTGGACACTCCTGGGGAAAAATTACGGGGGTATTTATGGGGAGAGGATGTGTTTTCGTCCGGGGGAATTTGGGCTTTGTCCCGTTGGTACCCGCTGGGGTTGCTCCCCGCCCGCTCGCTGAAGGTGCCGTGCTTTTCCCTCCAGGTCCACGCCTGGGAGATCTCGGACCAGCTGCTGCAGATCCGTCAGGATGTGGAGTCCTGCTACTTCGCGGCGCAGACCATGAAGATGAAGATCCAGACTTCCTTCTACGAACTCCCCACGGACTCCCACGCTTCCTTACGGGACTCTTTGCTCTCCCACATCCAGAACTTGAAAGACCTGTCGCCGGTCATCGTCACTCAGGTGGGGGCTGAGCAGGGGGGTGGAAGGAGCCGCTCTATCGATGCCTGCGAGCGAGGGGGGTCGCAGGCTGCTCTCAGCGGAAAAAACCTGGACCCCTGAGTCCTAATTTGCCGTTGAGAGCCGACTGGTGGCCAGGCTTGTCTCACAGCCCGTCCTTGCAGAAATCGCCAGCTCCGCGGTGGGGGGATAGGTGCTGCAGGTCACGCTCCTCCAGCTTTTGTCACCTCTGAGACAAAGCCCTTGGTCTCCCTTGGTTGCTTTTCCTCCAGGACGGAGGAGGACGATGCCGGCAGCCAGCCCGGTCGCGCCTCCCGGCGCAGGGTTGTTTGCCCTCCGTCGTTATTTGGGTCCTTTCGTTAAATCAGTTACTTTATAGTTTGCTGTTTGGAGAGGCTGAGAGGAGGAACGGCTGCTCCTGGGGTTTTCCCTGTGCTCGGAAATAGGGAGAAAACATCCATATGGCCAGGAACGACCTGGGTGACCGGAGGGAATTCTCCCGAGGCGCTGGCGTGTTTCAGAAATCCTTCCGTTCTCTATACAGCATTCCCGTTATCCCGTTATTCCCAGGCACGGGGGTGTCCGACGCAGCACAGACTGGGGCGAGGGTGCCTCTTCGGCCCCTAAAGAGCCCGGGGGGAGAATATCACCCCGTCGGCGGCCACATGGAGTTAATCACAGGGATATTGGCAATTAATATCCTGCCGAGCGCGGGTCTGACGGTCGCAGCACCTTTTCTCCCTGGGCTTTTTGGGCAGATTTCGTCGGTCGCCGCACTTAGCTGTGTTTTTTCTTTCTCCTCTTCCCCTTTCAGCTTGCTTTAGCAATAGCAGACCTTGCCCTGCAAATGGCTTCTTGGAAAGGCTGTGTACAAACACTGGTTGAAAAGTAAGTAATTGTTTATGTCGTTAAACTCTACGGTGTTCCTCGAGTAAATGCGGAGCGGGTGGACCTGCGCCGTCCAAAAAAGCAGGGAAGCAGCGAACGGCCTGACGATGGGGCAGTTTTTCTTTCCGGATTAATAATTGAAAGCGTTTTGGATGGTGGCAGGGGGAGGTGGGGCTGTCTGTGGCTCGGTGTAACGGAGAGGGCGTGCGCGCTTCCGCAGGCACCGCTCTGAGCCTCCGCGATTTCCCGCATCCCTGCTTTTGTTGGGTGATGATCCCGCCGTACTTCTGTAGCGGGAGGGCACGTGGTTTGTCTGGGCAGTGTCACTTAGAATCACAGAACGGGTTGGGTTGGAAGGGACCTTAAAGGCCACCCAGTGGCACCCCCTGCCCTGGGCAGGGACACCTCCCACCAGCCCAGGTTGCTCCAAGCCCCGTCCAACCTGGCCTTGAACCCCTCCAGGGATGGGGCAGCCACAGCTTCTCTGGGCAACCTGGCCCAGGGGCTCACCCCCCTCACAGCAAAGGATTTCTTCCCGATATCTCATCCCAATCTCCCTCTTCCAGTGTAAAACCCTTCCCCCTCGTCCCGTGGCTCCCCTCCCTGATCCAGAGTCCCTCCCCAGCTTTCCTGGAGCCCCTTTAGGGACTGGCAGGGGCTGGAAGGTCTCCCCGGCGCCTTCTCTTCTCCAGGCTGAACCCCCCCAGCTCTCTCAGCCTGTCCCCACAGCAGAGGGGCTCCAGCCCTCCCAGCATCTCCGGGGCCTCCTCTGGCCCCGCTCCAACAGCTCCGTGTCTCTCCTGTGCCGAGGCCCCAGCGCTGGAGGCAGCACTGCAGGGGGGTCTCCCCGAGCGGAGCAGAGGGGCAGAATCCCCCCCTCGCCCTGCTGCCCACGCTGCTGGGGATGCAGCCCAGGCTGCGGGGGGTTTCTGGGCTGCCAGTGCACATTGCCGGCTCGTGTTGAGCTTCTCGTCCACCAACACCCCCAAGTCCTTCTCCTCAGGGCTGCTCTCCAGCCATTCTCCGCCCAGCCTGGATTTGTGCTTGGGGTTCCCCCGACCCAGATGCAGGACCTTGCACTTGGCCTGGTTGAACCTCATGAGGTTTAGGCGTGATGGGCTCATGGGCTGGGAACGCTTTTGCTGTTTTTCTGTTGAAAATTTGAGCTAATCCACTGACGGAGGCTCCTCTCGACAGGGCTCTGCCCTTGCAGCTGCACGCCGGAGCGTGTTTGCAATCAGCCTTGTGCTGAATCTCTTCGAAACGCCCCTCCGTCTCTCGCGGTGCCGTTCACCTGCCTGGCTCTCACCTGCCGTCATGCATTGTCCTTCCTCCCGTCGTTTCAGGTACAGCAATGACGTTACATCACTGCCCTTTCTGCTGGAAATCCTCACGGTGCTGCCAGAAGAGGTTCACAGCCGATCCTTGCGCATCGGAGCCAACCGTCGGACCGAAATCATAGAAGATTTGGCCTATTACTCCAGCACGGTCATCTCTCTGCTGGTAAGGAGACCCACCTGGTCAACTGCTAAAGAAGCTCATGCAGCTTCTTCTCCCCCTCCACGTCACTGATCCATCCAGATCGTTCCAGGTCGGACGTGATCTCTGTGGAACAAGCTGATTTTAGATATTTTGGTTCCAAGCAGATCAAAATCACGATCAGGTTCCTGTTGTCTTTAGTCTCCTGGACTGTCGGTTCAGCAGTTGGTTGGGACTGGATTCCTGCGCAGGCTGGGGCGGTTTTGTCTTGGTTGAGGGTTAAGCAAGAAATTACTTCAGCCTATTATGGGGGTGTGCGTAGGTCTCTAGACGTTCCTTAGACGTTCCTTAGACGTTCCTTAGACGTTCCTTAGACGTTCCTTAGACGTTCCTTAGACGTTCCTTAGACGTTCCTTAGACGTTCCTTAGACGTTCCTTAGACGTTCCTTAGACGTTCCTTAGACGTTCCTTAGACGTTCCTTAGACGTTCCTTAGACGTTCCTTAGACGTTCCTTAGATCTTCTCCAGATCTCCCTTAGATCTTCTCCAGATCTTCTCCGGATCCACACGTCTCTCTCCATATACATATCTCTTAGAAGAAGGGCATTCAGGTACTCGGAACTGTGATTTCTCTCTCTTCTCCCGCCCCTTTCAGACGTCAGTACATACCTAATTTCTGACCGCTGTGTGATAAGCCGAGGTCGTGCGTTTAGCTGCAGGTCACGTTCAGTATTGGCCCAACGGAGAGACTCAACCCCAAGAACGAGACTGTTGTGGGCCCCAAATCAGGGCAGGTTTGGGGAGCAGAGAGCAAGCGTTGAGGTGAATCGCTTCAGGGACTGAGAAGAAATACTCCTCGCTGGCGACGCTTTTCACGCTCTTCAGTCTTATTTGAGCCCAGTGAATGAATGGCCAACCTGATCCCCGACTCGGGCTTCCAGTGGAGCGTGTGCCGTAGCCTCCAGAGCTTCCCCTTAACCTTGACCATTTCATGCCGCTTATCTGAAGAAGGAAAGATAACGTGCCCTCGGCAGCGCCTATCAAGTCTGTAGCTCCTCCGAGCAGCTGCTTGATGTCACCGTTGCTCCAGACGGAGTCGAGGTTTGCCGCGTTTAATTGCGGCGCCTCGTCAGCGCTCGTCTCCCCGCTCCGCGGCCCCCTCGTTCCGTGCCCCGCGCTGGGCTCTCCCCGTCTCCCCCAGCCGCCTCCCTCGCGCCCTGCTGCTCCGTCGTCCTTTGGTGATGGAGTTGTGGCCGGTGAAGACAGGAGGAACCTTCACCTTCAGGATACTTTATCCGCGTGAAATGCCCCGTGTTTTTATGCCGAATCTCCGTCCCTTTGCTGTTAGACTGTCCTTTAGATTTCCTTCTCTTTGACGAGCAAAACTGTAGGGCTTTAGTTTGACCTGTCACCAACCATCTTCTCTTCTCCTCAACTGGTGGGGGTACTTCTTGGCTTTTCTCAAACATCGTGGCACGTCCCTAGCAACCCCGCTGCGCAGAAATACGGCGTCAAGCTCCGGGCTCGCTCTCCGGAGCAGAGAGAAGGGGGGGGATGTCCCCTGTCCCCCCGCCCCGGGGTTTGATTCTCTGCCCAGAGAAGCTTCGCCTCTTGCGGGGCATCGCTTCGTCTTCCTCCGGGCTCCCGTAACCTGCCGTTTCCTTCGGCCCCTCCTGCCTCTCGGGTGTTAGATGCAGCCCCCGATATCCCTTCCCTCTCTCAGTCGCCTTCTCGGGTGGGACCCAACGCAGCTCCCAGCAGTTTTCCTCGGTTTAACTGGGGGGAAAAAGGCGGAGTAGAGGTAAGAAGGGCTCGGTTTAAGTTTGCACCTGGCCTGGAAGCTTTGCAGCAGGTCCCTCTACTGGTTTCACGCTGCTTTTTGTGGGTCCGTGGTTAAGAAAGCCACGGAGAGCAGCTGGAATAGAGGTAGGAGGGCGGCTGATGTTTCTGGTGGATGTTTCGTGTTTGTGAAAGAGGGTGTGGAGTCTCCGTCTCCGGAGACATTCCAAACCCGCCTGGACGCGTTCCTGTCCAACCTGCTCCGGGTGACCCTGCTTTGGCAGGGGGTTGATCTCCGAAGTCCCTTCCAACCCCTACAGTTCCGTGATTGTTCAACGCTTGACGTTCCCCGTGGAGGCCTGGGGAGGAGGCGTCATCCTCCGGCCTTACTCCGGGAACTCCGAGGGAAGGGGGATCGCGACGATCAGGGATGTCTCAGGACACAGAGTTGAGCTGCGTCCTCTGGTCGGGTCCGGCTTGAGAAGACTCTTTCCCCCTTTAAGCCGTTTGTGTCCCAGGAGAGGCCCGTGCCCTTCCCACCACCGCCGTTAGGGGAGCCCGGCTCCGCTTTTTCCCTGGGCTGACTTGTCTCTGAACCAGTCCTCGCTCGCTCCTGAAACTCTTGTCACCTTCCTCGAACCCCGGCGCCGTGCCATCCCTCCGCGCCGGCCCCAGCCCTCGGCGTTCTTCCTAGGACGGCTCGGAGAAGTCCGGCTGTCACATCGGTGAGACAGGACACGTCACCGCGCTCCGGTGGCTCGCAGCCCTACCGGAGACGAGGATCGCCCAGGGCCGTAGCCTTGTCCTAAGACTCTCTCCTCAGACTTCTCCGCGTCTGCCTGCAGCTTTCTTGGTAAATCCCAGCACGGAAGAGCACCTGAAGAGCAAAATTAAATTACTTTTTTTATGGATTTGAAGGCTAAATTCACTTTCTTGACCTACAATAATGGGGTTTTAAAAAATTGTGCAGGGACCATGAGGAAGTAGGACATTCCGCCTTCAGGACTGAACTGTCGAGCGAGGGTGAGGATCTCTGGCAGCGCTCCTTCGTAGGCTTGCTTGGGCTGGTCTCCGCTCTCTTCTGGGAGAAGGGATTTTGGGATCCTTCTCCGGGTCCTGCCCGTCCACCCGTTCTTCGGTTCCCTCAGCCCGGCGAGGTCAGGCCTTCCCTGGGGTCGGGTTTTGGTGAGGATGCTGCTGTGCGGCAGAAGTGTTGGCCATCACTGGAACGACACAGCGACGGTGCCTCGGGGCTGTCCTCGGGAGAGCTTTTGGGGTAGGTCTGGCCCTCAGGACCGATCCTCTCTTCGGCAGCGTTTTTTTTTTTTGCGTGGTGAGGAATACTAAATTGAGATTTGAGTGAGTTTAGGAGTTTATCACATATGAAACTCGGTGGTGTCTGCGCTCCACTGCTCTGAGACAGGATCCTGCAGAAAACCGATGGCCGGGGAATGAATGCAGACGCTCAAACTGCTTGTTCTTGCGTCTCTAACGGCGGCTGAAGTCGACTGAGGGGTTTTTGGCTCTGGCCCGACTTCTTACTAAGTCCAGGGCGACGTTACTGGGCGACGGGGATCTTGGAAGCGGTCCGCTCTCTTGGAGCGTCCTTCATGTGGACTTTGAGAGGATGCTCAAAGTCCACGTGCTCTTGAGAGGCTGGTTGCAGAACTGTCGTGTTCCTGAAAACAAAACCAGCGTGGGGACGTGGGCACCCTAGGTAGATGCAGAGTCCTCCCTGCTGGTGGGGGCATCCTCAGGTGTCTTCTGGTCAGAGCGTAGCTTCCACGTAGGAACAAGAGTGTTGTGTGATTGCTGGAAGTTGTGTTTCCCTCTTGGAGGGATCGCTGCTGACTGCCCCAGGCCCTCTGTCTTGTGACGGGTCATAGAATCACCGAATAGTTTGGGTTGGAAGGGACCTTAAAGGCCACCCAGTGCCACCCCCTGCCCTGGGCAGGGACACCTCCCACCAGCCCAGGTTGCTCCAAGCCCCGTCCAACCTGGCCTTGAACCCCTCCAGGGATGGGGCAGCCACAGCTTCTCTGGGCACCCTGGCCCAGGGGCTCACCGTCCTCACAGCAAAGGATTTCTTCCCAAGATCTCATCCCAATCTCCCCTCTTCCAGTGTAAAACCATTATCCCTTGTCCTGTTGCTACAGGCCTTGCTAAGACATTTGTCCCCGCCTTTCCTGTAGGCCATGGACATGCTCTCGATACCAGTTGTAGAGACTCCAGGATGGCTTGCAACAGTTATTTATTATTTTGCTTGGAATCATAGAATCATCTAGGTTGGAAGGGACCTTTCAGATCAAGTCCAACCATCAACCCAACGCTCCCAAGCCCACCACTGACTCAACGTCCCTCAGCCCCGCATCTGCCCAGCTTTGAAATCCCTCCAGGGACGGCGACTCCACCACTGCCCTGGGCAGCCTCTTCCAAGGCTTGACAACCCTTTTCCGTGGAAAACCGTTACCTAATACCCGACCTAAATTCCAACGCTCGCGAAATTGCGCGTTGGAGTTGGGGTCCTCAGGGCTTCTTCCTTCTCCTGCCGTAGATGACGTGCGTGGAGAAAGCGGGCAACGATGAGAAGATGCTCATCAAAATCTTCCGGTGCTTGGGGAGCTGGTTCAACCTGGGTGTCCTGGACAGCACCTTCATGGCAAACAGCAAGTTACTGTCACTCCTCTTCGAGGTGCTGGTGAGTATGTCTCTGGGGAAACGAGGTGGGGTGGGGGGCCTTGGGTGCCAGGAGAGCGTCACTTTTACGTCCCAGAGGGTGTGAGGAGCGGCGCTGCTGTCCCGTGGGCGTTGCGCGGGTACGGAAGGTGAGTTTTGGCCCCGCTCGGAAGCGGGGAAGAGCCGTCTCTCCGCGCGCGGCACCGGCTCTGTGCTCCTGACGTGATGATCCTCCTTTTGTCCGCCTTGGAGGACCTCGGGAGAGCAGCAGCACGGAGCAAGAGCCCTCTTCGGGCTGGCCCCGCCGGTTCCCACGGCTCTTCTTGCCTCCCGTTAGCCCCGGGACGCTGCGAAGGCGGCCCGTGAGGAACATCTAATACTGGCTGCTCTCTCCAGGGTGGGACCAGAAGCTCGCTTAAGGGTTTCCTCTGCCCGTGCGCCTGGTCCTTAGTTCAGGATTTGTGACGTGGGGACAGGACTGATGGAGGGGAAAGTACCGACAGAGTTTTCAGAAGTTAAGAAAAAAAAACCACCTGGGTGGTTTTTTTTGATTATTCCATGGAGGAAAGAGACGCTGCGGCTCCTTCAGGGTTATTCTTTCCTGCCCACCTCCTGGTTTGACCCGGAGAAGGTGCGCTCAGAGGCGAGCAGCGTTCCCTGTTCGTGGGCAGACTCCGACGTTGCCTGGTTTTACTGGGAATCGCGGCTTTTTCCCGTGGACGGGAGCGGAGCTGCCGCAGGGACAGAGGCGTCGGGTCGCGGGGACCTTCCTGCCGCCTTGCCCTGTCTCGTCCTTTCGTCTCCATAAACCCGCTGCTGCGCTCGCCAGCAGACAGCGCGTCAAGAGAAACCTTCAAAGGCTGTTAAATCTCCTATTTATATCTGCTCTCCTTATTCCCGCTCCGCTAATCACCAGGTTTGGAGGCTGTATTAAGCGAATGTCTTGTCTAGCTCACGCAGGAGCCGGTTCCGTTTCTTCTGCGATGGCCGTGGAACGCTCGGAGCGGAATAAAAGGTGTTCACGTCTTGAGAAACGGCCGTTTCTGGCCGCGTCCGTGGGTTGCCGCTGCTGTCGCAGTAGGCGCTGGGTGGACTTCGGAGCGTACGGAGGCTTTGAAAGGGAGAAATTCAGCCTGAAACACGTTGTGCGTGGCCTTTCCTCCAAGCCCGGTGGTTCTATGGGGCTCTGAGCAAAACCCGTCTGTTCTGTGCCCCGGTGACGCGAGCTTGCCGTCCCCGTGGCTTTAGGAATTGATGGGTTTTGGCTTTAGAGAGTTGTCTGTCGTTGAAGAAAACTGCATTTGCTTAATACTAAAATCACTGGGTTTGGGGGGTATTGTTTCGTTTTCTTCCCAGACTTTTCGATAAAACAGTATTTTATTCCTTTTCTGCCACTTTTCACCTTGGACCCGCTGGAGGTCGTTTGGGGTGGGTTTTCCTGCCCTGTGGGAGGGGGACCGGCTGCCGCAGGGAGGGCGGTGAGCTGGACAAAGAGAAAGGAGGGAATTCCCGCAGGACGGAGGTTTCTGCGGCGCGGGAATTGTCTGTTCCTCCTCCCCTCGTCAGACAGGATCCCTCATTTGCATCCGTTCCGTGGTGCCGATTTAATTAACGAGGGACGCAGAGGAGGGCTCCCGGAGCAGACCATCTTCCCGCCCCTCTCCTCCTTTTCGCTGTGTCGACGGCGCTTTTAAATCCCACGTTTTTCCCTCCCTCCTTCCACCCTCGCGCGGCACCGCGGATTGTCTTCCGAATGCGCTGGGATCTCCCGCGAAAGGGCGCGCGCAGAGCTGCCGCCTCTTTGTTCGCTTCGCGGTTTGCTCTCCCTCCTCCTTATTATGCCGGATTCGGCTCCCTCCTTAATTACTCAGGGCTCCGCGGGGGCCATTAAAGGCGCCCGTTAAATCAGCCTCGTGCAACCGCTATAAACATCCACCAGGCGGGACCTGAAATCCGCTTGTTCGGCCCCGAACCCTCGCAGTGAGAAATATTTGCCGTGTGCTTGTGAGAAACCTCGTCTCCTCCTTTGCCGAGGACTCGATGATCCCGATGGGTCCCTTCCAGCTTTTGGGACATTCGACGACCCAGCCGGGTAACGAGCAGCACGATGGGTTATTTCCTTCCCGGCTGGATTTCGGTTGGCGTTTTCCCTCCTGCGCTTGCCTCTCCCAAGGAAGACGCGGTGGGATCCCGCCGCGGAGGGTCAGCTTTGACCTCGGGCGTCCGCAGTGGTGGAGCACAGAGGCTTTGCGGGGCTGGTAGGAGGGGGTTCTCGGGGGCTGCGGCTCCGCAGAAGCTCTACAAAATATCTCAAGGACAACGAAAGGCTAATTTTCCCGTTACCGTCCCATTTCGTGCATAATCACCGGGCTCCTCTTCTCCTTTCTTGCAGCAACAAGACAAGACGTCGTCCAACCTCCACGAAGCGGCTTCGGACTGCGTGTGCTCAGCCCTCTACGCCATCGAGAACGTGGAGACCAACCTTCCCTTGGCCCTGCAGCTTTTCCAGGGCGTCCTCACCCTGGAGAGTGCCTACCACATGGCTGTGGCGCGCGAGGACCTGGACAAGTAAGTCAACGGAGGAAGGCCAGGCGCGGTAATTAACCGTCACCGCGTCCGTCCGTCCGCCCGCCCGCAGGTATTTTTGGAATCCGCCGTGTTTTCCTTCACTCTGACGTCTCTCCTGCGAATTTCTTGAAGGAGGACAAGTGACAAACGGCTTCCCACGCCCTTGGGGGAGACGATTTGTGCCCAGCCGGGGCTTCGGCAGAGGGGGGCCGTTGCCAGGCTCGCCTCGCCGGGACGCTTGGTCTTCCTCGCGGCGGGCGAAGCGCGCGGGGGGAGTATCCCGAGGTGCGGCTGGTGGGTTGCCAGCCTTAAAATAGAGTTTAGAAGCCACCTGTGGTGGCTCCTGCTGCATCCTTTCCATAAATGTCCGTACTGGCTCGGCTGTTCCCCACGGAAAGAGGTGCCGGATGAGTCTCGTTCTTGACTTAAAGAAACTTCAGCCTTCATCCCTTGGTCGGACACATCGAAACCAGCATCTTACACGTGTCGGGCGCTACGAAACGTCGCCGCTGGGATTGGAAACCCTCTGATCTCCAGCCCCGGTTAATTCTCAGCCAGTTGATGCTCACCCTCTGCCGCCGGCATTGCCGTAAGGAGAAGAGCTCCCCGGCGGGTGCTTATTCCCGGCTGCGTTGGCAGGTGGGAAGCAGCCGGCCTGGAGTTGGCGTAAACGAGCCGAGCTCTTTCAGCCCCGAGACGGTGTTTTCTTCTCCCCCGGGGCGATCCGTGGGGCTCCCCCGCCCCAGCGTTTGGCTTCCTCAGCGCGAGGGGCCGAGAGGTCCGTGCGGCTCCGGGAGGGATCGTGACGTCCAGGGGCATCGTGACGTCCCCCGCGTGCGGGCAGCGCCGGGCCTGGCACCTCTTGCCGTCCTCCTCACCTCGCCGTGTCGGTGTTCGGGGCTTTGTCCTGGTTTGAGGACCGATTTTTTTCTACTCGGTAATTTTACTTTTCGGTCAAGTCTCTTGTGGTTAACTCTCCGACGAGCCCTTCCGCAAGTGGTCAGAAGCGGACAACTTTTCCTTGCCCCAATTCCGACGGTTTTCGCTCTCTTCTTCCGCGCGCCTATGGCGTCCCAGCTTAACGAGCGAGCGCCATTAGCGCTCCCTCTTCCTTTTTTTTATGTGGCTGCGGCTAACGAACGTAGAGGAGGTCGGTTCCCTGAGATGGGTCTGGAACCTCCCTAGCACCAAACCGGTATTTCCTCTCCGTCGCTGCCTGCAGCCGCCCCGTTCCTCCGCGCTTTAGCCAGTTCAACCAGCTTCTGCCTGCCACCGCCGTCCGCTCTGCCCCATTTCTCCCGTTTTAAAGCGTTGCCGAGAAGAATTCGGTGGGGCCGGTCTAATTACGGGTGAACCCCTCTTGCCTTTAGCCCGTTTCCCTCCGAACTCCACGTATGTGGAAAACGAGGTAGGAATCGGCCCGCGTTTGCCAGACCCTCCGTCCCCGTTGCCAAACGCCGAGCGCGTTTTGTGGCTGCGCGAGGCGTCACCGTGGTTGGGGACCCCCCAAGACCAGCCGGGAAGCCGCAGGACACGTGTTCGGTGGCCGATTTTTTTTTTTTTTTGCCTCCTGAGATGGAGATCCGGCTCCTTCCACCCTGGAGCTGAGCAGATCCTCGCCTCTCGGCAGCCTCCTCGCCCCGCCGTGGAAAACTGATGCGTATCCTCATCGTTTTAGCTGCTGCGCCGCAAATCTTGAATTGTGCCGGTGTCTTCAGGGCGCAGCGATTCCGCCAACTGGGGTTTTTTTGGGTTTTTTTTTTTTTGTTTGTTTGTTTTTTGTTTCTTAATTACAGCTGAAAATCCCCGTGCTGTTTTTGTCGCCGTCCTTGGCAGGGGCTGGGCGCCGGTTCGGCTCCTGGCGATTCCGGCTTCATCTCTGCTCGTCTCGCCTCCCCCCGTCCGCCTCCCCGCGTTTCAACCCTCCTTCCCGGCGCTCGGCTCCTTGCTGCGGCTTTTCGGGTGACTTCAGGCGGGAAAAAACCCAACAAACAGCCCCCAGCTCCCCTCGTCTCAGCGTGGGGCGTGAGTCCCAGATAACGCGGGCGCCTTTGGCTTAAGGGAATTCCGCGTTAAACGCGATTTCCACGGGCAAAACGAGCCGTTACTCCTCCAAGTTAGCCCTTTCGGAATTGCGAATTATAAGGATAGTTCCTGATTTTCCTTCCTTCTAACAGAATTAGTCGTCGGTTGTCGGGCACGGGGAAGTTCGTTATAATCTCCTCTCTGCTTGGCCAGACCGACTCCGCCATCGCACCTCTGCCTCCTGGGATGTCCTGAATCCTAAATCCAAAGCCCGGGACGAACGGCTTATCTTCCCAAAATTCCTCATCTGGGGGTCGCTTTCCAGACCTCTTCCCCCGAAATCCCTCATTTAGGGTGGCTTTAGCGGGGAGGAGCCGTCCTCGGTGGGACGCCACCGCGCCGTGGCTCCGGGATTTTCCCTCTTCCTCTAAATTCTGTTTCTCTTCAGAGCATCCCGCGTTTATTTTGAAAAGTGGGGGGGGGGTTTGTGTATTTGTCTCCCGGAACGCGGCACCTTCGGGGCCCCGAGTTGGACTCCAGCTGTTTTTGTCACCTTTGTGGCTCCGGGTTCGGAGAGGTTTTACTCAGACGCTGGGGGCGGGGTGGGGGGGGCCAATATGAAAATTTTCATCGGATTTCGTCAGATTTGCCTATCGGGAACCCGGCGTTTTCACCGAACAAAGCCAAGTTCCCCTATTTTAAGTGTTTCCCAACCGCTGACGGAAAGCTAAAGCAGAAGTTGGTATTTCTCGGTCCGAGACGGGGCGCTGCCCGGACCTCATCTCCCCCCCGGGCTGGGATAACCGGTCCCCCGTGGAAGATCTTTCTGATTTGTGCCCTGTGTGTTTTTGTGTTTTTGTTTGGTTTTTTTTTTTTTTTTTTTTTAATTTCTTCACCAGGGTGCTCAATTATTGCCGCGTTTTCACCGAGCTGTGCGAGACGTTCCTAGATAAAATCGTCTGTACGCCGGGCCAGGGGCTGGGTGACCTGCGGACGCTGGAGCTGCTGCTGATCTGCGCGGGACACCCGCAGTACGAGGTGAGCCCGGCTCTGCCCCCGGCTTCCTCCCATCGCCCCGTCGCGCTCGTCCGGAGATGAGTCAGTGGAAAAACCTTTCTCTGGTGTTGCCACGTGGTTGGGAGAGGCTTCGGTTCCTCCGAGCTGCTGGCCCTGGGGCGCCCGCTGGGCGTTGGTGACGCAGAAATCTGGCTTCGCTTCCCTCTCCTGGGCGCGCGGGGCCACGAGCGCAGCTCTGAAAACCTCCGTTATTTTCTTGCCGCGTTTTATTCTTGCCCGGGTGGTTGTTGCCCAGAGAAGCTGGGGCTGCCCCGTCCCTGGAGGCGTTCGAGGCCAGGTTGGACGGGGCTTGGAGGAACCTCATCCAGTTGAAGATGTCCCTGCCCACGGCACGGGGACAAGATGCTCTTTAGGTCCCTTCCCACCCAAACCATTCCATGATTCTTCCAAACCTGTTAATTAAACCCCTGGCTTCCCTCCCTCCCTGTGCAAGGTCCCAGCGGGGGTGGACGGAACCGCTGAAGCCGTGATGGATGGGAGGTGGGTTGGGAATGAGCGAGTGCTTTCTCCAGGACCGGGTTTTCCGGAAGCTTCCAGAGCCTGAAAGTTCCTCAGCCCCGAGAACCGGCAGGCGAGTTAAGGAACGACGGCTGCTGCGGCGCAGCTTGTTTGCGGTGGAAACTGTGGAGCCGCTCTGCGGCGCTCGCCTGGGACTCGGCCACTCCTTTAGACCCCTTTCCAGGGCCGTTGAGCTCCATCTCCCTTGGGCATGGCCGTGTCCTGTGCCAGCGGTGCTTGGTGGGAACTGAAACTCTACAGCTGCTCCTGAAAAAAAATCCGCCTTCCTTTACTTGAGGGACGTGGCTTAGTGGTGGCTTTGGCAGCGTTGGGTCGATGGTTGGACTCAATGATCTTCAAGGTCTCTTCCAACCTAGACAATAACCCCCCTTGTAATAAAGAAGCCGTAGGCTTTGGAGCAACGTCCCCTTTCTTGGAGATGTTTTCTCCTCTCTTGGGTTGCCGTCCCCTCGCATCGTTAGCCCCGCGTCCCACCCCGAGCCGGCCGTTGGGATGGTTGGCCCATGGAAAGCCCGGGCAGGGGCGGTGAGGGTCTCCGGGTGGGGAAACCCCTCCACCCCTGGGGCTCTGGGGAGGACGGCGTAGACACAAAATGCCCCGTGGCTTGTTGGGGCGGGTTTGACCGATGTGAAACGAGGTGACGTCCGCGCTCCGAAGCGGTTTCTTAAGCTTCCGTGTTAATTTTCCAGAGAAGAGGCTTTGCTTCGGAGGGCTGGGGACAGGTTTTCACATTAACTCGGTGGGTTTCAAATCCCTTACGAAGCGACAAGCAGCAGAGGTTGGCGAAGCCGGGGACAAACGGGTCCACGTTCCGTCGTCGCACGGTGAAGCAGCACCGACGGAGCCCTGCGGTTGCCCCACCAGGCTGCAGCCACCCCCGGAGGAGGTTCCTCCATCGGCAGCGCCAGCAGAATGGGGCAAAAAAAAACCCCTGCTCCGTTGCTAACGAGGTGCTGAATTTTTCTTTCTAACCAGGTGGTAGAAATTTCGTTTAACTTCTGGTACCGACTGGGGGAGCACCTCTACAAGACGGACGATGCGGTCATCCACAGCATCTTCAAAGCCTACATCCAGCGCCTTCTCCACGCTCTGGCCAGGCACTGCCAGCTCGACTCGGACCACGTAAGGCTCTGCCTTTGCCTTGTTCCCTCCGGAGGCAGCGGGGGCGGTAGGATGCGTCCGTCCTCCCTACGCTGATCCACGTGTAGGGGTCCACAGGCGATGGTTCCGCAGTAACTGCGGAGAGAGGCTTGACAGTAATTAAAATCGCTGCGTTAAAGCTCTTTCCGTTAAGTCGGCTCTCGTTCTACCAGAGCTTTCGGGCGTCTCGTTGCTGCGGGATGACCCTCTCCCGCCGCCCCGCCGTTTCGAGAGCCGGGGAGAGACGCGTTGTCCCCTGCTGGGGGGCGGTTTTGTTGGAATAAAGCCCACGCAGTGCTGTCATCCTCCGCGGAATCCGGGATGCTTCATCCCAGACGTTCCGTTTCTCCCTGTGCTCCTCATCCCCCTGCCTTCCATCCCTTCGTCTGCCTGTCAGAGCGGGAATACGCGGCGCGCGTTCAGGCTGCGTTAGCCTTTTCTCCATTTTCTTCCCTTCAATCACTTGATCTGGGGAGAGGAGGGCAGGAAGGATCAATCCCTCCTCTAAAACGGAATCCCTTGTCTTGTCCCAGCTGTGGAAACGCGGATTTCTCACCCTTTTGCTCTCCCTCATCTCTCTTAGGAGGGTGTCCCAGAGGAGACGGATGACTTTGGGGAATTCCGGATGCGGGTCTCGGACCTGGTGAAAGACCTCATCTTCCTGGTGGGATCGGTGGAGTGTTTTGCTCAGGTGGGTTTGCGGGAGCGTCGCGAGGAACGCCCGCGTCCGTCGCTGTGCTGGGGGGTGGCCGAGCCCTGGTGGCCTCAGGGATGGGGAGGAGGTCACACACGTCGTCTCGCCCCGTGCGCGAGGAGTGGCTTGAAGTAGGTGTTGGGGACCGTTTTGGGAGAAGCGGGAGGTTGTCACGTTTTGGGAGAAGCGGGAGGTTGTCACGCTTTGAGGAACGGTGTTTTGCCCCCAAAAGAGTGGGGTGGTCAGTGGAACGCGGGGGGTTTCTGCAGGTCCGCGCCTGGAGCCCCGGTGTTTCAGGTGTCGGAGGAGGTGAGGAGCGGGTGGCCGTCCCGCAGGGTGGGATTCCTGCCCGCACGCCCCCGAGCTGTGTTTGTACCTTCTTTTGCGAGCGATCCTCTCTCTTGCAGCTTTACGCGACCCTGAAGGACGGGAATCCACCCTGGGAGGTGACGGAAGCCGTCCTCTTCATCATGGCCTCCATAGCCAAGAGCGTTGACCAGTGAGTGTCCACCATCCTGCTCGTGTCCCTGAGGGCTGTGGGCTCAGGGCTTTTGCAGACACCGCGAGTAGACTCCTAGGAACGTGCTTTCCCAGACGGAAAGGTTTAAAACCCCCACTCTATTTCAGATAGTCCTCAGCGAACGTGGGGTGCAGTAGCCCTTGCTGGTGGAGACGTCCTGTAGGCCAAGGTCTCCCCTTCCTGGCCGGGAATTATGGGTCCAGGACGGAGCTGGGACCATGTGAAGCAGTTGGACCTTCTCAGGTCTCTTCTGCTTGGAGAGTTTTGTAGAATCCTGGCACGGTTTGGGTTGGAAGGGACCTTTAAAGGCCACCTTGTCCGACCCCCTGCCGTGGGCAAGGACATCTTCCACTAGACCAGGTAGTTCAGAGCCCCGTCCAACCTGACCTGGAATGTTTCCAGGAATGGGGCGTCTCCCACCTCTCTGGGCAACCTGGGCCAGGGTCTCACCACCCTCCATGTCTTCCTTACGTCTCGTCTGACGAGGCTTCCGTGCCACGGACTTTGTTCTCCCTGCTAGAATAGAGTAAGGGTTTGTTTCCCCTCGCTTTATCTCCCGAAAGCAAAACATTTTGGCCTAGGCTGGTTATCTGGGGATCATTCCGCATCCAGATCCTTCCACCTCCAGCTGGAGTTGTCCCAGATGTCTTTAGGGAAGGTTAAACCCCTTGCTGGAAGCGCTTTTCCTCCCCTGTTAGTGTAGTGGAAGCATCAAGAGATAACATCCAGGGCGGTGAGAGCGCGGTGAGTCCTCCGGCGCCGTGACGGCCGCCCGGATGCCGTGGGACAGCCCGGCCGGCCTTCGCCGGGCCGGGAGCTCCGCATCCCCCTGCCTGGGAGCCTGGGGGAGTCGCTGCCGTCCCCCTACGCTCGCTGGCTCCGCTTATCGCTGTCAAGGCTGCTCTTGCTGCTTTTTATCCCTGTCTTTTTATTTCTGCTTTGTTTCCGAGAGCGCCGGCCTCTCCTGGCCTTGGGTGCTGGAGCTCAGGGGAGTCGGAGGATCCCAGGAGGTTCTTGCTCGCCCCGTGGCTCCTCCGCTCATGCCGGGAGCGGGCAAGCAGTGCCGGGCGAGCCGGAGCCATGCCACCAACCTGGGCTGGGGACTCGCCCGGTTCCCACCCCGGGAACAGGCTCGTCTGGCTTTCCGCGGTCCCGGCAGGATGAATTAAGCTTTGTTCTCGTGCCATGAGCGCGCTTTACGTGGAGGCGTTTAGTTTATTCTGCTCCGTTTGGTAAAGCTGGAGCCTGCTGCGGATCCTGGCTCCAGCAGCCCTGGGACCTCCCCGCTGGGTTTGCCCGTCTGATTCTGAGCGATGCCGGAGTCCGTCAGATCCGATAAAACCAGTTGCTCGGTTGGAAACGGGCTGGGATGCGCCGCGGGGCTAAACCGGCTGCCTTTTTTCCCCTCGCAGGGAGAACAACCCGACGCTGGTGGAGGTGCTGGAGGGGGTGGTTCGCCTCCCCGAGACGGTGCACACCGCCGTCCGCTACACCAGCATCGAGCTGGTGGGAGAGATGAGCGAGGTGGTGGACAGGAACCCCCAGTTCCTGGGTGAGTCCCTTCCTCCTGCCCCGCCGGAGCTGGACACGCCACCGCTCTGCCCCGCGGCCGTCCCCTCCTCGCCCCGTCCCGTCCCTTCCTCGCCCCATCTGTGTCCTCCCTTCCTCGTCCCATATGTTCCATCTCGTCCCATATGTTCCATCTCGTCCCATATGTTCCATCTCGTCCCATATGTTCCATCTCGTCCCATATGTTCCGTCCCTTCCTCGCCCCGTCCCGTCCCTTCCTCGCCCCGTCCCGTCCCTTCCTCGCCCCGTCCTGTCCCTTCCTCGCCCCGTATGTTCCGTCTCGTCCCGTATGTTCCGTCTCGTCCCGTATGTTCCGTCTCGCCCCGTCCCGTCCCTTCCTCGCCCCGTCCCGTCCCTTCCTCGCCCCGTCCCGTCCCTTCCTCGCCCCGTCCCGTCCCTTCCTCGCCCCGTCCCGTCCCTTCCTCGCCCCATCTGTGTCCTCCCTGCCCCGTCCCGTCCCTTCCTCGCCCCATCTGTGTCCTCCCTGCCCCGTCCCGTCCCTTCCTCGCCCCATTCCATGCCCCGTCCCGTCCCTTCCTCGCCCCGTCCCGTCCCTTCCTCGCCCCATCTGTGTCCTCCCTGCCTCGTCCTGTCCCGTCCCTTCCTCGTCCCGTACGTCCCGTCCCGTCCCTTCCTCGTCCCGTACGTCCCGTCCCGTCCCTTCCTCGTCCCGTACGTCCCGTCCCGTCCCTTCCTCGTCCCGTACGTCCCGTCCCGTCCCTTCCTCGTCCCGTACGTCCCGTCCCGTCCCTTCCTCGTCCCGTACGTCCCGTCCCGTCCCTTCCTCGTCCCGTACGTCCCGTCCCGTCCCTTCCTCGTCCCGTACGTCCCGTCCCGTCCCGTCCCTTCCTCGCCCTGTCCCTTCCTCGTCCCGTACGTCCCGTCCCGTCCCGTCCCTTCCTCGCCCTGTCCCTTCCTCGCCCCGTCCCATGCCCCGTTCCATCCCCTCCCTGCCCCGTCCCGTCCCATCCTGGTCCTGTACGTTCCGTCCCCTCCCTGCCCCGTCCCATCCCTTCCTCGCCCCATCCCATGCCCTGTTCCATCCCCTCCCGTCCCCTCCTCGCCCCATCTGTGTCCTCCCTGCCCCATCCCGTCCCTTCCTCGTCCCGTATGTTCCGCCTCGTCCCGTATGTTCCGTCCCCTCCCTGCCCCGTTCCGTCCCTTCCTCGCCTCGCCCCATCCCATGCCCCGTTCCATCCCCTCCCTGCCCCATTCCATCCCTTTCTCGCCCCGTCCCGTCCCCTCCTCGCCCCATCTGTGTCCTCCCTGCCCCATCCCGTCCCCTCCTTGCCCTGTATGTCCTGTCCCATCCCCTCCCTGCCCCGTCTGTGTCCTCCCTACCCCATCCCGTGCCTTCCTCGCCCCGTTCCGTCCCCTCCCTGCCCCGTCCATCCCCTCCTCACCCCGGCGTTCTCCTCCGCAGATCCCGTGCTGGGTTATTTGATGAAAGGCCTGTGCGACAGACGACTGGCCTCAGCGGCGGCCAAGGCCATCCACAATATCTGCTCGGTGTGTCGGGACCACATGGCTCAGCACTTTAACGGGCTGCTGGAGATAGCCCGTTCCCTCGACTCCTTCACGCTCTCTCCAGAGGCTGCGGTGGGGCTCCTCAAGGGTGCGTATGGAAAAGCTCTTGGGGTTGTGGGGTTTTTTTGGGGGGGGGGTGTGTGTGTCACTCACGGCAGGTGCTGCCGACCCCATTTTCACGTGGTTTTTCTTAGATAAAGGTGTCTCGGTTTGCCCTGAGGCGCTCCATGTGTCCACAATTCATCTTCAAAGAATCACGGAATGGTTTGGGTGAGGAGGGACCTTAAAGGCCACCCAGTGCCACCCCCTGCCCTGGGCAGGGACACCTCCCACCAGCCCAGGTTGCTCCAAGCCCCGTCCAACCTGGCCTTGAACCCCTCCAGGGATGGGGCAGCCACAGCTTCTCTGGGCAACCTGGCCCAGGGGCTCACCCCCCTCACAGCAAAGGATTTCTTCCCAAGATCTCATCCCAATCTCCCCTCTTCCAGTGGAAAACCCTTCCCCCTCGTCCCATGGCTCCCCTCCCTGAGCCAGAGTCCCTCCCCAGCTTTCCTGGAGCCCCTTTAGGGACTGGAAGGGGCTGGAAGGTCTCCCCGGCGCCTTCTCTTCTCCAGGCTGAACCCCCCCAGCTCTCTCAGCCTGTCCCCACAGCAGAGGGGCTCCAGCCCTCCCAGCATCTCCGGGGCCTCCTCTGGCCCCGCTCCAACAGCTCCGTGTCTCTCCTGTGCCGAGGCCCCAGCGCTGGAGGCAGCACTGCAGGGGGGTCTCCCCGAGCGGAGCAGAGGGGCAGAATCCCCCCCTCGCCCTGCTGCCCACGCTGCTGGGGATGCAGCCCAGGCTGCGGGGGGTTTCTGGGCTGCCAGTGCACGTTGCCGGCTCGTGTTGAGCTTCTCGTCCACCAACACCCCCAAGTCCTTCTCCTCAGGGCTGCTCTCCAGCCATTCTCCGCCCAGCCTGGATTTGTCCTTGGCATTGCCCCCACCCAGGGGCAGGACCCTGCACTTGGCCTGGTTGAACCCCATGAGGTTCACAGGGACCCACCTCTCCAGCCTGTCCGGGTCCCTCTGGATGGGTGTCAAGAGCTCTCGTGGGGCAGGACGTAGAAAAAGATCCTTCCTGGGTTTATAAGCTACAGCCGTCCCTGCTCTGAACTTGAAATGTGGGAAGAAAACTTCGGAAACGCTCCCAGCCCGGTTAGCAGCGGGTCCCTGCTGTATCCCAGCACGTGGAAATGAGCTGCCCGGGGTGGAAAATCGCAAGTATTTGGCATTTTAGAGACAGTTTGGGGCACAAGAATGTAGTTTCTCAACTCCAGGCTGCAGTCGGGGGGGGGATTCGCGTCTCGCATCGCGTCCCCCTCCAGCCACGGCGGGTTCCGGGGAGGTGCAGGACCCGTGTCCTGCCTCAGAGATTCCCGAGGGATCCGAGCGCTTCCCAAACCTTTCCAAACGGAGCTCCCTTTCAAAAGGGAGCCTTATCGCGGCTCTGCGGCCGGGCTGTGCGACTAAAGAAGACAAAAACCCGCGGTTTTTCGCTTGTTTGCACTCCCATATCGACGCGAGCAGCTCCCGAGCTGCCCCTCGCCCCGCCGCGGAGTATTTTCTCCTTCTCCTTTAAAAGAAAAGAAGGAATTAATGAGCCGAGGGGAATTTTTCCCTCCCGGAATTGTCCCCAGCCCCGCGGTTGTCCGACGCGGGGCGCGTGTGCGGCTCCATCCCTTGGGTGGGAGGCTGGGACGCGGCAGCGGGGGGCGGCTCGAGCCCTCGCCTTTCCATCTCGTTTTCCCGGGAGCCCCGAAACGCTCGAGCCGCGGGTCAAAAGCAACTTCCTCGGACCTCGTGATGCTGCCGGGCAGGGGCGAGAGCGCTGCGGGGACACGCCGGGGTGCCCCGATGTGTCTGTCCGCCTTCGGATCATCCAGACGCCGACATTCCTTCCTCCTTCCCGCCCCGCGGAATGTATTTCGGTGTCTGGTTTGACCAAGGAGTTGGATTCAAAGCTGCGGAGAACCGTCTCTGGTCCCCGCCTTGGCCCCGGAGCGGTTCCACCGTGCGCGTCCCCGCTCCTGAGCCCCGTCTCCGTCTCCTCTTGCCTTCCAGGGACGGCCCTGGTCCTCGCCCGGCTGCCCTTGGAGAAGATCGCGGAATGCCTCAGCGAACTCTGCGCCGTACAAGTGATGGCGCTGAAGAAGGTACGTCACCGCGCTCCTCCTCGCTGCTTCGGGGGGGACGGGTGGGAGGCCACCCAGCTGCCCAGGCTCCGTCTCTGCCCGGTGGCGTGTTCCGCCGCGGTGATCCCGTGTCCTCCGAGCATACCAGGAGTCCAGGAGCGAAGACCGTTCTTGTCCCTCGGTCCCTCCTGGCTGAGAAACGCCAGCTGGCGGAGCGGGAAGGGGGTTAAATGGGAAGAAAACGGTCCCCAAAAAACAGTTTACGTGGCAGGAGCCAAAGAACCTCCCTGGACCCCCCCTCGAAGGCAGCCGCCGGCTTTCACCCCGCGTCTCCGGGATGGAGGACGTGGCGACTCAACTTCTCCATGGATCACCTTCTGGCTGTCCCAAACCCGCGGCGGCCGTAGTGACCTTTCCGCGCAGCTCCGGCGGAAGGGAGAGCAGGAATGTCGGGGGGCAGCCTCGAGGAAGGGACCTGCGCGTCCCCTGTCCCTCCAGGATGACCCGTAGCCGCATGAGAGCCGTTGTGGAAGCTCCTCCTGCCACCTCCGCCCGCTCCCGGCAGCTCTCGCCCGCGTCCGAGCTTCTCTTCCACCTCGGGCCCTGCTCCCTTCTCCTCCCGAGAGCCCTTTGCGTATTCTCGGGATGTGGGGGGACACGGAAGGGGAAGCCCCGCTGGGCTTTCGGAGTGACCCGCGCGCGTGTGGCCGGGGTTAGGAGCCTCCCGAGCTTCGGGGAGGTCCCCGCTTTGCTTCGAGGGGGTGTGGAGGTGCTGCCGGTGGGGTCCGGCCTCCGGGCAGGCTTTATTCGAGTTTTCTTGGGAAACGGGTCTGCCTGCCCTCCTGAAATCCCGTCGTTTTCCCTTGTTTTCTAGCTGCTCTCTCAGGAGCCAAGCAATGGCCTCTCCTCAGACCCTACCGTGCCCCTGGACCGACTCGCCGTCATATTTAGGTGAGGAGGGAGGAGCTGGGAACGCCTGCGCCGGGAGGGGGGGGACGAGGCGAGTCCAAGCCCCTCGCCCAGCGGCTTAAAACCGAATCGGCGACGGCTCGTTTCCCCCCCACCCCGCCGGCCCCAAGAGGAGGGGGCTGGGAGCCGCTTGGCCACCCAGTTCAAGGTGTGTCCCCCCCCACCCCGGCCCCTCTCGGCCAGTTTCTGGTCCCTCGGCGGGCGCTCTGGGGCTCCGACCCCCTTTTCTCAGCTTTAAAACGCAAAATCCGACTGTTTCGGGGGGCGGGGGGGGGGGGGAATAATAATCCCGTTGACTCTCTGCTGCTTCTTCGCAGACACACCAACCCCATCGTAGAAAACGGACAGATCCATCCGTGCCAAAAAGTCATTCAGGAAGTAGGTGGGGGATCGGGGGAAGGAATTTCTGCCGGATGGAGGGGGGATGGAGGAGGGGGGTGGGTACCAATCCCCGGGATCCGAGTATCCCACGGCACCTGCGGGGATGCTGGCGGGGGGGTGGGCGGGGGCACCTTCCCTCCTGGAAGCAGGGATTGATGCCGGGGGAGGAGGGGGGATGGAATTCGGGTCTTCAAACCCCTGGAAAAGGGGAGCTGGCTCTGGAATTGTCCCGGCCGCTTTTGATTTCTCCGCCCTCGGAACGCTGCCGGCTCCGCGCCGGAGGCGTGAAGCCACTCTGAGCTCTTCGCTCCTACATAAAATGAATTTACGGGTCTCGTAACGCGGGTGCTTCTTCTTTTGGGGACCCGAGGGGCACCTGGCCTGACTTGGCGGGGAGCCGGGTGGTTTTCGGGACGGGAGGGTGGTGGTTTTGGGGGGGCCGTCGAGCTGCGTTAACCCCCTCTTCCCCGTCTAACCCTCAGATCTGGCCTGTGCTGTCAGAGACCCTGAACAAACACAGTGCCGATAACCGCATCGTGGAGCGGTGCTGCCGCTGCCTGCGCTTCGCCGTCCGCTGCGTGGGAAAAGGCTCCGCCGCTTTGCTGCAGCCGCTCGTCACCCAGGTACCGGGGACTTGGCGGGGCCGCCGCCACGGCTCCGAGCGTCGGAAAAGGCTCGGAACGTTGGAAAAGGCTGGCTGGGTTGGCCTGAGCGGGCTGGCGCCTCTGGTGGGCCAGTGCCGGGCTGGGAAGCGCTGTGGAAGGAATGACGGGAGTCTCGGGAATTCCTGCGGAAACCCCTCGGGGATTAGAAAGAGACTTTGAGCTCTGAGCTCTGGCCCGTGGCTACTGGGATGGTTGGCAATGGCTGCCGGGATGGTTGGCGATGGATGCCGGGATGGCTGCCGGGATGGTTGGCGATGGCTGCCGGGATGGTTGGCGATGGGTGCCGGGATGGCTGCCAGGATGCTGCCAGGATGGTTGGCGATGGCTGCCGGGATGGTTGGCGATGGATGCTGGGATGGGCGCCGGGATGGTTGGCGATGGCTGCCGGGATGGTTGGCAATGGCTGCCGGGGTGGCTGCCGGGGTGGCTGTGATGGATGCTGGGATGGTTGGCGATGGATGCCGGGATGGTTGGCGATGGATGCCGGGATGGCTGTGATGGCTGCCGGGGTGGTTGTGATGGATGCCGGGATGGTTGGCGATGGATGCCGGGATGGCTGTGATGGCTGCCGGGGTGGTTGGCGATGGATGCTGGGGTGGTTGTGATGGCTGCCGGGATGGCTGCCGGGATGGTTGGCGATGGCTGCCGGGATGGTTGGCGATGGCTGCCGGGGTGGTGGCGATGGATGCCGGGATGGTTGGCGATGGATGCCGGGATGGTTGGCGATGGATGCCGGGATGGCTGCGATGGATGCCGGGATGGTTGCCGGAATGGCTGCCAGGATGGTTGGTGATGGATGCCGGGATGGCTGTGATGGATTCTGGGATGGTGGCGATGGATGCTGGGATGGGTGCTGGGATGGTTGGCGATGGATGCTGGGATGGGTGCCGGGATGGTTGGCGATGGTTGGCAATGGATGCTGGGATGGGTGCCGGGATGGTTGGCGATGGTTGGCAATGGATGCTGGGATGGGTGCCGGGATGGTTGGCGATGGTTGGCAATGGATGCTGGGATGGCTGCTGGGATGGTTGGCAATGGGTGCCGGGATGGTCGGCGATGGATGGCGGGATGGCTGTGGGAGCCCCTACGGGTCATAGCCGTAATTTGAAAGGTGGGCGTGAAACTCCACGCCCTGCCACTCCTCCGAGAGGTGACATTGGGTGTCCCCTGGACTCCTCAAAGAGGTGACATTAGGTGTCCCCTGGACCCTGCGAAGAGGTAACGTTGGGTGACCCCTTGAAGAGGTGACGTTGGGTGTCCCCTGCTCTGCTCGGTGCTTCCCCTGGGCTGCGGCAGGACGGGAAGCGAGGGGAAGCTGCCTCGGCTCCGGCAGCCGCCGCAGGGAGACGCTCCCGAGCGCCAGGTGCCGAGCAAGTCCTTCAGGGCGTCCCCTGCCCCGCCGGGGGGACGGGGGAGGCTCTGGCCGAGGGGACGGGGGAGCTGCCGGGGGTCCCAGGCGGCGCGTGTCTCCCCGCAGATGGTGAGCGTGTACCGGGCGCACCAGCACTCCTGTTTCCTCTACCTGGGCAGCATCTTGGTGGACGAGTACGGCATGGAGGAGGGCTGCCGGCAGGGACTGCTCGACATGCTGCAGGTGAGCGCCCGGGGCCGGGGGGGGCCGGTTCTCACGGGTCTCAATCAGCAAACCAGGGAGTCGTCGGGCTTGGAAAAGACCTTTGAGATCCTCCGGTCCAACCGTTAACCCGACGCTGCCAAAACCGCCACCAAACCGTGTCCCTCAGCACCGCGCCTGCCCGGCTTTTAGGTACCTCCAGGGACGGCGACTCCACCACTGCCCTGGACAGCCTCTTCCAAGGCCGGACAACCCTTTCTGTGAAGACGTTTCTCCTAATATCCATCCTAAACCTCCCCTGGCACAACTTGAGGCCGTTTCCTCTTGTCCCACCGCCTGTTCCTTGGGAGAAGAGCCCGACCCCCCCTGGCTCCCCCCTCCTTTCAGGGAGCTGCAGAGAGCGAGAAGGTCTCCCCTCAGCCTCCTCTTCTCCAGGCTGAACACCCCCAGCTCCCTCAGCCGCTCCTCACAAGTTCTCCAGACCCTTCTCCTTGTTCTCCAGACCCCTCACCAGCTCCGTTGCCCTTCTCCGGATCCGCTCCAGCCCCTCGGGGTCTTTCCTGTAGCGAGGGGCCCAAAACCGGACACGGCACTCGAGGTTTAATTATAGCTCATTGCTAATGGATGTCCCGATCCTTCTCCCAGGCGCTATGCATACCCACCTTCCAACTCCTGGAGCAGCCCAACGGCCTTCAGAACCACCCGGACACCGTGGACGACCTCTTCCGACTAGCAGCCAGGTACCGACGCTCTCCTGTCACCTTCTCCTGCTGCCCGGCGACACCCCGGCGGGGTCCCCTCTCGGCGGGTGGGTGGGAGCCAGGGCAGGGTGCTGCCGGGGGAAGCCAGTCCAGCGCCGCTCACGTCTGTCCTCTGCCCAGGTTCATCCAGCGCAGCCCCGTCACCTTGCTCCGCAGCCAGGTGATGATCCCCATCCTGCAGTGGGCCATCGCCGCCACCACCCTGGATCACCGGGACGCCAACTGCAGCGTCATGAAGTTCCTGCGCGATCTCATCCACACCGGGGTGGCCAACGACGTGAGTGACCCGCGGGGTCGTTCCCAGGCGGGGGTCTTGGAATCCGTGGAATGGTTGGGGTGGGAAGGGACCTTCAAGACCACCCAGTTCCAACCCCCTGATGTGGGTCGGGACGTCTTCAGCTGGCTCGGGTTGCTCTGAGCCCCGTCCAACCTGGCCTTGGTGGGGCAGCCACAGCATCTCCAGCCCCTCCCGGCATCTCCGGGGCCTCCTCTGGCCCGTGTCCTTCTGCTGTTGGTGCCCCGGAGCTGGAGGGGCCGCTGCGGGGGACGGAGCAGGAATTGGGGACACCGTCCTCGTGGGCGTTCGTCACCGCCGTCCCCCTGCCGTAGCCAGGCCGGCCACCCGAGCGAGGAGCGGCGCGTCCCCCCTTCCCAGGCGCTGCTCAACCCCCTTCTCCTTCCTCCCGCAGCACGAGGAGGACTTCGAGGTGCGGAAGGAGCTCATCAACCAGGTGATGAACCAACTGGGCCAGCAGCTCGTCAACCAGCTGCTTCACACGTGCTGCTTCTGCCTCCCGCCCTACACCCTGCCCGACGTCGCCGAGGTGCTCTGGGAGATCATGCAGATCGACCGGCCGGTGAGAGGGACGGGGCGACCCGGGGAGGGGTCGGGGTTGGGGTTCGGCCCCATCCCCCTGTCCCCGAAGCCGAATTCCAGAACCGGCACCTGGGTTTGGCTCCCGCGTCCTGAGTTTTCCCCCGTTCTCCGCTCGCCTCGCAGACGTTTTGTCGCTGGCTGGAGAACTCGCTGAAGGGTTTACCAAAGGAAACGACGGGAGGAGCCATCCAGGTGACACACAAACAGCTGACGGACTTCCACAAGCAGGTCACCAGGTGAGCGGGACGGGGGGCCGCGGTGACGGGGGGCCGGCGTCTCCCTCTTCGCACCCTGGTCTCCTCCGAGGCTCTGCCCGACCTGCTGCTCGCCAGGGTTTGGCCACCGCCACCCTCCAAGTGTCTCCTTGCTGGCGGGACGTCACCTTCCAGCCGGGAACGCGCTCGGGGTGTGTCACCCCGGCCGGTCCCCGTGGGTTGGGACAGCCGGGCTCCGGAGGGCGCGTCCTCCCGTGTCCCTGCCACCACCGAACGGGTTCTCCTGCCCTCCGCCATCCCGCCCTCCGTCCCCTCGTCCCGCCGAGTCACCCACGGCCCGGGGCTGCCACTGCGGCTCCTCCGCCCCCGCTGCCACCGGCCCCTTTGGGGACATCGACGGCTCGACCCCCCCAACGCTCCCTGTCCTGGAGCCCGAGTCTCCCCCCGGGCTTGTCCCCGGGGCGGGATGGCTCCTTCCGTCCAGCCGCCCCCGCGGTGGCACGCGGGTCCCCTCTGGGGACAGTCCGGGTGGGCTTCCGAGCCCGTTTCACCCCCGACGGTCGCCCCGACATCTCGCAGCCCAGCTCCTGGCTCCCGGTCCCCGCCGCGGGACACCTTCCCGAGGGTCCTCCTGGTGGTGGTCACCTCCTGGTGGTGTCGCCCACCTTCCTACCGTCCCCCCCCCCCCACCCCTTGCCTTGCAGCGCCGAGGAATGTAAGCAGGTCTGCTGGGCCCTGAGGGACTTCACCCGCCTCTTCCGATAGCTCCGGCGCGGCGTCTCCCAGGTAAGAGCCGGGCTGGGAGCGGGACACCGTCCCCCTGCCCCACGCGGGGTGACGGACGGGTGGGGAGAGAGGCAGGGGCTGGGACGGAGTTGACCCCCCTCTGTCATCCCCTGTGTGTCCCCCCCCCGCAGCCAGGAATGTCCGTTAATCGGAGGAACCGAAGCGAACCGAGAATGTGTCCCACAATCAAGAAAATTGAGGGTGGCCGAGGGGCGGTCGCTCGCTCCAGCGCGGCCCCCAGCGCCGGCGCCCGCCGGGAGGGTGGCTCCGGGGTCCCGGTGGCTCGTGGGGGGGTGGGGGGGGGGGTCCCGGTGGCCGGCTACCGAATCAAGAAACCAAACCAACTATAGGGGAGGGGGAGGGAGGGATCGGGTGGGGAAGGGGGGGGCGGGGGGGGGGGAAGAGGGGAGGGGGGGAAAACCCACCAACCAACCAACAAAAAAAAAAACAACCCCAAACGACGACGCCCGGAAAAAATAAAAAAATAAAAATTAAAAAAAAAAAAAAAACCCACAACAAAAAAAAAAAGCCGCACGCCACCCAAAAACCACCCCGCGGCCCCAAAACCACCCCCCCCCATCCCCCACCCCCCCCACCCCCCCCCCCCCCCAAACCGGTGTCGCCCATCCCGGCCGAAACGCGGAGGGCGAAAACGTTCTGTGACGCGGAGATGGGGGGGGGGGGGGGGGGGCGGGAAAAAAACACGAAGGAAAAAAATTAAAAAAAAAAAAAAAAAATTTAAATAAAGAAATAAACGGTAAAAAACGATTTCGGGAAAGTTTGGGGGGGGGGGGGGGGCGGCGTTAAATAGATGGGGCTGCAAGAGGGCAGAGGGGCCACCGTGTCCCCCCCCCCGGTGGCCACCTCCCCGAGAAGGCGCGGGGGGGGGGGGGGGAGGCGCGTGCTGACGTTATAGATATTATATTTTTATTTTTTTTTTCCCTCTTTCTTCTCTTTTAGTTTGTTTTGGGGTTTTTTTTGGTTTTATTTGGTTTTGGGGGGGGAAGCGGGGGCGCGGGAGCGGGGGGCCGGAGCGCAGGCGGGTCCCTCCGTTGGGTGGGGGGGGGGAGCGGGGGGTGCGGAGCCATCGCAAGAACAATAAAAAAACCAAAAAAAAAAAAAAACCCAAAAAAAACCTGCAAAAAAAAATATAAATTAAACCCACCCCCCCCCCCCCCCCCCAAGTCCCCGACCTGGTTCTTCTCGGGGGCTTCGGGTGCCCTGAGCTCCTGGGGGGCCCAGCGGGGGCCCAGCCTGGTCCCGTTTTCTTGCCGTTTCTCCCCAAAAAATGGGGTGGGGGGGGGTGGGGGGCGTTGTTGGGTGCTCCGGGGGGGGGGGGGTCCGGCTTCTCCTCCCACCCAGCCCCCGGCAGAGCCTCCGTGGGGTGGGTGAGTGTGGGCTCCTCCTCCCCCTCCCCCTGGAGCACCCGTGGGTGCTTGGCCGCGCCGGGGGGGTCCCAGTTCCACCAGCCCAGGATGGGGATGGGTGGCACCAGCTCCACCAGCTGGGGATGGGGATGGGCGATGGGTGGCACCAGTTCCACCAGCTTGGGATGGGCAGTGGATGGTCCCAGTTCCACCAGCCCAGGATGGGGACGGTGCCGGGGGGGGTCCCAGTTCCACCAGCTTGGGATGGGTGGTGGGTGGCCCCAGCTCCACCAGCTTGAGATGGGGACGGTGTTGGGTGGCCCCAGTTCCACCAGCCTGGGATGGCGATGGGTGGCCCCAGCTCCACCAGCTTGGGATGGGGATGGGCAATGGGTGGCCCCAGCTCCACCAGCCCAGGATGGGGACGGCGTTGGGTGGCCCCAGTTCCACCAGCCCGGGATGGCGATGGGTGGCCCCAGCTCCACCAGCCCAGGATGGGGACGGTGCTGGGGGGGGTCCCAGCTCCACCAGCTTGGGATGGGCGATGGGTGGCCCCAGCTCCACCAGCTTGGGATGGGGATGGGCAATGGGTGGCCCCAGCTCCACCAGCCCAGGATGGGGACAGCGTTGGGTGGCCCCAGTTCCACCAGCCCGGGATGGGCGATGGGCAGCCCCACCTCCACCAGCTTGGGATGGGGATGGGCGATGGGTGGCACCAGTTCCACCAGCTTGGGATGGGCAGTGGATGGTCCCAGCTCCACCAGCTTGGGATGGGCAATGGGTGGCACCAGCTCCACCAGCCCAGGATGGGGACGGTGCTGGGGGGGTCCCAGCTCCACCAGCTAGGGATGGCGATGGGTGGCCCCAGCTCCACCAGCTTGGGATGGGTGGTGGATGGTCCCAGCTCCACCAGCCCAAGGTGGTGGCCCTCGTGTCCCCCCACCCTCAGTGGGGCAGGGACCAGGGCGCGGGGCCGGGCTGGGGCAGGCGCTGCTGGTTCTGCCAGAGCTGGTGGAGCTCCTTGAACTGCTCCACCATCTTGTCCTTGAGGTCGGGGTGGGAGATCTGCAGGGGGATGCTGTCGGCCGACCAGGACAACTCGCCCGAGAACATCTCCAGCAGCAACCGCGCCGCCACCGGCACCACCTGCAAGAGTCCCCTGGCGCGTCACCGGCGCGGGGACAACCCGCCCGTGTCCCCGAGCTGGGGGACGGCCCCGGGTTGTCCCCGTCCCCTCACCTGCACCGTGATGAGCTTTTTCTCCTTGGGCTTCTGGTCGGGCCACTCCTCGCCGAAGCAGAAGAAGATCTCGAAGGGCGGGGGGGTGGTGGTCTGCCCCTTCTGGAACAGGATGAGGCCTGCGGGGACGGGCGGGACGGGACCTCGCACCAGCCTGTGCCACCGGCCGGCGTGTCCCCCCCTCCCCCCCGCCCAGCTGGTAGCCCAAGGGCCGGCTGGTGTCCCCCCCGGCCCATCTCAGGACCTCATGCCACCAGGTCCCCGTGTACCACTTGGTGTCCCCCCATCACACCTTGGTCCCCACGCGCCAGCTGGTGTCCCCCCATAGGAGCTCGTCCCCCCCATCCCAGCCTGGTCCCCCCATGCCACCAGGTCCCCGTGTGCTGCCTGGTGTCCCCCCATCCCACCACATCCCCTCAGCCCAGCTTGTTCCCCCGTCCCATCTTGGTCCCCCCCCATCACACCTTGGTCCCCGCGTGCCACCTGGTGTCCCCTCCTCCCAGCTTGGTCCCCCATGCCACCAGGTACCCACGTACCACCTGGTGTCCCCCCATGCCAGCTTGGTGCCCCCCCATGCTGGCTGGTCCCCGTGGTGACGAGGTCCCCCATGCCACCAGGTCCCCAGGTACCAGCTGGTGTCCCTCCATGGGAGCTCGTCCCCCCATCCCAGCTTGGTCCCCCCCACGCCATCAGGTCCCCGGGTACTGCCTGGTGTCCCCCCATCCCACCGCATCCCCTCAGCCCAGCTTTGTCCCCCATGCCACCAGGTCCTCACGTGCCACCTGATGTCCCATCTTGGTCCCCGTGTGCCAGCTGGTGTCCCACCACGGAAACTTGTCCCCCCCCATCCCGGCTTGGTCCCTCCACGCCAGGTGGTCCCCGTGGTGACAAGGTCCCCCACGCCACCAGGTCCCCAGGTACCAGCTGGTGTCCCCCCATGGGAGCTCGTCCCCCCCCGTTTCAGCTTGGTTCCCCCCATGCCATCAGGTCCCCACGTGCCACCTGGTGTCTCCCCATCCCATCTTGGTCTCCCCATGCCACCAGGTCCCCACGTGCCACCTGGTGTCTCCCCATCCCATCTTGGTCTCCCCATGCCACCAGGTCCCCACGTGTCAGCTGGCATCCCATCAGCCCATCTTGGTCCCTTCATGCCAGCTGGTGTCCCCCCCATCCCAGCTTGGTTCCTCCGTGCCATCAGGCCCCCACGTGCCACCTGGTGTCCCCCCCCGTGCCGCCTGACCCCTCCATCCCATCCGACGTCCCCAAGGGGGCACACAGGTGTCAACCACCCCCCGCCCCGTTCTCCTCTCACCGTTGAGAAAGCCCTCCAGGCTGAAGAGCTTGGTCTTCTTCTCCCTCTCGATGGGGTTGGGGCCGCCGTGGTGGGCGGCGCAGGGGCCCGTCCAGAAGACCTTGCACTGGCAGAGGCGGATGGCGTAGATGTCCTGGCCCTGCAGCTCCAGGATGAGCCCTCGGTCCAGCACGTCCAGCAGCTGGTGGGTGTAGAACCGTTGCTTCTCGTTGGGGATGGCGTCGGTGGCGGGGAAGCGGACCTGCTCCAGCGTCAGCGGCCCGAAGAGCTCCACCTGCTCCTGCGTGGGCTCCAGGCTGCTGTGGAAGAGGCGGCAGCCGTGGGGGTTGCTGATGGTGAGGACACAGACCTGGCGGCCCCGGTACTGGAACTTGATCTCCAGGTCGGTCACTGATGAAAGGGACGCGGACGTCAGCTGCCCGACGGGGACCATGCCACGGCCACTCCTGGCCGGCCACCCCACGGCCACCCCACGCCCATGGCCACCACCATCCAGCCACTCCGTGACCACCCCACACCCATGGCCACCACCACCCAACCATCCCATGGCCACCCCATGCCCATGGCCACCACCATCCAGCCACCACACACCCATGGCCACCCCCACCCAACCATCCCATGGCCACCCCATGCCCATGGCCACCACCATCCAGCCACCACACACCCATGGCCACCATCACCCAACCATCCCATGGCCACCCCACAACCATGGACACCCCATCCAGCCACCCCATGGCCACCTCACACCCATGGCCACCACCATCCAGCCACCACACACCCACAGTCACCACCACCCAACCATCCCATGGCCACCTCACAACCATGGGCACCACCCTCCAACCATCCCACGGCCACCCCACACCCATGGCCACCACCATCCAGCCACCCAGTGGCCACCCCACACCTATGGCTACTTCTGTCCAGCCACCGCACACCCATGGCCACCACCATCCAGCCACCCCATGGCCACCCCACACCCACAGCCACCCCATCCAGCCACCCCATGGCCACCTCACACCCATGGCCACCACCATCCAACCATCCCATGGCCACCCCATGCCCATGGCCACCACCATCCAGCCACCACACACCCATGGCTACCACCACCCAACCATCCCATGGCCACCCCACAACCATGGACACCCTGTCCAGCCACCCCACAGCCACCTCACACCCATGGCCACCACCATCCAGCCACCACACACCCACAGTCACCACCCTCCAACCATCCCACGGCCACCCCACACCCATGGCCACCACCATCCAGCCACCCAGTGGCCACCCCACACCTATGGCTACTTCTGTCCGGCCACCACACACCCATGGCCACCACCATCCAGCCACCCCATGACCACCCCACACCCACAGCCACCCCATCCAGCCACCACACACCCATGGCCACCATCACCCAACCATCCCATGGCCACCCCACAACCATGGACACCCCGTCCAGCCACCCCATGGCCACCCCACACCCATGGCCACCACCACCCAACCATCCCATGGCCACCCCACAACCATGGACACCCCGTCCAGCCACCCCATGGCCACCCCGCACCCATGGCCACCACCACCCAACCATCCCATGGCCACCTCACAACCATGGGCACCCCGTCCAGCCACCCCATGGCCACCCCACACCCATGGCTACCACCACCCAACCATCCCATGGCCACCCCACACCCATGGCCACCACCATCCAGCCACCACACACCCATGGCCACCACCACCCAACCATCCCATGGCCACCCCACAACCATGGACACCCCGTCCAGCCACCCCATGGCCACCCCGCACCCATGGCCACCACCATCTGGCCACCCCACGGCCACCCCCCACCCACCCCCACCCCCCTGGTGCTCACGCGGCAGCATGTGGGGGCTGATGAGCAGGTTGGGGATGACGTGCTCCATGGGTGCCAGCGGGCAGGTGGCCGGGGCCCCCAGGGTGCCCAGGGGGGGTCCCGTCTCAGCGATGGCGGCGGGGGGCAGCTCAGGGGTCCCGTGGGTGCCCCCCACCTCCCCAGGGAGCAGCGTCGGGGGGGGCGGCGCGAAGGGCCCCGGGGGGCAAGCGCTGCCGAAGGGGGGCTCCTCCTTGGACCAGGGGTAGGGGGGCAGCAGGTCCCCCCCGTGCCGGGTGTCTGGGGCACAGCGTGGGGTCGGAGGGTGGCCACGGCCCCCAACCGCCCCCCTCCCCCCCCCAAAAATTGCCGGATGGGTGCCCCCCCCCCCCCTCAACTCAACACCCCCCCACTCACCGTCGATGCTCAGCGACGTCATCTTCTGGAGCTGTGGGGAGAAGAGCAGCGGTCACGGGGTTGGGGTGTAGGGACACCCCCCCACACGCCCCCCCCAGGACACTACGGTGTCCCCGGTTTGGGGGTCCCAACACCCTGACACCCCCCCCACCCGCCTCCAGGTACCTGGCTGACGTCCTCCTCCCCACCGCAGTCGTAGTCGTCCTCGGCCACCCCATCTGCAAGGGAGAGACGGGCTGGGGGGCGGGCGGGGGGGGACCTGGGACCTCATGGGGTGCTGGAGCTTCACAGGGTGCTGGGACCTCATTGAGGTGGTGGGACCTCATGGGGTGCTGGAGCTTCATGGGGTTCTGGAGCCTCATGGGGTGATGAAGCTCCTTGGGGTGCTGGGACCTCATTGAGGTGGTGGGACCTCACGGGGTGCTGGAGCTTCATGGGGTGATGAAGCTCCATGGGGTGCTGGGTCCTTGTGGGGTGCTGGGACCTCCTGGGGTTCTGGAGATTCATGGGGTGCTGGGAGCTCCTGGGTTTCTGGAGACTCATGGGGTGCTGGGACCTCCTGGGGTGCTGGAGCTTCATGGGTTGTTGGGACCTCCTGGGTTTCTGGAGACTCATGAGGGGCTGGGACCTCATGGGGTTCTGGGACCTCCTGGGGTTCTGGAGACTCATGGGGTGCTGGGACCTCCTGGGGTGCTGGGACCTCCTGGGTTTCTGGAGACTCATGGGGGGCTGGGACCTCCTGGTGTTCTGGGACCTCCTGGGTTTCTGGAGACTCATGGGCTGCTGGGACCTCCTGGGGTTCTGGAGACTCATGGGGTGTTGGGACCTCCTGGGGTGCTGGGACCTCCTGGGGTGCTGGAGCTTCATGGTGTGTTGGGACCTCCTGGGTTTCTGGAGACTCATGGGGTGCTGGGACCTCGTGGGGTGCTGGGACCTCCTGGGTTTCTGGAGACTCATGGGGGGCTGGGACCTCCTGGGGTGCTGGGACCTCATGGGGTGCTGGGACCTTGTAGGACACTGAAGCTCTGAGGGGTGCTGGGTTCTCCCGGGGTGTTGGACCCTCATGGGTTCCCCGAAGCTCCCCAAATCCCGTCCCGTCCCGTCCCCCCTGGCCGTGGGTGGTGGTGCCGGTGGTGGTGGTGGGCGGGGGGTGTTACCTGCGCCCCCGGCGGGGCCCTGGCAGAGCTCGTAGACCTTGTAGGGCTGGAGGGGGGTGGCCTTGGTGCCGTCGAAGAGCAGGCGGAACTCCCGGCTCTTGTTGAGGGCGCAGCGCAGGTTGGCCTTCCACTTGGCGGGGTCCGGCTCGTCCACCCCCGCCGTGAACTTCCCCGTCTCCTGCGCCCACGCCTGCCGCACCCCACACCCGCGTCACCCCGGCACCCCAACCGGGGACCCCCCCGGCACCCCGACACCCCAACCGGGGACCCCCCCGTCACCCCGGCGACCCCATCGTCCCTGTCCCCCACTGTCACCCCAGCACTTCCATCACCCCTGTCCCAGGTCCCCATTGTCACCCCAACACCCGCCCTGGGTCCCCGTGTCACCCCGGCACCCCCATCCCATGTCCCCACTGTCACCCCAGCACCCACCCGGGTCCCCACTGTCACCCTGACACCCACCCTGGGTCCCCATTGTCACCCCTTCACCCCATCATCCCTATCCCATGTCCCCCTTGTCACCCCGACGCCCTGCCCTGGCTCCCCATTGTCACCCCAGCACCCCTGCCACCCCCATCCCATGTCCCCACTGTCACCCTCGCGCCCACCCTGGGTCCCCATTGTCACCCCGGCACCCAGCCCAGGTCTCCACGTCACCCCAGCACCAATCCCATGTCCCCCTTGTCACCTCAGCACCCCTGCCACCTCCATGTCCCCATTGTCACCCTGGCACCCACACCAGGTCCCCGTTGTCACCCCATCATCCCTGTCCCGTGTCCCCCTTGTCATCCTGGCACCTGACCTGACTCCCCATTGTCACCCCAGCACTTCCATCACCCCCACCCAGGGTCCCCGTTGTCACCCCAACACCCGCCCCGGGTCCCCGTGTCACCCCAGCACCCCCATCCCATGTCCCCACTGTCACCCCAGCACCCACCCGGGTCCCCACTGTCACCCTGACACCCACCCCGGGTCCCCATTGTCACCCCTTCACCCCATCATCCCCGTCCCATGTCCCCCTTGTCACCCCGACGCCCTGCCCTGGCTCCCCATTGTCACCCGTGTCACCCCAGCACCTCCATCCCACGTCCCCACTGTCACCCAACACCCACCCCGGGTCCCCACTGTCACCCTGACACCCACCCCGGGTCCCCATTGTCACCCCAGCACCAATCCTAAGTCCCCCTCGTCACCCCATCACCCCATCGTCCCCGTCCCATGTCCCCCTTGTCACCCCAGCACCCCTGTCACCCCCATCCCGTGTCCCCCTTGTCACCTCATCACCCCTATCCCGTGTCCCCCCATCACCCCCATCTCGTGTCCCCTTTGTCACCTCACCACCCTTGTCACTCCTATCCCGTGTCCCCATGTCCCCATGTCTCCATATCACCCCATCCCGTGTCCCCCTTGTCCCCCCATCACCCTGTCACCCCCATGCCATGTCCCCGTGTCCCCTTGTCACCCTGTCCCATGTCCCCGTGTCCCCATGTCCCCCCATCACCCCATCCCGTGTCCCCTTGTCACCCCCGTCCCATGTCCCCGTGTCCCCACGTCCCCCCATCACCCCATCCCGTGTCCCCTTGTCACCCCCGTCCCCCCATCATCCCCATCCCGTGTCCCCTTGTCACCCCGTCCCATGTCCCCGTGTCCCCACGTCCCCCCATCACCCCATCCCGTGTCCCCTTGTCACCCCATCCCATGTCCCTGTGTCCCCATGTCCCCATGTCCCCCCATCACCCCATCCCGTGTCCCCTTGTCACCCCATCCCATGTCCCTGTGTCCCCATGTCCCCATGTCCCCCCATCACCCCATCCCATGTCCCCTTGTCACCCCATCCCATGTCCCTGTGTCCCCATGTCCCCATGTCCCCCCATCACCCCATCCCGTGTCCCCTTGTCACCCCCATCCCATGTCCCCGTGTCCCCATGTCCCCCCATCACCCCCATCCCGTGTCCCCCGTGTCCCCCCTCCACCCCTGTCCCACATCCCCTTGTCCCTCCATCACCGTGTGTGTCCCGACCCCGTCCCCCCGTCCCCCCCCACCGCGTCACCTTGAAGATGGTGTCGTGGTCCTGGGGCCCGGGGGGGTGGCGGGTGGCGTGGTGCCAGGGGATGGCGAAGCGGCGTCGCTCGGGGTCCAGCCACTGCAGCCCCGGGTAGCGCTGGCTACTGACCTGGGCCACCAGCCAGGGCTTCAGCCGCACCCGGCGGGGCGGGGGGTTCATGGCGGGACCTGTTGGGGGGTGGGGGGGGGGGGTGGGGGGGGGAACGACAGGACAGGAAGGCTGGTGGCACCGGGGGACCCGCCAGCCACAGGTGGGGCTGAGGCCCGGCCAGCTCGTGACGCGCGCGTGAGGGGGCTGAGACCTGCCCAACTCGTGACACCCGTGCGTGAAGGGGCTGAGGCCTGGGCAGCTCGTGACGCGTGTGAGTAAAGGGGGCTGAGACCTGGGCAGCTCGTGACACGTGATGTGAAGGGGGCTGAGGCCTGGGCAGCTCGTGACACGTGTGTGGAGGGGGCTGAGACCTGCCCAACTCACGACACGTGTGTGAAGGGGGGGCTGAGGCCCGGCCAGCTCGTGACACCTGTGTGGCTGCAAAGGGGCTGAGACCCCCCCCCCCCACACACAACCCCCCCCAGCTCGTGACACCTGTGTGTGAAGGGGGCTGAGACCCGGCCAACTCGTGACATGTGTGTGAGGGGCTGAGCCCCCCCCCCCCCCCCCCGCCCAAGCTCATGACACTTGTGTGAAGGGGGGGGGGCGCTGAGAACTCGCCAGCTCATGACACGTGTGTGCGGCTGCAAAGGGGCTGAGCCCCCCCCCCACCCCCCAGCTCATGACACAAGTGCCCCCCCCCCCCCCCCCCCAGCCCCGAAACAGGAACCGCGTGTGTTCCCCGGGGCCGGGACGGTCCCTGCCCGTCCCGGGTGGCCGTTGTGGGGGGGGGCCCAGCCCCACACACACACACACCCCGTGGGTGCGGGGGCGTCACCCCGCCCCCCCCCCCCGAAAGCAGAAGCTGCGGCTGCTTCGGGGAAACAAAACTGGGACCGGGGGGGGGGTGGGTGGGGACCGGGGGGGGTGGGGTGGGGGGGTGGGGACGGAGGGGGACAGCTGAGACACGGGGGGGGACACGGGGCACGGGGCGGGGGGGGACACACGAGGGACACGGGGAGGGGGCGCGGGGGGGGAAAGCTGAGACACGGGGGGGACACACGGGGGGACACGGGACGCGGAGAGGGGACACTCGGGGGGACACAGGGGACGGGGGGGGACACGGGGGGACACACGGGACACGGAGTGGGGACACGGGGGGGGGGGGACACGGGAGGGGGACGGGGGGGACAGGTGAGACACGGGGGGGGACACGGGGGGGGGACAGGCGAGACACGGGGGGGGACACGGAGTGGGGACACAGGGGACGGGGGGGGACACGGGAGGGGGACGGGGGGGGACAGCTGAGACACGGGGGGGGGGGACACGGGGGGGGACAGGTGAGACACGGGGGGACACGGGACACGGGGGGACACATGGGGACACTCAGGGGGACACAGGGGACGGGGGGGGACACGGCAGGGGGACGGGGGGGGACAGGTGAGATACGGGGGGGGACACGGAGTGGGGACACAGGGGACGGGGGGGGGGACGGGGGGGGACACGGGACACGGAGTGGGGACACGGGGGGGGGACACGGGAGGGGACAGGTGAGACACGGGGGGGGACACGGAATGGGGACACAGGGGACGGGGGGGGACACGGCAGGGGGACGGGGGGGGACAGGTGAGATACGGGGGGGGACACGGAGGGGGACGCGGGGAGGGGGCGGGGGGGACAGTTGAGACGTGGGGGGGACACGGGACACGGAGGGGGGACACGGAGGGACACATGGGGACACTCGGGGACACAGGGGACGGGGGGGGACACGGCGGGGACGGCTGAGACACGGGGGGGGGGCACAGGTGAGACACGGGGGGGGACACGGGACACCGCGGGGGGGGACACGGAGGGACACATGGAGACACTCAGGGGGACACGGGTGGGGGACACACGGAGGCGGGGGGGCGACAGACGGCCGGGGGGGGGGGGGGGGCGACACGGGGGGACAGCCGGGACACGAGGGACACGTGAGGGTCCCTGTGGGGTCGGGGGGGACCCTGTGGGGTGAAGGCCACGGCCCCCCCCTCCCCCCGCGTGGGGGCTCCTGCCACCCACTCGGGGGATGCCCACGGGCGCCCACCCACGGGGGAGCACCCACCCCCACGGGGACCCCCCCCACGGCACCCACCCCCACGGGGGACCCACCCCCACGGGGGACCAAATCCCACGGGGACACCCCCCCCGCGAACACCCCCCCGCAACCTCCCACGGGGGACCCCGGAGACCCGGCACCGCGACTCACACCCACGCTCCGCGGCCGCCGCCGCCGCCGCCGCCCGGCGCTTCCGCAGGGAGTGGCCGGCCACGCCCCACCCTCCGGCCACGCCCTGACCGGGGTGTGGCCCGTGTCCCCACCCGTGTCCCCACTCGTGTCCCCACCTTCCCTTCACCCGCGCGGCCCCTTTAAGGGAGACCACGCCCCCCTCCCACTCCCCCCTCCCCTCACTGCGGCACGTTGCCTGGCAACGCGGCGGGGGGGGGGGGCGAGGGGCGGGGTAGGGATGAGGGGGCGGGGATAGGGGCGGGAGCGAAGAGCGGTGGGCGGGGAAATGGGCGTGGCCTTGAGCGCTGGGCGGGACGACCATTGGCGGGCGGCGGGGAGGAGGCGTGGTCTTGAGGGATGGGCGGGGAAAGGGGCGGGGGGCGAAAAGCGGTGGGCGGGGAAAGGGGCGGGGTGAAGAGCGATGGGCGGGGCGGCGATTGGTGGGCGGGGAAAGGGGGCGTGGCCTTGAGCGATGGGTGGGGGGCGTGGCTTGGGCGGTGGGCTGGGGTAAGGGGCGTGGCCTTAAGCGATGGGCGGGGAAAGGGGGCGTGGCCTCCCCGGGCTCCCGCGTGGGAGGGCGAGGGGGGAAACTGGCTTATATTTAACTTGCAAATTTAGGGGTTTTTTTTAAAAAAAAAAAAAAAAAAAAAAAAAAACAAAAAAAAAACGGAAATTATTTTTATCTGCTCCTCACCAAGCATGCTGGGCCGCCCAAGCTGTCACCCGTGTCCCCGGCCCCGGCGCCGCTCTCCGCCGCCCGTCCTCACGAAGACGAAAACGTGGGGAAAAAAGAAGAAAAAAAAAAAAAAAAAATCAGTTTTTTGGGGGTCACCACGCATGAGGTCACAGCGAAGGGGACCCCGAAGAAGCCGGGCTTGTTCGGCAGAAGAAACGCGAGCCCCAAGGGCAGAAACACTTGCCGGGGTGGGGGGGTGGGGGGGGCGTGAGAAACGGGGGCGTTTGGGAGCTTGGCTCTCCCCAAAACGGTGGTTACGCCCCAAAAACGACCCCCCCCCCAGGAACTCTCCCGCCACCGCCGGGCCCCGTCCAGGGGGGTGACAAAAAAGGCGAGGAGATGCGCTGGCGACCCTCCTTCCGGGTGTTTCCGCCTCCAAACGCCTCCGTTGGGGCGAGGAGAAATTTCACGTTTTTGGCTATCGCCAACGTCTCCCCCCCCCACAAGTTCTGCATCTCCCCCCCCCCCTTCCTGGTGGCTCTCGGAGGCGTGGGGACATCCCTGCTCCTCAGGGGGTCCCCCCCCCACCCCACACCTCAGGGTGGTAAATATTCACTAAAAACAAGCATTTTTACCCAAATCCCCCTTCCTCTCCAGGCGCCGGTTGATGGTGTTTTGAAGCCCTCCGTGGTGGTGACGTTCCACAGCCTCCTCCAACCTCCGCTGATGGTCCTCAGCGGCACGCGGGACACGGTGGGCCTCCTTGTTGCCATCCCGGCCGGCGCCTGGTTCGGTTTTTGTTAAATCCCGATTTTAATCGACCCATTAAATTCCAATTTTACCTCTTGGACGCCGTCTCTAGCGCGGTGGTGTCCTTCTCCCCCGCCTGGAAGACTTGGCTTTCCATCAGGAAGGATGTCCCCATGCAACGGAGGGTCCTTGAGCTCCTCCGGTGGACACCTCCCACCAGCCCAGGTTGTTCCAAGCCCCGTCCAACCCGGCCTTGGGCATCTCCAGGGATGGGGCAGCCCCAGGTTCTCCAACCCCTGGGATCATCTTGGTGACCTCCTCTGGCCCCGCTCCAACAGGTCCACGTCTCTCCCGTGCCGCTTTCCATCCCTCCATCCCCACCCCGGGGCAGGACCCTGCCCTTGGCCTGGTTGAACCTCATGAGGTTCACATGAGGCTTCTCCAGCCTGTCCGGGTCCCTCTGGATGGCGTCCCGTCCCTCTGCCGTGTCACCGCGCCACTCAGCTTGGTGTCACCCGCAAACTGGCCGAGGGTGCCCTCGGTCCCACCGTCACCCACAAAGACGTCCGGTCCCAGTACCGACCCCAGAGGGACGCCACTCGTCACTGGTCACCACTGGGACACCGAGCCGTTGACCACAACTCTCTGACCGCGACCACCCGGCCAGTTCCTTCTCCATCGAGTTGGCCACCCGTCGGATCCGCGTCTCTCCAACTCGGAGACAAGGACGTCGTGCGGCACGGCGTTCCTAAAAAAATAAATCGGGGACAGGTTTCGGGGAGCAAGAGCGTGTCCCCCATAGGGACCAGGAGGCCAGAGGAGCCGGGTCGCAGAGCGGCGGAGCTTCACGAAACCCTTGAGGGCACCAGGGCCACGTTTCTGGGGTTGGCGCCTCAGATGCCACCTCCCCTCTGCAACGGCACGTCCCGCCAGGAGGCTGCCAGGTCCCTCCGGCCCCGATGATTCCACGCCAAAAGCTCTTTGCTTTTTATGGGCAGGGAGCAGCTTGTTTTGAACTCCGGGATCATCCCAAGGCTCGAGCCGGCCGACCGCGACGTAACGAACGAGCTCGTTGACGAGCGCGCCCGCGTGCGCTCGTTAACCCTGACTCGCCGTGCTATTTGGGGGCCGCTGAGTTCACCCGGTGGCAACGAGTAACGGGATGTTCCCCTTGGGCGGCGCAAAGGGACGAGCTGGAAGCCACCAAGAAGAGCTCTCCGGGGTCGGGTGACCAAGGGCAGAGCGTGATTGATGAGCGGAGATCAGCCCAAACCTTCCGGGCAGCGGGAAATCTCCCGGTTTTCCAGGAGAGGGAGACCGGAGCAGCTTTGCTCTTGCTCCTCAGGCTAAGAGCAGCGGAGGATGGAAGAGCTGCACGCGGAAACGAGCAGGACCTGGCCTCATGGTCTGGGTCAAGGATGTCCTGCAGCTCTCCTGGATCCGATGGTTTGGGTCAAGGATGTCCTGCAGCTCTCCTGGATTCAGTGGTTTGGATCCAGAATGTCCTGCAGCTCTCCCGGATTCATGGTTTGGGTCCGGGATGTCCTGCAGCTCTCCTGGATTTGATGATTTGGATCCAGAATGTCCTGCAGCTCTCCTGGATTTGCTAGTTTGGGTCCGGGATGTCCTGCAGCTCTCCTGGATCTGATGGTTTGGATCCAGAATGTCCTGCAACTCTCCTGGATTCAATGGTTTGGGCCCGGGATGTCCTGCAGCTCTCCTGGATTTGGTGGTTTGGGTCCGGGATGTTCTTCAGCTCTCCTAGATTCGATGGTTTGGGTCCGGGATGTCCTACAGCTCTCCTGGATCTGATGGTTTGGATCCAGAATGTCCTGCAGCTCTCCTGGATTCAATGGTTTGGGTCTGGGATGTCCTGCAGCTCTCCTGGATCCGATGGTTTGGGTCGGGGATGTCCTGCAGCTCTCCTGGATTCAATGGTTTGGGTCTGGAATGTCCTGCAGCTCTCCTGGATTCATGGTTTGGGTCCGGGATGTCCTGCAGCTCTCCTGGATCTGATGGTTTGGTTCCAGGATGTCCTGCAGCTCTCCTGGATCCAATGGTTTGGATCTGGGATGTCCTGCAGCTCTCCTGGATCTGATGGTTTGGGTCCGGGATGTTCTTCAGCTCTCCTAGATTCGATGGTTTGGGTCCAGGATGTCCTACAGCTCTCCTGGATCTGATGGTTTGGATCCAGAATGTCCTGCAGCTCTCCTGGATTCAATGGTTTGGGTCTGGGATGTCCTGCAGCTCTCCTGGATTCGGTGGTTTGGATCCAGAATGTCCTGCAGCTCTCCTGGATTCATGGTTTGGGTCTGGGATGTCCTACAGCTCTCCTGGATCTGATGGTTTGGTTCCAGGATGTCCTGCAGCTCTCCTGGATTCAATGGTTTGGATCTGGGATGTCCTACAGCTCTCCTGGATCCGATGGTTTGGATCCGGGATGTTTTTCAGCTCTCCTAAATTCGATGGTTTGGGTCTGGGATGTCCTACAGCTCTCCTGGATCTGATGGTTTGGATCCAGAATGTCCTGCAGCTCTCCTGGATTCAATGGTTTGGGTCCGGGATGTCCTGCAGCTCTCCTGGATTTGGTGGTTTGGGTCCAGGATGTCCTGCAGCTCTCCTGGATCCAATGGTTTGGGTCTGGGATGTCCTGCAGCTCTCCTGGATTCAATGGTTTGGGTCCGGGATGTCCTGCAGCTCTCCTGGATCCGATGGTTTGGATCCGGGATGTTTTTCAGCTCTCCTAGATTCGATGGTTTGGGTCTGGGATGTTCTTCAGCTCTCCTGGATCTGATGGTTTGTATCCAGAATGTCCTGCAGCTCTCCTGGATTCAATGGTTTGGGTCTGGGATGTCCTGCAGCTCTCCTGGATTCGGTGGCCTGGGTCCGGGATGTCCTGCAGCAAAGCCACCGGTTCCAGGCCTGGGGTCTGAGACCCTCCCCCCCCCCCCCAGGGCACACTTTGGGGGGGGACACACGGTTGTCCTCGGGGACATCTCCACCCACCCGCTCCCCGAGAACAGACCCTCCTGCGAGGGAAGGGTTAAAGCCATCAAACGCCAACCCCCGTCGGAATTAATCGGCCGTTTCGTTTCTCGCTCTGTTGATTTAGCTCCAGATTCGCTTTAATGATTTAAACGGCTTTAATTAAATCAGTCCGCTCCGGAATTCCCCGCTTTCATTTTTTTTTTTTTCTTTTTTTTTTTGGGGGGGGCGGGGGGGAGGGGGGCGTGGATAAATCCTCACGGGGAGACGGGGGAGAGCTGGGAAAACTCAAGGCCCCGGGAGCGAGGAGAAGCGGCTCCGCCAGCGTCCCAGCAGCGTCGCGCCCCGGGCCGGGGTGGGGGTGGTGGTGGGGGGGACGACCCCCCCCTCCCGCCCATTTTTTGGGTGCGGAAAATCACGGATTTTTTTAGAGTTTTGGGGCCGAAAGGGGTGAAGAGGAGCTGCTGGCCACGCGTGGCTCCTCGGTGCCGCGTTGGCTTTGGGCCGGGTTGGCCGCCGAGGCGAGCGCCGGACGCTCTCCGCCCCCCCCTTCTCTCCCTCCACGGGGCAAAAAACCTCTTTTCTCCCTTAAAACCCACCCGAAATAGGGTGCGTTTAACGCAACCCCCTCCCTGCCGGCGGGAGCCGGCCTCGTCCCGTCTTCGTCCGCCTTCCACGTGGCGGCCGGCGCCGGGTTACGGCGCCGCGTTCGGACAAGGACGTTTCTTCGCCGGCGTTGGCGTTGGCCGGCGGTGACAACGCTCCTGGCGGGGGTCGAGCCGGCGGGGGGGGGGGGGGGGGGGGCGGGGAACGGGACGGCGCGGGGTGGGGGGGTTACGTCCACCGGGCTGGCGGCTCCCTCGCGTTGCTGCTCCCTGAGATCACCCTCCCGAATTCCTCCCCTCCGCCTCATCCCTCCCGCCGAGACGGGCCCCGGGGAGGGCGGAGGAGCGGCGAGACGTTCCTCCTTGGCTTGGCGAGCCATTTTTTTTTTTTTTTGGGGGGGTGTGGGGGGGTGGGGTGTGGTTTTTGTGTCTTTTTTGGGTTTTTTTTTTGGTTTTTTGTCTTCTCGCTAGCCCGACGGCACCTCGAAGCGGCGCTGCGCGGGTGCTGGATGAGGGCGCGACCCGCGCTCCGGGGTGGGGGGCGGCGGAAATTTGCCGGCGGTCGGTCGGTCGGTCGGTGGGTCATCCCGGGAGCGGGGTTGGGAGAGCAGCCAAGCGGGGAAGGCGGAGGAACGCCAGGACTCCGAGCGCGGGGGGCCTCCTTCCATCGCTTCCCTAAATAGCCGCCGGCGGGGCCGGGCGGGGATTAGCTGGGGGCATTCCTCGGACCCCCCCGGGGACGTTTTTTTGCTCGTCGCTACATTCAATCCCGTGCCCCATGGGGGTCGCTCTTCCCAAGCCCCTCGGCTCCGGGCGCCGGTGGGAGGGTGGGTTTTTCAGCTCTTTCCTTCCCCTTCTCGAAACGCCGCGGGGATTCGAGTCCATTTTCGCTTCGTCCCGCTCGGATCCGGCTTAAAACGCCGCGGGGATTCGAGTCCATTTTCGCTTCGTCCCGCTCGGATCCGGTTTAAAACGCCGCGGGGATTCGAGTCCCTTTTCGCTTCGTCCCGCTCGGATCCGGCTTAAAACGCCGCGGGGATTCGAGTCTGTTTTCGCTTCATCCCGCTCGGATCCGGCTTAAAACGCCGCGGGGATTCGAATCCGTTTTCGCTTCGTCCCGCTCGGATCCGGCTTAAAACGCCGCAGGGATTCGAGTCCGTTTTCGCTTCGTCCCGCTCGGATCCGGCTTAAAACGCCGCGGGGATTCGAATCCGTTTTCGCTTTGTCCCGCTCGGATCCGGCTTAAAACGCCGCGGGGATTCGAATCCGTTTTCGCTTCGTCCCGCTCAGATCCGGCTTAAAACGCCGCGGGGATTCGAGTCCGTTTTTGCTTCGTCCCGCTCGGATCCGGCTTAAAACGCCGCGGGGATTCGAATCCGTTTTCGCTTCGTCCCGCTCAGATCCGGCTTAAAACGCCACGGGGATTCGAGTCCCTTTTCGCTTCGTCCCGCTCGGATCTGGCTTAAAACGCCGCGGGGATTTGAATCCGTTTTCGCTTCGTCCCGCTCGGATCCGGCTTAAAACGCCGCGGGGATTCGAGTCTGTTTTCGCTTCATCCCGCTCGGATCCGGCTTAAAACGCCGCGGGGATTCGAATCCGTTTTCGCTTCGTCCCGCTCGGATCCGGCTTAAAACGCCGCAGGGATTCGAGTCCGTTTTCGCTTCGTCCCGCTCGGATCCGGCTTAAAACGCCGCGGGGATTCGAATCCGTTTTCGCTTCGTCCCGCTCAGATCCGGCTTAAAACGCCACGGGGATTCGAGTCCCTTTTCGCTTCGTCCCGCTCGGATCTGGCTTAAAACGCCGCGGGGATTCGAATCCGTTTTCGCTTCGTCCCGCTCAGATCCGGCTTAAAACGCCGCGGGGATTCGAGTCCGTTTTCGCTTCGTCCCGCTCGGATCCAGTTTAAAACGCCGCGGGGATTCGAGTCCGTTTTCGCTTCGTCCCGCTCGGATCCGGCTTAAAACGCCGCGGGGATTCGAATCCGTTTTCGCTTCGTCCCGCTCGGATCTGGCTTAAAACGCCGCGGGGATTCGAGTCCGTTTTCGCTTCGTCCCGCTCGGATCCGGCTTAAAACGCCGCAGGGATTCGAGTCCCTTTTCGCTTCGTCCCGCTCGGATCCGGCTTAAAATGCCGCGGGGATTCAAATCCGTTTTCGCTTTGTCCCGCTCGGATCCGGCTTAAAACGCCGCGGGGATTCGAATCCGTTTTCGCTTCGTCCCGCTCGGAACCGGCTTAAAACGCCGCGGGGATTCGAGTCCGTTTTCGCTTCGTCCCGCTCGGATCCGGCTTAAAACACTGCGGGGATTCGAGTCCCTTTTCGCTTCATCCCGCTCGGATCCGGCTTAAAACGCCGCGGGGATTCGAGTCCGTTTTCGCTTTGTCCCGCTCGGATCCGGCTTAAAACGCCGCGGGGATTCGAGTCCCTTTTCGCTTCGTCCCGCTCGGATCCGGCTTAAAACGCCGCAGGGATTCGAGTCTGTTTTCGCTTCGTCCCGCTCGGATCCGGCTTAAAACGCCGCGGGGATTCGAGTCCCTTTTCGCTTCGTCCCACTCGGAACCGGCTTAAAACACCACGGGGATTCGAGTCCCTTTTCGCTTCGTCCCGCTCGGATCCGGCTTAAAACGCCGCAGGGATTCGAGTCTGTTTTCGCTTCGTCCCGCTCGGATCCGGCTTAAAACGCCGCGGGGATTCGAGTCCGTTTTCGCTTCGTCCCGCTCGGATCCGGCTTAAAACGCCACGGGGATTCGAGTCCCTTTTCGCTTCGTCCCGCTCGGATCTGGCTTAAAACGCCGCAGGGATTTGAATCCGTTTTCGCTTCGTCCCGCTCGGATCCAGTTTAAAACGCCGCGGGGATTCGAGTCCGTTTTCGCTTCGTCCCGCTCGGATCCGGCTTAAAACGCCGCGGGGATTCGAATCCGTTTTCGCTTCGTCCCGCTCGGATCTGGCTTAAAACGCCGCGGGGATTCGAATCCGTTTTCGCTTCGTCCCGCTCGGATCTGGCTTAAAACGCCGCGGGGATTCGAATCCGTTTTCGCTTCGTCCCGCTCGGATCCGGCTTAAACCGCCGCGGGGATTCGAGTCCCTTTTCGCTTCGTCCCACTCGGATCCGGCTTAAAACGCCGCGGGGATTTGAATCCGTTTTCGCTTCGTCCCGCTTGGATTCGGCTTTTCCCACCACCCCCGACCCCGCGCCCTGGCTTTTTGACACCTCCTGGCACCGCTGGCGGAGGGCGAGGGTATTTATAGCCACCCGGCGAGGCGAAAGAGCCGCTGGCTAACGGTTCGGGAAGGCTGCGTGCCAGCCCGGTGACAGGGTCGGGTGGGTCACAGCCACGTGGGTTCGCCGGAGGGTCCAGGCCTGCTCCGGAGAGCGGCCGTCGGAAGGGGGTTGCGCCGGAACCCACCAGGTTGAAACCCCGCCGTTCGGATCCCAAAGAAGCGTCGGGATAAACGGGGAAGGAGTTCGGAAAAAGCTCGGGGGTTTGGTTGTCTCACCGCCGTCTTCTCACGGGCGGAGGTAAACCGAGGCAGGGCACGAGCCGGTCCTTCCCATCCCCGTGTTATGCCTTCGGAGCGTCCTCCTGAGGGTCACAGAGCGGTTGGGGTTGGAAGGGACCTTCGGCGATCAAAGCAGGGTCACGCCGAGCAGGTGGCACAGGAACGCGTCCAGGCGGGTTTGGAATGTCTCCAGAGACGGAGACTCCCCCACCTCTCTGGGCAGCCTGTGCCAGGGCTCTGCCACCCTCACAGCAAAGAAGTTCCTCCTCGTGTTGAGGTGGAACTTCCCATGGTCACGTTTGTGCCCGTGACCCCTTCTCCTGTCCCCGGGCACCACTGAAAAGAGCCTGGCCCCGTCCTCTCGATGTTGCTGAGCATCGACGAGGTCCCCTCCCAGCCTGCTCTTCTCCAGGCGGAACAGCCCCAGGGCTCCCAGCCCTTCCTCAGCACAGAGATGCTCCAGCCCCTCATCATCATCGTAGCCTCCGCTGTCCCCTCTCCAGCAGCTCCCTGTCCTTCTGGAACCGGGGAGCCCAGAACTGGTCCGGGCCCTCCAAGTGTGGCCTCCCCAGGGCAGAGCAGAGGGGCAGGATGACCTCCCTCCACCTGCTGGCCACGCTCTTCGTAACGCACCCCAGGAGACCGCTGGCCTTCTTGGCCACAAGGGCACGTTGCTGGGCGTGCTGGACCACAAGGGCTCGTGTGGTCAACTTGTCCGCCAGGACTTCCAGGTCCTTCTCCGCAGAGCTGCTTTCCAGCAGGTCAACCCCTATCCCCTACCGGCGCGTGGGGCGGCAGGACCTCCAACCGGACTCCGATCTCCATCATCCCTCTGAGCTCTGCCCTTCTCCACCCACCTCCCCCTCCACTCCTCCAACCCCCCCTTTCCCAAGCTTCCCTGTGAGGGTGTTATGGGAGACGGCGTCAAAAGCCTCGCTGAAGTCCAGGTAGACAACGTCCACGGCACTCCCCTCATCCACCCAACCAGCCAGGCCACCACAGAAGGCCATCGCACTGGTCAAGCATGATTTCCCCCGGGTGAATCGTGATCTTCCTCCTTGGTCCCGTCAGGGCGGGTCACCTTGCCCATACAAAATGGAGTCCTGCTCTCGCTGCCTGTCCTGGGGCTCCTCCCACCTCCCACATCATTCCTCGTCCCGGAGATGCCGCGTCTCCCCTCTTCCCTGCGCTCCCGCGCGCCGCTCCATGTCCTCCACCCCCCGGCAGACCAACCTCAAAGGGCTCCCCATGTTTCACCTGTGGGACCTGTCCTGCTGAGGGACCTCAGCCCACCTCATGGTGCTCCCTCAGAGCAGAGTCGCCACTAAGGTCGCTCCTGGGAGAGGTTTGTCTGACCTGGTTCTCCATCATCCCTGGTTCTCCATCGTCCCTGGTTCTCCATCGTCCCTGGTTCTGCATCGTCCCTGGTTCTGCATCCCTGGTTCTCCATCATCCCTGGTTCTCCATCATCCCTGGTTCTGCGTCCCTGGTTCTCCATCCCCGGTTCTCCATCCCCAGTTCTCCATCATCCCTGGTTCTCCATCATCCCTGGTTCTCCATCATCCCTGGTTCTGCGTCCCTGGTTCTCCATCCCCGGTTCTCCATCCCCAGTTCTCCATCATCCCTGGTTCTCCATCATCCCTGGTTCTCCATCGTCCCTGGTTCTGCATCCCTGGTTCTCCATCATCCCTGGTTCTCCATCGTCCCTGGTTCTGCATCCCTGGTTCTCCATCATCCCTGGTTCCCCATCATCCCTGGTTCTGCATCATCCCTCTTTCTCCATCATCCCTGGTTCTGCATCATCCCTGGTTCTCCATCCCCGGTTCTCCATCCCCGGTTCTCCATCATCCCTGGTTCTCCATCATCCCTGGTTCTGCATCCCTGGTTCTCCATCATCCCTGGTTCTGCATCATCCCTGGTTCTGCGTCCCTGGTTCTCCATCCCCAGTTCTCCATCCCCGGTTCTCCATCATCCCTGGTTCTCCATCATTCCTGGTTCTGTGTCCCTGGTTCTCCATCCCTGGTTCTCCATCCCCGGTTCTCCATCATCCCTGGTTCTCCATCATTCCTGGTTCTGCGTCCCTGGTTCTCCATCCCTGGTTCTCCATCATCCCTGGTTCTCCATCCCTACTTCTCCATCATCCCTGGTTCTCCATCTCTGGTTCTCCATCCTTCTTGTCCAAATCACCCCGTTGTAGGTCTGTGTCTTGGACCTGGCGCATCCACAACCTCATCCACGTCCCGGATGTGCGAAGGCAGGCTGCTGCCCCACTCCCAGGAGGAGAATGTTGAAAAAAACCCGTCCCATATTTTCATTTTTTCACGCTGACCAGACACAGTTTGCTGTGCTCTCCTCCCAGACCGTGGTCCTGAGACCTCCGGTTGCCGTCACTGCCCTCCTTCGGGCTTCCTGCAGGTGGCCCAGCGCAGGAGGTAGGATTAGGGTTCATGCGCCTTCACTTTGGGTTTCGGGGAGTTTTCCTGGTGGTGCTCCCGCTTTTGGGAAATGACCTGAAGAGAGGGTGGGCTGCAGGCCGTGCTCCCAGCGGGCGTTTGAGTCTCACCGTGCTTCTGCAGCCGCTTTCCCGGAGGGACTCGGCACGGAGTGGGCAGCGGCTCAGTAGCCGGCAGCCCTACAACGAAGCCGGAGTTAGGAATTCCCGTGGGATATTTCCAATCCTCCACTGAATGCTCCCCGTTGCCCTGTTGGCAGCTCACGTGGGAGCAGGCCACCTCTCGCAGGCATAGTCAGAAGACGTGACCTGGTTGCCCGCGTTACACAAGCCATGGACTTCCCGAGGTATTTGAGGTTTGAACAGTGCGTTTCCTAGGAAAAACATCCCAATTCTGTGGCAAAACCAGGCAGTGCTGGCCGGCGGCATTCCATCCACCGGACTTCCCCTCCCCGAACGAGGCAGATGGCTCGAGGACACAGTCCTCCGGTCTTCCAGCATTCCAGCTCCTTCGTGGCCTTGGTGGTTCCCCAGCTCCTTCATGGCCTTGGTCGTTCCCCAGCTCCTTTGTGGCGTTGGTGGCTCCCCGGCTCCTTTGTGGTGTTGGTGGTTCTCCAGCTCCTTCATGGCGTTGGTGGTTCTCCAGCTCCTTCGTGGCGTTGGTGGCTCCCCGGCTCCTTTGTGGTGTTGGTGGCTCTCCACGTCCTTTATGGCTTTGGTGGCTCCCCGGCTCCCTCGTGGCACTGGTGGTTCTCCACCTCCTTCATGGTGCTGGTATCTCTCCATCTCCTTTATGGCACTGGTAGCTCTCCAGCTCCTTCGTGGCGTTGGTGTCTCTCCACCTCCTTCATGGTGCTGGTGGCTCAACTCCTTTGTGGCATTGGTGGCTCTCCACCTCCTTCACGGCGATGGTGTCTCTCCACCTCCTTCACAGCGATGGTGTCTCTCCACCTCCTTTATGGCGTTGGTGGCTCTCCGGCGCCTTCATGGTGTTGGTGGCTCTTTGGTGCCTTCATGGCACTGGTGGCTCTCTGGTGCATTCGTGGCAATGGTGCCTCCCCACCTCCTTTGCGGCATTGATGGCTCTCCTGCACCTTCGTGGAGATGGCAACTCTCCACCTCCTTCGTGGTGCTGGTGGCTCCCCAGTGCCTTTGTGGCACTGGTGGCTTCTCACCTCTTTCATGGCAATGGTGTCTCTCCACCTCCTTCATGGCGATGGTGGCTCCTCACCTCCTTTGTGGCATTGGTGGCCCTCCACCTCCTTCATGAGGACGGTGGCTCTCCACCTCCTTTGTGGCATTGGTGGCTCTCCGGTGCCTTCATGGCAATGGTGTCTCCCCACCTCCTTCGTGGCATTGGGGGTTCTCCAGGACTTCTGTGGCGTTGGTGGCTCTCCCCCTCCTTCGTGGCATTGGTGGCTCCTCACCTCCTTTGTGGTGCCGGTGTCTCTCCACCTCCTTCATGGGGCTGGTGTCTCTCTACCTCCTTTATGGCATTGGTTGCTCTCCGGTGCCTTCATGGCGCTGGTGGCTCTCCGGTGCCTTTGTGGTGTTGGTGGCTCTTTGGTGCCTTCGTGGGGATGGTGTCTCCCCACCTCCTTCGTGGCATTGGTGGCTCTCCAGCTCTTTTGTGGCTTTGATGGCTCTCCAGCACCTTTGTGGAGATGGTGGTTCTCCACCTCCTTCGTAGCGCTGGTGGCTCCCCAGCTCCTTTGTGGCGCTGGTGGCTCCTTACCTCCTTCGTGGCATTGGTGTCTCTCCACCTCCTCCGTGGGGCTGGTGGCTCTCCACCTCCTTTATGGTGTTGGTGGCTCTCTGGCGCCTTCTCGGCACTGGTGGCTCCCCACCTCCTTCCTGGCGACGGTGGCTCCCCGGCTCCTTCCTGGCATTGGTGGCTCTCCACCTCCTTCGCGGCGTTGGTCGGCCTCCAGCCCACCACAGCTCTTCTTCCAGGCCCGTTTCTCCAGGGACTCGCAAAGGTTTTAAGCTAAAACCAGCACTTAAACGGTGTCTGTGACTTGGCAGCGGCCGCGGCAGTGGGTGGGATGATCGATACGCCAACAGACTAATAAAATTCCTTCTTCCTTGTCCAAACACCGAGGTCATCTTCCCCCGAACTCCCCTGCTGTGCGGGGCACGTGAGGAAGAGGTAAACAAGGCTGCAGCTGAAAAGCTGGCTAATAAGTAACGCGTTCTCCTAATTCTCTGCTTTTTGGCAGATTTTGGAAGTATAATTACGAAATATTCAGCACTTTCAAAAGCCAAGACGCTTCATTGAGCGCTGCACGACACGGGGACTGCGCGAAGATCTGGTTTTGCGGACAGTTTGTGGTCGTTACCCGCTCCTTAAAGCTACCAGCAAGACAAGACCCGCGCGGCAAGGAAACCTCTTCCGTTAGCACCGTCTCAGAGGAAAACGCACTTAAACACGCTCGGTTTTGGCGAAACCAAACCAGCGGGATCGAGGGATTGGGATCCTTGAACCGGGAAAACGAGGACGGGGAGAGGGTTTTACCTCGCGCAAAACACCGGGGAGCGAGCAGAGCAGCAGAGCCGCCGCGCGTCAACGTTTTGAAGAGTTTTTAAGAACTCTGAAAAACTGGAAGAACCGAAAAAAAAAAAAGCAGCCAGGAAAATGGTCGGACAGTTGGAGAAAAGGTCTTTTCCGGGGTTACTTAGAGCTCAAGGTTTCTTCAGCTCGTCAAAAAGGAGGAGGAGAGCGGACGTAGTCTGTGCTGAGGAAGAGGAGCGGCTGCCGGGAGGAAGGCTGACCGACCTCTGCTCTCGCAGGCCCGGACCTCCGGGTCGGAGGCCGTGAAGCGTGGAGATCTTTCAATCGCGTAAAACTTTTTTTCTGGGGGGCAGAAAGCGAAGGACACGCGCGGCTCGCCTTCCCCCGAGGAGTCGCCGATCACTCGGGAAGAGCCTCGGATCGCTCCCGAGTTCCCGGCGTTGCGGCCTTTCGCTGGACGGAGACGGTTTTAAACGCCGGCAGAAATCCGGGCCGAGGAGCCGAACCGAATCGCCCTCCGACTCCGTTCGGCTCGAGCGAGAGTTTCTGGTTCCTCCGGGGTGCAAAGAAAAGCTTGAAAACGCCAACGTTAAAGTTTAAAAAACACCAAGCTCCCCTCCCTCCCCCCCCCCCCCCCCCACCGCCCAAGTCGTCTTTTATTTAAAAAAAGAAATATATCTCCCCATTTTAAAATTTAAAAAACCAGCTAAACCACCCGCGTATCGCCAGCGTGGAAGCGCTCCTGAAAGAGGGGTGTCGCCTTAACGCGTCGTTATTTTTTTCCGACATCTCCCATCAGCAGCGACAGGGGTTAAAAAGGGGACCAAAAAAAAAAAAAAAAAGAAAAAAAAAAAAAAAGAAAGACGAAGCGTCGGGTTTTTCAAGGAACTTTTCGCGCAAGTTTTTTCAGTTCGTGACTTCACGGTTTTCGAAGGTCAGCTGGCTGACGCGGCGCTTAAAACCGTCGGCCGTGACACGCGGAGGGGTGGGAATTATCTCAGCGGACTGTAAATATCTGGTGCGAACATCTTTCCGCCGACGGGGCGGCCCCGGCTCCCTCCGGAGAGAAAGGCGCTCTTTAGGGCGCAATCCGTCTGACCTAATTTAGGCATTTACTTTGGGACGAGATGAATCACCCCCTGGAAAGCGCCTCTTTCTCTCCCAGTGCCTATAAGGGGAGGCCGAGGCGGCCGGCGCAGACGTGGACGTGCGCATCCCATGGCAGGAACATCATCCACCGCGAATCCAGCCCTGACCTCGAGCCCCGCCGCTTAAAAAATTTTGGCTGCGACCGTTATCGGCGGCGTCACGCTAACGCTGAGGCAGGCGGGGATTAAATAGCGACGTGAGGCTGCCCTGGGGCGAGCTCGTAAAAAGGGGATTTCGGTCGTAGGAGACATTCCCTCCCGATGGGATCACATCGCGCGACGATGCGGCGATTTTTTTTTTTTTTTTTTTTAAAAGCCTAAGTCATTAAAATGCCACGCAGCGTTTTAAGCCCGAATTGAAATGTATTTATAAAACTTGCTGTCAGCTTAACGGGCACGGGATCCCTGCGCCGCGCTGAGTTATTTTTGGCTGGATGCGGTCACGGCGGGCTCGCTCGGGTCACGCCGCGCAGCAGGGCAGGGACCCTCCGGGTGATGAGAAAGACCCCGAGGGGCTGGAGCGGGTCCGGAGGAGGGCAACGGAGCTGGTGAGGGGTCTGGAGAACGAGGAGAAGGGTCTGAGGAACTTGTGAGGAGCGGCTGAGGGAGCTGGGGGTGTTCAGCCTGGAGAAGAGGAGGCTGAGGGGAGACCTTCTCGCTCTCTGCAGCTCCCTGAAAGGAGGGGGGAGCCAGGGGGGGTCGGGCTCTTCTCCCAAGGAACAGGCGATGGGACAAGAGGAAACGGCCTCAGGTTGTGCCAGGGGAGGTTTAGGATGGATATTAGGAGAAACATCTTCATGGAAAGGGTTGTCCGGCCTTGGAAGAGGCTGTCCAGGGCAGTGGTGGAGTCGCCGTCCCTGGAGGTACCTAAAAGCCGGGCAGGCGCGGTGCTGAGGGACACGGTTTGGTGGCGGTTTTGGCAGCGTCGGGTTAACGGTTGGACCGGAGGATCTCAAAGGTCTTTTCCAAGCCCGACGACTCCCTGGTTTGCTGATTGAGACCCGTGAGAACCGGCCCCCCCCGGCCCCGGGCGCTCACCTGCAGCATGTCGAGCAGTCCCTGCCGGCAGCCCTCCTCCATGCCGTACTCGTCCACCAAGATGCTGCCCAGGTAGAGGAAACAGGAGTGCTGGTGCGCCCGGTACACGCTCACCATCTGCGGGGAGACACGCGCCGCCTGGGACCCCCGGCAGCTCCCCCGTCCCCTCGGCCAGAGCCTCCCCCGTCCCCCCGGCGGGGCAGGGGACGCCCTGAAGGACTCGCTCGGCACCTGGCGCTCGGGAGCGTCTCCCTGCGGCGGCTGCCGGAGCCGAGGCAGCTTCCCCTCGCTTCCCGTCCTGCCGCAGCCTAAAGGTTTAAAAGACACATAGACACGGTGCTGAGGGACACGGAGGTGTTGGAGCGGGGCCAGAGGAGGCCCCGGAGATGCTGGGAGGGCTGGAGCCCCTCTGCTGTGGGGACAGGCTGAGAGAGCTGGGGGGGTTCAGCCTGGAGAAGAGAAGGCGCCGGGGAGACCTTCCAGCCCCTTCCAGTCCCTAAAGGGGCTCCAGGAAAGCTGGGGAGGGACCCTGGATCAGGGAGGGGAGCCACGGGACGAGGGGGAAGGGTTTTCCACTGGAAGAGGGGAGATTGGGATGAGATACTGGGAAGAAATCCTTTGCTGTGAGGGGGGTGAGCCCCTGGCCCAGGTTGCCCAGAGAAGCTGTGGCTGCCCCATCCCTGGAGGGGTTCAAGGCCAGGTTGGATGGGGCTTGGGGCAACCTGGGCTGGTGGGAGGGTTGGAACTCGGTGGTCTTTTAAGGTCCCTTCCGACCCAACCCGTCCCGTGATTTCTAAGTGCCGCTGCCCAGACAGTGCCAGAAGTAGCTCATCACCGAGGAGGGGCGAACAAGCGGCAGTTAATCACTTCAAAGTTCTTTTATGCGTCAAGTGTGTACTCCCATACCAATCAGGACAGAGTTATGGCTCCTTCAAAGAACATCCTTATCATCCTCAAGAAGTTGGCAAACTTACAGTAAACTCTTACCATCCTGAGATGACTCAGTACCTTAAAAGGATAACGTGAGGGTCTTCTTTACCCAAATGAGCGCTGAGACGCTCGCGCAGAAGTGTTTTGCCGACGCGGCAAAATTTGATCCGCACGTGCAAAAAGGCTATTCGGTCATACGAATGAATCTGTAAGCCTGGGCAGAGTTACGTGTTAGGTAGGCGGAATTACGAGGCTATTTTGTGTATAAATAATGGGTGAACATCCCCGGTGAGGTGTGCTAGATTTGTGGGTTTTCCCCCTAGCCCCCGACGTCGAATAAAGCAACATCTCCTCTCTAAACTACTTCTGGTTTCGAGCGCTTTTTATTTCAGGTAACACTGTGACAGAGCCGCCACCCTGCGGGGCGCTGCGCGGGTGCCACCCTGAGGGGAGGCCTCTCCCCAAGGGCGTTTTATGAGGAAAATCCACTCCAAGCCCACTCTCTCCCCACTCCTGACCGAGGGGCTGGCCCCGCCATGCCCTGTCAGCCCAGCCCTGGGCTTCCTGGAGTTGGGGAATGGCTTCCCGGAGCTGGGGAATGGCAACCCGGCCCCGCTCGGCTCCCCCGCCAAAATGGCGCCTCGCCCCCCTCAAAATGGCGCCTCGCCCCCCGTTTCCCGCCCTTTTCCACCCGCGCGAGCGCAGTGCGGAGCGGGGCGGAGTGGGCGGGGCGCCCCGCGTGGGGGGGGGGGCGTGGCCTCCCGCCGGCGCGCGCGTGAGGACGTGGCGCTTTCCAGCCAATCGGCGACCGCGCCCCTGGCGGGGAGGGGGCGGGGCTGCGGCGGGCGGAGGTGGGCGGAGGCGGAGGGGCGGGTAGGCGGGCGGAGCGCGGGGCGGGGGCGGGACAAGGAGGGGACGGGCGGCGGGGAGAGCCAATCAGCGTGCCGATCGCGGCGGCGGGGGAGGCGGGGCGTCTCGCTGATTGGCCAGCAGGGTGGGAGCGCGGGGGGCCGTGCGGCGTGGCGCCTACTTCCGGTCGGCGGAGCGGCTGAGGAGAAGCGGGTGGCGGCGGCGGCTCCCGGTAACGGTGAGGGACGGGCCGGGCCCGGTGGGGCGGGCAGGCGGCCCCGGGACCGGAGGTGGGCTTCAGGGGGGTGGCAGCGCCCGACCCCGCTCCCACACCCCCTTACGGCGGGAGCGGGAACGTGGCAGCAGCCGGGCCGGGCCTCGGGAACCCCGGGCCTGGTCGCCATGGGAACGTGGGGGGCCTGATACGTGAGGAGACCCCCAGGGCATCCCCCCCACCTGGTTCCCCCCTTAATTAACGTTTAATGAACCCCCTGCGCCTTCAGGTTCGTCGTGTATCGGTGAACGCTTGTTTTGGGGCATAAATCGCTGCTTTTCTCATCCGTTGTTTGTTTTAGCTGCCGGTAAAAGAGCGGTAAATCCTCCATCGCCGCGATAAGTCCTCGATTACTGCGATAAGTCCTCAATCAGTGCTGCTAATTACAGGTGACCGCCTCGTATCCCACCTGTGGGTAAGGACCAGGTTTGCCGAGGCCGATGGGATTGGGTTTAATCCCTTTAAAAGCCAAAACAAGGACTAGTTCCCAAATTTCAGGGGGTTGCGTTGTCTCTAAGCTTTTTCCTCTGGGATTAACTGCGCTCCCAGGTGGGAAATGCCCTTCCAAGGGGGTTTTGTAGCCCTGGGGTTGCGCTGAACGTCGCTGCAAAAATCAAGCCCAGCGCAGAATCCCCCATATCGCTGCAAAACCAAGGGGAGTCCCGAGTTGTTCCGGCGGACCCCGTTTCGCGGGAATACTTCTCCGCTCCCCACCGCTAATTGCCGCTTCCGACTTCCCTGCGGTTCACCGCCGAGACCCCTTTTGTTTCGGAGAAGGGAGAACTCGCCAGCGTCCCGTCCCCAGGCGGTTTGTGGTTTGCCTAACTAGCTGGAGGGAGAAGTTGGGTGCACATAATCAAGCTTAAAGCCTTATCTTTCCCCAAAACTGAGCTCCGAGAAAAATTTGGGGGTCAGTCCCCTTGGTAGGGCAGCCGTTGGTCAGCAGAAGGTGTCACTGATGCAGATTCTTTATGAATAATGGTTGGTTTATGGTGGTTTTTTTGTCTCGCCGCACACTAGAGCAGCATCTTTGCCCGCAGAGGTAAGGCCCGTCCTCCTCCCTGGCACCCGGCGTGATGCCAACGTGCCTGTTTGAGGTCAGATTGTCCCTTTTAATCACCTCCCGAGCGGCTCACGGCCGCTTCGTGTGGACATTGTAGATAAAACTCGTGGTATTTACACAGATTCCGGGTCACCCTGTGCTTTAGTCCAGCCCAGTCCCGGGATTGGCGGGAGGTCGGTGTGTGCTGGGCAGCTCTTCGGCTCTGCGACGTGCTCAAAGCGAGGAAAAGTCTGGTGTTCCGTGTAAATACATACCTAGAGCTCCTCTTAAATACCCTCGGGGGGTGTCCTTCCCCCTTGCTGAGGTCACGGCCACGCCGGATTGCGTCAGAGGTGGCCGGGGATTGGGGATTTTTCACCCGGATCGAGAGGAAACGGGGAAGGGATTAAGTCAGCCAGGCTGGGGAGACTCTCCGGGCGGGTTCCAGGTATCTCTTGCCTCCTGAAAGCCACGAGGGAGTATTTTTGTGTTTAAAACTAATCAATTAAAATGTGACGAGGAGGAGAAGGGCCACCCCGGTGCTGCCTGGAAGGATGGACGCTGGTCTCCCGGCGTCCTTGCCCGCTCCCCTTCGGCTCGGCCGGCTGGGAAGCCTCACCGCTTTCCACGATGTCCCATCTGTTCCAAACTCGGCTGTTTCCGTCGGATGTATTCCCCCAGCTGGGGTTAAACCGCGCGCCACGGTGTTATCTTGGGTCCTTCCGTGGGATGTGGCGAGTGAGGTTTGCGGGGTCCTGCCTCGGGGACGGGTTTGTAGAGATCGAAACCCAAGATCCTCCCCCCCAAATATCTGACCTGCCGGGGTGGCACCCTATAGCAGAAATTCCCTGCGAGTTGAGGAAAGCTGCTGTTCTTCCAGCTTTTCCACCCTTTCCGCTGCTCTAGTACGCACGCTTCTCTTCCTTCAGCTAAACTATGCCCAAATTTCCCTTTTATTTGCACTAATTAATGGCCAAAAGCCCGAGGCGTCGTTACGAGGACCAGAATTCCCAACCGGGCTCCCTCATCCTTCGAAGTACGCGCCTTGGTGGATGCGGTCGTGGCGCTGGGACTCCTCCTTTTCTTTTCTTTCCCGATGGAGCGGTTCTTTCCAGCTTTTTCGACGGGGGTGGGGGGGGAACCAAACGACCTGGCGATTCTTTGGCCTCCCCCGGGGTTTGGCGTCTCCCCTGCCCTGGCTCTGCCCGCTCCTGGGACAGCTCGGACCATCGCGGTGCTCCAGCCTTCGCTCCCGAGGGAGCCTCCGGACATCTCCGGAGCCGCAGAAATCCTTAACGAACCCAATGCCAGGCGGGTTTTCCACGAGTTTATGTCGCCGGCTTGAAGGATGAGGTTCTTTGACAGCGGGTTTGGCTATTTATACGACGCCTGTGACCTGTTTCCATCCCTTTTCGTCTCCTCCGGGGCGGGAATGTGGCTCAAAGCCAGCGCGGTTACGGTGACGTTGGAGATCAAACAACCCTCCGTCTGTCTGGGAGCCTTTATTTCGCGGGGGCTCTCGCGGTTGAAGGGATTCAAACGGCACGAACTCTGCGCGGATAAATCCTTCGGGCATTCCCGGGGGGCGGGGAGGGGGCGTTTAGTGGATTCCTTGCCCCGCTGCCTCTGTCGTTTTAGACGAATATCGGTGAAATGGTTGATTTTTTAAATAAAAAGAATCCCTTGGCTTTGCCGACTCCGGAGTAACGCTTCAGGCAGGCAAACTTAGAGTAAAACAAGCAGGAGAATTTTTATTTTTTTTTTTTTTCCCCTTCTTCCTACTCCTTTCTAACCCCTGCAAGTCATTTTAGCTGCCCGGACTCTCTTCGTTCTGGTTTCTTGGGGGGGTAAAATGGAATTTTGTAAACTTCCCCCCCCCCCCCCCCCCCCCGCGTAAAGTGGAGTTCTGCCTGCCTGGAGGGAGCAAGGCTCGGCCGGAATATGTGTGTTAGCTCCTTGATTTAAATTTAGATTGAAGAGGTAAGGGTGGGGGAATGCTTCCGAGAGCCTTCTCCCATTGCCAAGTACGGCTCTCGGGCCAGAAATTGCTCCGATTTGCCAGACGATCCGGGCGATAAATTGCCACGTCCTGATTATCCCTGTCATCGTCCGTGTCTGTCACCCACCCGGCCACCGGGTTCCAGCTGGGTGCGGCGACCCCGGCGTGGCTGGAATTCACGGTGAAATTAATGCGTAATGGCGTGGGGGAGGCTTCCATCTGCCTCGGAGGTCCCGGAGGGGCGTCTGAAGCCGTCGGATGGATGGAAAGGAGGGAATTTTGGGGGAGGGAGCGGGGTGGGAGGACGTGAGAGCCGAGGGTTTGGCAGGGGCTGCGGAACGGGCCATCCGCCGCGCGCATTTGCCACGCATCCTTCGCATTCCTCGCCCTCCTCCTCCTCCTCCTCCTTCCAACAAACCCAGTTGTCGCGCTCTGCCCTGCGGAGGGGCTCGGCCGGGAGCTGCTCCGGTGGGGTGGGAAGGAGAGATTCCCCAAGCGCCGTAGGGCTCGGAGATCGTTTTGCCCGGCTCATCTCTATTAATTCATCGTTTTGCCCGGCTCATCTCTATTAATTCATCGTTTTGCCCGGCTCATCTCTATTAATTCATCGTTTTGCCCGGCTCATCTCTATTAATTCATCGTTTTGCCCGGCTCATCTCTATTAATTCATCGTTTTGCCCGGCTCATCTCTATTAATTCATGGTTTCGCCCCAGCTGATCTGTATGAATTGATCATTTTGCCCCAACGATCTCTATGAATTCATGGTTTTGCCCCGCTGGTCTATATGAATGGATCGTTTTGCCCGGTTGATCTGTATTAATTCATCGTTTTTCCCCGCCGATACCTGTTAATTCATGGGTTTGCCCCACCGACCTCTACGAATTCATGGGTTTGCCCCAGCTGATCTCTACGAATCGATCATTTTGCCCCGACGATCTCTACGAATCCATCGTTTTGCCCCGGCTAATCTCTATTAATTCGTCATTTTGCCCTGCCGATCAGTATGAATTCGCGGTTTTGCCCCGCCGATCTCTATTCATTCACCGTTTTGCCCCGCTCGTCTCTACAAATTCATTGCTTTGCCCTGGCTAATCTGTATGAATTCATCGTTTTACCCGGCTGATCTCTACTGATCCGTGGTTTTGCCCCACCGATCTGTGTTAATTCATGGGTTTGCCCCTCCTGATCTGTACGAATTCAGCGTTTTGCCCAGTTGATCCGTATTAATTCATCGTTTTTCCCCGCTGATATTTATTACTCCATGGTTTTGCCCCACCGACCTGTATGAATTCGTGGGTTTGCCCCGCTAATCTCTATGAATTCGTGGTTTTGCCCCGCTGATCTGAATGAATTCACCCGTTTTGCCCCCGCTGATCTGTATAAATTGACCATTTTGCCCCGACGATCTCTACGAATTCATGGTTTTGCCCCGCTGAGCTGTAGGAATTCCTCGTTTTGCTCCGGTTAATCTCTATGAGTTCATGGGTTTGCCCCGCTAATCTGTACGAGCCGCTCGTTTTGCCCGCCTAATCCCTCCTGAGCCATGGTTTTGCCTTGGCTAATCTCTATTAATTCATTCTTTTGCCCCGCTGATCTGTACGAATTGATCATTTTGCCCCGCTGATCTCTGTTAATTCATGGGTTTGCCCCGCCGATGGGCGTGAATTCATGGGTTTGCCCCAGCTAATCTGAATGAAGTCATGGGTTTGCCCCGCCGGTCTCTATTAATTCGTCGTTTTGCCCCGCCGGTCTCTATTAATTCGTCGTTTTGCCCCGCCGGTCTCTATTAATCCGTCGTTTTGCCCCGCCGGTCTCTACGAATTCATCACCTCTCCCCTTTTTGGTGTCAGGGTTCTGGTTTGTGACCCCGGCGCCGGCATCGTGCTGCTCCCGCGTCCCCCCTCGCGGCCTCGGCTCCTCATTTCCCCTTCTCTCCCTCTCCCGCAGGTGCGTCTGAACCACCATGACCGTCCCTCAGCTCCTCCTCTGCCTGTCTCTCTCCATGCTCTGCATCTCGAGCAAACCCACCGAGAAGAAGGACCGGGTTCACCACGACCCCCAGCTCAGCGACAAGGTCCACGACGACGCGCAGAACTTTGACTACGACCACGACGCTTTCCTCGGGGCCGACGAGGCCAAAACCTTCGATCAGCTCACGCCGGAGGAGAGCAAGGAGAGACTCGGGTAAGGAGGTTGGGGGGGGGGGGGATAAAAAAAATAATAAGCCGAAATAAAACCCCAATCGAGAGAGAACGAATCCACGGCGGGTTGTGCTGGCCATAAATGTCCCCCCTGGTGTTCGCACGTGTTCTCTTGCACCTCAGGTGGCAGAGGCGGCCTCGACTAGAGCCTTTTAAATATCATTTTTAAGGCAGCGGTAGCTGAAATTTAGTGACCGACGCGAGCGGTGGGGACGCAGTTATGCAGCACGTGTGCGGTTCTCCGCCTGCAAAGGTCACCTTGAGCCGTTCCAACCCTGCCCGCCTCCTTCCCGGCACCGAATACACCCCAAAACTACAAAGCAGAAATAAAAATAAGCCTCTTTGGCTTTGCTGCCCTCCTGCTCTCCGGTTACCGCTGCAGGCTCCGGGGGAATTACTCGCATTTTCCTGCCACGTTATTCCTCCCCAGTCGAGGAGCAGCTGCGCGGGAGCCGCGAGGGAGGGAAAACAGAGCATCTCTTGAAAATTTTAACTTCTGCTGCCTCTCTCTGCCTCCCCGGCCACCTGCGGAGGGCAGAAGAGGGGGTTTTAAAGCCGGGGGGAGCGGGGGGGACACGGCTGGTTTTGGCCCTGGCATTTTCGGCTCCTCGGCGCTACAGCGTGTGCCTTTGTCTGGGCGGCAGCAGCTGCCGGCGCAGTTGTTCGCTCTGGGCTTAAAAAAAAAAAAAAAAAAAGGCTTAAACCTTGGGAGGTTCAGCCCTGCCGAGACATTTTTCGGAGCCCTGGTGAGCTCGGCCCGGCCGTCGGGACGCTCCTGGAGATGTCAGGCCCCAGGAGTGGCTCGTGATGGTCCAAACGGCCCCTTAAATCTCCATCTTTGCCTGTTTTTATCGGGTTTTGGAGGCGACGGGCTGGTGGGGGTGCCTGATTTCCGTGTCCCGGGTGGCCATCGTTCACCGGCGTTGTCCTCCACGCCGGAGCTGAGCATCCCAACTTCCCGCTCACGGCCCGTGGAGCAGCGTTTGCTGCAGCCCACGATGAAAATTAGGGGTGTTTTTTTTTTTTGGGGGGGGGGGATGGGGGAATGGGGCTTCCTAATGAGAAGGGAAAACTTAACGAGCTCGGGGAAACGCCACCGGAGCGAGGTAAAGGCGGATTTGCAGGGCAGGGAGATTCCAGGCTTCCCCACGTGCCGTAGCATCCCTACGGACCATCCAGGGCCACCGACCTGCGGCGGGAGGTAGCCGCGGGGGGGTCTCCGCCAGCGTTTTGCTCTTGATTAAAGGCAACGCCGTGTCCACCATAAAGAAATCTCTGCTGGAGGCTGGCGTGGGAGGGGGGAGGGTTTTTTTTCCCCCCTGGGGACACTTTAAAAAAAACTGGGAAGAAAACCCCTCTTTTTGGACCACCGGAACCAGCGCAGCAAGGCCCCGGTTGGTCCGCGAGCCGCCAAATACGAGGAGCCGGGTGGCTTTTTGCGCTGGAAACGGGGCCGGGGGGGAAAAATTAAAGATCTTTTCCCCAAAGTAAAGCAGGGAGGGAAGGGGAAGGCGAAGCTCCGGCTGTGGAGAGCAGAAACGCTCCGGGCGAGCCTTTTCCCCCGCCACCAGCTCTCCTCCTCCTCCTCCTCCTCCTCCTCGGGCTGTTTTCCTGCCCCCGTGGGCTTTGTCATGGCTCCGGGTTTTAATTTCATTGTTCCGCTGAGTTATCTGCTGGAAAAAGCTGGCAGTGGAAGCGCGGCCGGGGTCAGAGTTTCCACTCGGGATGTTTTAACGAGGCCGTTCCCAACCGCTCTCGCCTTTAACGCAAACCAGCTTTAGTCGGGGGGGGGGTGGTTTTTTTTTGGGTTTGGTTTTTTTTTGGGTTTTTTTTTTTCCCCCCCTAGGCAAATTCATCACGCTTTCCCCAGCCGCGAATCGATTCGATAAACTTGGGATGAGCGCACGGTGGTGTCAATTTATTATTTAATTTCTCGAACGGCCGGTGGAAAGGCGCAGTTTTCCTTGGGGGGGGGCGGGGGGGAGAGCTCTGGCTCCCTGTTTCCCGGCTCTTTTTTCCCTGTACGGCACTTCTGTTTGGTGGGGGTTTTTGGGGTGGGTTTTTTTTTGGTTTTTTATTTTTGTTTTTGGGGACGACCGGGATTTCGGACCAGCCTCCCCGTGTTCTACCTCGCTTTTTTTTTTTTTTTTTCCTGCTCCCCCCTCCCGCCCCGTAAAAGCTGCGGAATTCGAGGATTTCTGGCCGTTTTCCCGGCCAGAGCGCTGAGCAAACGGAATTCCCTCCCTTCCCGCAGTGGGAAAGCCGAGCGGCCCGTCGGCTCCAGCTGCCGGCCCTCACGAAACATCTGCTGCCCTCGCCACCCCTTCTCCGATGGCTTTTTTTTTATTATTATTATTATTATTTTTTTGATTCAAACGGGTGGGTTTTGTACTTTCTGCCCTGGGAAAAGAGCCCGCCGGCAGCCGGTCGCGGCGCTGAACCGGCCGAAGGCGGGAGGTTCGGGAGCTGCCCCCGGCTCCAGGCGGGGACCGACTTTTAACTATCCCTCAACGCCGTTCAAACGGGGAAGCCGTTCCCTAATTAAACCTCCCAACTTCTCCCGCCCCACCTGGAAACCTTCCCTGGAAAAAATCGCCTTCGGATTCTTCGTTCCGGTGGTTTTTTTGGGGTTTTTTTTTCGTTGTTGTTGTTGTTATTTATTTTTTTTCCTCCCCTCAATATTCCCGCTTCAGCGGCCGCTTGGTGGATGGGAAAAAAAGCGGCTTTGGGCGAGATGAAGTACCCAAATCTCTGTCACCTCCTCAAGGAAACCTTTTTAACCCTTGGTTTCCCAAATAAAACTCTTCGTTTTATCATCATTTATTTTTTATTTCCAGGTTTTAACCCCTTACCTACCTCGCCGCGCCAGAGCGTCGCGTGCCCCCGCGGCGGCGTTGCCCCCCCAGCCCGCTCCTGCTCCCGCGTGGCGACGCGCTATTTAAAAATCGAACCGTTTCCCTGAAATAGCCCCTATTAAAACTTTTAAAACTGATTAAAAGGTCCGTCGACGCGGCGGGCGGGCCGCGAGCTGCCCTCTTGCTCGGCGGGGGAAACCCGGCAGCGAGCCGAAAGGCTCTTCGAGGGGTAAAGCGAATCGTTTTTACCTCCTCTCCGCAGCTTTTGATTTTTAGGAAAGGCCCTTTTTTTTTTTTTTTTTGCGCCCAAGAAGTCGCAGGGTGGGGGGGGCGGGTGGGTGGGTTGGTTGGTTTTTGCTTAGAAAAGCGATTTTTTGGAGCGCCGCGAGCTCAAGCCGCGGGGCGGCTCCGCTCTCCCTTTGGCCTGGGGGGGTGTGTGGTTTTTTTTTGGTTTTTTATTTTTTTTTAATTTTTTTATTTTTTTTTTACCCCCCCCCGGAGGTTTTGCTTTCCATCGATATCCCGGGAAAGGGATTCTAGTCTCGCGGCCTTTTGAAAACCCCGCCTTTTTTAAAATGTCTCGCCTTATTTTTCGAGTTTAGGATTTCCTGAACTTAAAAAAAAAAAAAAAAAAAAAACCACAAAAAAAAAAAACCCACAAAAAAACAAGGAATAAACCTCCCAGGAGGAAAACGCCGGGATGAAGCGGCCCCCGCTCCTCCCCGCCCCCCCCACCCGCAGTGATCCCGGGGAAGGATCCCGGCTGCCTTCCCCCCTGCGGCTCCCCGTTCCTTTTCCGAGGGGCTTTTTCTTCACAGCTGCGGCTAAAAATACAAGGCGGCCGCGCGTCCCCCGTCATCGACCCGGCGGCTCCCCTCGGGAAGATGGGTGGGCATCGGATCCCCGGGGATGGGGCGGGGGGGGATCTCCGGCACCTCCTCATCGCTCTCCTACCGGGCGTTTTCCGACGAGCCGAGGCTCGGTCTTTATATCCCAATATATCTTTTTTTTTTTTTTTTCCTCCGTTTTTAACGTGAGCGCGCGTACGTGCCCGCCTCCCAAGGTGTTCCCGAAGGGCTGCCGAGAAAACGCTTCCCCCTCAAACCCCCGATTCCCAAAAAAAAAAGCGAGCGGACCGGCGTTTTCGGGCCGCTAAACCCCTACCTTAGTTTTGAGGCCGAGCTTATCCGCGTGCTCGAATTGCCCGGATTTGGGGCAAAAAAAAAAAAAAAAAAACCCCAACGCAAACCACCTTGACTTGCTCGCTCCGGCATCCGGGCGCGGATGCTCCGCCCGGTCGCATTTAGAACCTCGTTCCCCTTAACTTGTGCTGGATTTTTCTGCATTCCCTACAGAAAGATTGTAAGTAAAATAGATGAAGACAAAGACGGGTTTGTAACGGTGGAAGAGCTGAAAGACTGGATTAAATTTGCCCAAAAACGCTGGATTTACGAGGATGTAGAGCGGCAGTGGAAAGGGCACGACCTCAATGAGGACGGCCTCATTTCTTGGGAGGAATATAAAAATGCCACCTACGGCTACATTTTAGGTAGGTCTCGACTCTCGGGAGACAAACTTGACGGAGCCGGCGCTTGAAAACTTGCTGTTTTGTTTTTGTAGAGTGATTGTAGATAAGATAGACACGGATAAGGATGGGTTTGTGACGGAGGGGGAGCTGAAAGCCTGGATTAAGAAGGCCCAGAAGAAATACGTGTATGACAGTGTCGAGCGCCAGTGGCAGGAGTTTGACACGAACCAAGATGGATTTATCTCCTGGGATGAGTACAGGAACGTGACATATGGCACTTACCTCGGTAAGGGGCGAGGTGTCCCCGCTGCTGGTGGTGGGCTCCCCTCAATAAAGCAGACGGGCGCCGCTGGTGGAGCCCTCGCGCTTCCCATTACGCCTAACTCCCGATTTACCTTCGGGGTGGGGAGGGGGGAGAAAACACCACCCCCCACCCCCACCCCCACCCCCAAAAAACATGGGGGGAAAAAAAAAAAACCCCAACCAAGGCCGAAGGCGGCGTTCGCCGGCTTTTATAACTCTGCTTTATTGACGCGCTTCGTCGTGAAAACCAGTTCCCAGCTCGTCAGCCATAACGGGATTAAAACGGGGTGTGGGGGGTGGGGTGGGTGGGAGGTAGGGGTTTTTTTGGGGGTTTTTTTTTGTTTTTTTGTTTTTTTTTTTTTACCTTCTGACTTTTGGACTTCCACCCACCGGTGGCACCGGGGTGCCCGCGGGAGAGAGACGCCCGTTAAGCCGGGGCGGTGCCGACCACCCTTTTGCTGCCTCCAGCCGCAAAGATCGTCAGCGAAAGGGTTTTATTAATCGCTTTCCAAAACCGCTCCCGGGTTTTCTCCGCTGGCCGGAGCTTTAGACCCCCGGAACGTGTCGATTATGGCACGTGGGACGGGGTCGACGGCCCTTCCAGGATTTTTTAAAAAAAAAAACAAACCAAAAAAACCCAGCGGGGAGCGAAGTAAGGAGAAGCTCCGCTGGGGTTAAGGCGTTAGAAAAGTTCCTCTGCCGGTTATTCCCGCCTCCTGGAACGCTGACAGATACGGGGAGGATGAGCTACGGCTCCAAAGCATGAAATAAAGTTTTAATTTACTAAATATTTCCAAAGATAGTCAAATGCTCGCGGCGGAACGTATGGAGCCCTGGTGCCTCTCGCTTCTGCCCTCATCCGTCTTCCCTCCGGCTCTTTTCACGGCTTCGTTAGGAAGCTGGAAGGGAAGGAGCCGGGGGGAGGGGGGGGAAATCGGCCCCCCGGGACCTCGTTAGGTCTCGCTCAGCTTCCCTTTGCCGTTAATAACCTGATTAACGAGATCCGCACCTATCTACCCCTTCGAATCCCACCCTGACGGGGAAGAAGAGATCCTGGAAAGGTTGTTTTTTGGTGGTTTTTTTTTTGGAGTCCGGGCGGTGGGAATTACGACCTGCAGGTGTGGAATAGTTAAAAAAAAAAACAAAACAAACAAAAAAAAAAAACACCCAAAAAACCGAAACCCCCAAAACATTTTAAGGAGAAAAAAACCCCACCTTAACGAGAAAACCTCCAGCCTAATTTGCGGGAGAGGGAAGAGAGCGCCCGGCTTTACGCCGTAAAGATCTCCCCCGGCCCGGAGGCCGGGCGCCCTTGGCACATCCCGAGGAATCCTATTATAGCCCTGCTCCCCCGTCCTTTTGGACGTCCTTAGGGAACGCCGGGAAGAGCCCTGACTCCCCCTCCCGCTCCTCCTTTTGTATTCGGCAGAAATAAAAAAGGAGCTTTTTCCCCCCCAGCCCCGGCTTTGCTTTTCTACTGAAATCGCCTCGTCCCTTCCACCGGGCTCTTCCCCTCCCTTCTCCCTCCGCCCGTTGGAAAAAGCCTCGGGAATTGTCCCTGGAGAGTTTGAGGCGCGGCCAAGAGGCCGGTGGGATCCCTTCGAGGGGTGAAGAACATCCTTCTCCCGGGGCGGGGGCGCCCGGCCACCGCCCTCTACTCAGTACTTAAAAAATGTTGGCTTTTTGGCACGGAAAGAAACCGCCGCCTTTGTTTTGTGGGTTTTTGGGGTTTTTTGGGTTTGTTTTTTTTTTTTTTTTCGGAAATCCAACACCGTATGAGTCACCGGGTCGCGCCCGGTGCCGGGGTGAAGTAGCTCGGGGGGGGAAGAATCGGCGCTGAAGGCTTTTCCCGCCGGTCGGAATCCTGCCGAATAGTAAAGCTAATAAGGATAAAAAGAACGTTAAGCGATAAATAACCACCTGGAAGGAAAACTCCCTTGAAAACCGCCTTAAAAATAAGAACGTAATAAGAATAATGCGAGGTTTTTTTTTTTTTAAGTTCTTCCACCCGATCAGACTCGCTTGTCACCCCAGGCGGGTCGCGGAAGCAGAAACCCTCGTGTTTCGGCTCCTATCGGGTTAAAAAGCTTCGCCCGCAGCTCCCGAGAGCCGTTCCCGAGCTCTCTCCCCTCGATCCCTCCCTGGAAAACCTTTGGCTCGTGCCACCCAGCTCAGGGGGGGGAGGGGGACGAAGCGGTTTTTTTTTGGGGGTGGGTTTTACCCTTTTGAAACGGGTCTCTGCTGATTAAAACCCCTTAGAGCCGCTGGAAATGGGGTTTAAGTTGGCCCTCGGGTGGGCTCGTCCTTCGAGCTCTCGGCGCGTGCCGCCGGCCCGGGGCGAAAACTCAAAACTTCGGGTTTAATTACGTCCTAGAGGGGACTTAAAAATAAAACCTCTTCCATTTAACGGCTGCGGGACTGGTTAATCCCCCGCCTTTTGTCCCGGTGTAAACAGAGCCGAGAGGGAGGGAGCCATTTTTAGCCTTTTTTTAGCCCGGGCCCCCCCCCGGCTCTGCCTGAATTTAACCCCGCGAGGGTTCGGCCCCGTCCGTCCTCCCTCCCTCGATGGGTTTTTCTAGCGGCCGAGGGACAAAAGCCGACAAAAGGCGTTATCCCGAAGCTTATCTGGAGCTGCCGGCGGAGCTATATCGGGCGGCCATATGTGCCCAGATATTCCCACCGCGGCGGGCGCTTGGGGGGATGTTTCGCTGGCTTTGAAGCCGCCCCGGCAGCGGGGACCGATATCCCCTTACACATTCTCCGCCCAAAATAGCTCGGGCTGAGCCACCGGCCGAAAAAAAACCCCAAAAAAAAAAAAAAAAACCCCGCTCCTTGTCTCCTTGGGGCATCTTCCCCGGGAATGTTGGTGTCCCACAACTGCTGCGAGCTCCTTCTCCTCTTCCTCCTGGCGGAGGAGGTGCAGGAGGGACGCGATGGCGGCCGATATCTAAAATTTAGGCTGCCGTGGCAAAGCCTTGGGCGGTGGAGGTTGCGTTGAGGAGGTCGAGGTTGGGCTGAGGAGGCGGAGGGTGGGTTGAGGAGGTCGAGGTTGGCTCGAGGAGGTCGAGGTTGGGTTGAGGAGGTTGAGGTTGGGTTGAGGAGGTTGAGGTTGTGTTGAGGAGGATGAAGTTGGGTTGAGGAGGTTGAGGAGCATGAAATTGTGTTGAGGAGGTTGAGGTTGGGTTGAGGAGGTTGAGGTTGTGTTGAGGATGAAGTTGGGTTGAGGAGGTTGAGGTTGGGTTGAGGAGGTTGAGGTTGTGTGGAGGAGGTTGAGGTTGGGCTGAGATTGAGGTTGGGTTGAGGAAGTCGAGGTTGGCTTGAGGAGGTCGAGGTTGCGTTGAGGAGGTGGAAGTTGTGCTGAGGATGTTGTGGTCGTGTTGAGGTCGAAGTTGGGTTGAGAGGTTGAGGTTGGGTCGAGGTTGGGCTGAGGAGGTTGATGTTGGGTTGAGGAGGTTGAGGTTGGGTTGTGGAGGTTGACCTTGCGTTGGGTTGAGATTGAGGTTGGGTTGACGTTGGGTTGTGGAGGTTGACCTTGGGTTGAGGTTGACGTTGGGTTGAGGTTGACGTTGGGTTGAGGTTGGGTTGGTGATGACCGCGGGACATCTCCCCCCTGCCCGAGCTGACGCGGGGTGGCTCCTTCTTCTCTTCTCATGCCCAGATGACCCAGACCCCGACGATGGATTTAATTACAAACAAATGATGGTGCGAGATGAACGACGCTTCAAGATGGCTGACAAGGACGGAGACTTGACGGCCACCAAGGAAGAGTTCACCGCTTTTCTCCACCCCGAAGAGTACGATTACATGAAGGACATCGTCGTGCAGGTGGGTCCCCTCCGGCTGGTGGCCTCCCACCCAACGTGGTCTTTACGGCTAAGAAATGGGTGGAAAGGGCTGGAAATCCCACCGGACCGTCCCCGGGGGAGACCTTCCTGACCCGCTCCACCACCGGCACCGCTCCTGCGGTGGGATGGCCTCCAGGTGGATCAGGGTGGAGGAGATGGGCCGTGGAGCAGGAAAACGTGGGATTTGGGGTTTTTTTTTTCGGGCGGAGGCGCCGTCTCCGCGTGCCGCCGGAGCTGGGAGAGGTTGTCCCCATGGGGAACGTCGCTCCGAGCCTGGCCAACCGGCGTCTTCTCCTTGCAGGAAACCATGGAGGACATCGACAAGAACGGGGACGGCTTCATTGACCTGGAGGAGTACATAGGTGAGACGCTGGCCACCGTGTCCCCTCCGGGGCGGGAAGAGCTGCCGGAATGTCCGTTTCCATCCTTCCCCCTCCTGGAATTCCATTTTCTCCTTTAAATTCCTGACTTTTAGACCTTCCCCCGCTCCCTCTCCGGGGTTAAATCCCAAAGCGGTGACGGGGCTTGGAGTGGAGCATCTACCGGACAATCCCGGGTTGTCCCCTCTTGGGTGCGGGGAGGCGGAGAAGCTGCCCTTATCCCACCACGGAACGTTTCCCGTTTCGGGAAGGCTCCGAAATACGCGGGGCCGAAGGCGGCCTCCTCTTCCCGACCGATTTTTTGGGGAAAGAAATCCTCCGAGACGGGATTTAAAAAAAATCCTGGCGTACGAGGTGGGACGGGACCTCGAGGACGATCCGGTCCGACCTTCGGAAGTTGGGGCCTCGGAGAAGTTGGATCTCCGTTGGGTTTTCCGGCGGGGACGGAGGGAAGCGGGTGGTTCTTCCCTTGGGGCTGGATCCGGCGGGGGGCGCTGCTGGGGGGTGGGGGGGGGTTAATCCCGCCGCTCCGGTTGTCTGGTGTCTTTTTTCCCCCCTCCTCTCCCAGGGGACATGTACAGCCACGACGGCGACGCCGACGAACCCGAGTGGGTCAAAACGGAACGGGAACAGTTCGTGGAATTCCGCGACAAGACAAAAACCGCGACGGCAAAATGGACAAAGAAGAAACCATAGATTGGATCCTCCCTTCGGACTACGACCACCGCCGAGGCCGAAGCCCGGCACCTCGTCTACGAATCCGACCAGAACAAGGTCTTCGTTAAACCCTAATTCGTTCATTCCGGGGACGACGGGGGGGTTTTTTTTTTTGGGGGGGGGGGAGGTTATTTTGGGGGGGGGGGTTTTATTCGGTTCTTCCTCTCCCGGCAGGACGGGAGGCTGAGCCGGGAGGAAATCGTGGAAAAATACGACCTTTTCGTGGGCAGCCAGGCCACGGATTTCGGAGAAGCTTTGGTGCGACACGACGAATTTTGAGCCGGGAGAACTGGGGGGGGAGGGGGGGGGGAGAGGGGGGGGAAGAGGGGGGCGGGGGGGAAGAGAGAAAAGAAAAAAAAAAAAAAAAAACCAAAAAAAAATCCCCCCCCCTCCCCCCCCCCTAACGAAAATAATTTATTTTTTACAAGTTTTTGGGATCGCGGTTAAAAAAAAAGAAAAACAACAAAACGCGGGGGGGGGGGGGGGTTTCACCCCAACCCCCCCCCCCCAACCCCCCCCCCCAACCTCCCCCCCCCGCCCCCCCCCGAGACTTTTTTATTTTCGAGCCGGGAGTTGAAAAATCTCTTTTCCCGACCTTTTTAGCAAGGGGTTTTGCCCCCCCCCCCCCTTTTTTTTTTTTATCCACTTTTTTCCCCCAAAAAAATTGCGGGGGGGGGGGATGGAGGGGGGGAGGGGGGGGGTTTGGTTTTGGGTTTTTTTTTTTTTTTTTTAGTTCTTTTATGATTTTTAACCGATTTCAGCTTCTTTTTGGAACGTATATTTGGGTTCCTCCCCCCCCCCAACCCCCCCACCCCCCCCCCGCCAATCCGAAGGGCGGAGCGGCCGCTTTTCCCACCCCTCCCCCCCCCCCCTCATCCGGAAAAAAATTCCGGCTTTCCGCGCCGGGGAAAATGGAAGCGAATTTGGGGGGAAAACTCGACGCCAATTTCGAAACGCGAAATTGAAAAAACCCAAAAATTTGCGGGGGGGGGGGTGGGGGGGGGAAGAAAAATAAACACCACCTCCCCCCCCCCCAAAAATTGCCCAAAAGTGCCTTTTTTTTCACCCCAAAAAACGGCTGGGGGGGGGAGGAGGGGGGGGGGGGCGCTCGCCTGCCCCCCACCGGGAAATTGCTGTGTTTTTTTTTTTTTTCGTTAATTATTAATTTTTTGGGGAGTTTTTTTGGGTTGTTTTTTTTTTGGGGGGGGGGGTTTGAACCTTCCCGGCTCCGCCCCCCCCCCCCCCCCCCCAAATCGGGGGGTTTTGGGGTTTTTTTTTTTCCCCGAAAATTGTTGCGCTCCGAGGATTTTTCCGGGTGTTTGCTCCTGCCGGCTCAAATACGGCTTTTGGGGGGAAAATCCCCCCGGGAATGGGCTCATCCCGCACCGAGCCAGAGCCGCTCGTGTCCCATTTGGAGGATGGGAATGCCGGGAATACCGGGAACGCTCCCCAGTGCCGGGAATACCGGGAATACCGGGAATACCGGGAACGCTCCCCAGTGCCGGGAACACCAGGGATGTCGGGAACGCTCGCCAGTGCTGGGAATGCCAGGAATGCTCCTCAGTGCCAGGAATACTGGGAAATACTGGGAATGCTCCCCAGTGCCAGGAACACTGGGAATACTGGGAATGCTCCCCAATGCTGCGAACGCTCCGGAACGCTGGGGAAGCTTCCCAATGCTGGGAACACCGGGAATGCGCCTGAACACTGGGAATGCTCGCCAAGACCAGGAACACCAGGATTGCTCCCAAGGCTGGGAATGCTCTCCAGCGCCGGGAATAGCGGGAATGCTCCCCGCTGCTGGGAATGCTGGGAACACCAGGAATGCTCCCCAACGCCGGGAACACCGGGAATGCTCCCCAACACTGGGAACTCTGGGAACGCTCCCCAGTGTCGGGAATGCTCCCCAATGCCGGGAACACCGGGAATGCTCCCGAATGCTGAGAATACCGGGAATGCTCCCCAGTGCTGGGAACGCTCCTCAATTCCAGGAATACTGGGAATGCTCCCCAACTCCAGGAGCGCTGGGAACGCTCCTAACACCGGGAACGCTCCCCGGTGCCAGGAACACGAGGAATGCTGGGAACGCTCCCCAGCGTTGGGAATATCGGGAATGCTCTCAAACACTGGGAATGCTCCCCGGTGCTGGGAATGCTCCTGAACACCAGGAATGCTCCCCAGTGCTGGGAACACCGGGAATACCGGGAACGCTCCCCAACTCCAGGAACATCAGGAACGCTCCCCAACACTGGGAACGCTTTCGAACACCTGGAATGCTCCCCGGCACCGGGAATACCGGGAATGCCCTCGAACACCGGGAACGCTGGGAATGCTCCCCAACACTGGGAACACCAGGAACGTTTTTGAACACCGGGAATGCTCCCCAGCACCGGGAACGCTGGGAATGCTCCCCAACACCGGGAATGCTCCCCAGCACCGGGAACACCAGGAACGCTTCCGAACACTAGGAACGCTCCCCAGCACCAGGAATACTGGGAATCCTCTCGAACGCTGGGAATGCTCCCCAACACTGAGAACACTCCCCAGCACCGGGAACGCTGGGAACGCTCTCGAACACCGGGAATGCTGGGAATGCTCCCCAGCACCGGAAACGCCGGGAAGGCTTTGGAACACCGGGAATGCTGGGAATGCTCCTCAAACACCGGGAATGCTCCCCAGCAACGGGAATACCGGGAATCTTCTCGAACACCGGGAACGCTGGGAACGTTCCCCAACACTGGGAACGCCGGGAACGCTCCCCAGCGCCGGGAACGCCGGGAAGGCTTTGGAACACCGGGAACACTGGGAATCCTCAGGAACGCCGGGAACGCTCCGGAACACCGGGAACGCTCCGGAACGCCGGGAACGCTCCCAGCGGGCTCCGAGGAGCGGCTCCGCGTCGTTAACGACTTCAGACACTAATTTTCTCCCCCCGCCGTGTCTATTCCCCCCCCTCCCCCCCCCCCTCCCCCCCCCCCCAACCCCGTCCCCCCCCCGGGGCTGGTTCGGAGCCTCCGGGGGTTCTGGGGGTCAATAAACCCGGTTACGGTCACCCCAAAAAACGCCTGGTTTGCACCCAAAATGGGATGTGGGCCCCCCCCCCCCACAAGTGCCCCCCCCGCGCCCTCCGGGGGGGGGGGGGGCGGGTGGGGTGTGGGGCCGGGGGTCCCGGGGGGCGCAGTGGGGTGGGGGGGGTGGGGATGGGGCCGGGATGGGCCCAACCCTGGAGTGCCCGGAGCTGCTGGGGGGGGGTCAGCGCCACCCCTGCCCATGGATGGGGGGCTCAGCCCCATGGATGGGATCCAGCACCATCCCAGCCCCATGGATGGGGGGCTCAGCCCCATGGATGGGATCCAGCACCATCCCAGCCCCATGGATGGGGGGCTCAGCCCCATGGATGGGGGGGCTCAGCCCCATAGATGGGATCCAGCACCGTCCCAGCCCCATGGATGGGGGGGCTCAGCCCCATAGATGGGATCCAGCACCATCCCAGCCCCATGGATGGGGGGGCTCAGCCCCCATGGATGGGATCCAGCACCATCCCAGCCCCATGGATGGGGGGCTCAGCCCATGGGTGGGATCCAGCACCATCCCAGCCCCATGGATGGGGGGCTCAGCCCCATGGGTGGGATCCAGCACCATCCCAGCCCCATGGATGGGGGTCTCAGCCCCATGGATGGGATCCAGCACCACCCCAGCCCCATAGATGGGATGCAGCGCCACGCCTGCCCCATGGATGGGGGTCTCGGCCCATGGATGGGATCCAGCACCACCCCAGCCCCATAGATGGGATGCAGCGCCACGCCTGCCCCATGGATGGGGGTCTCGGCCCCATGGATGGGATCCAGCACCACCCCAGCCCCATAGATGCGGGGGCTCAGGCCCACCCCGGCCCCATAGGTGGGATCTAGCACCACCCAGCCCCATAGATGCGGGGGCTCAGGCCCACCCCAGCCCCATAGGTGGGATCTAGCACCATCCCAGCCCCATAGATGCGGGGGCTCAGCCCCACCCCAGCCCCATAGATGGGATCCGGCACCACTCCAGCCCCATAGATGGGGGCTGTGCACCACCCTGACCCTATGGATGAGGGCTCAGCCCCACTCCAGCCCCACAGATGGGGGCTCGGCACCACCCCAGCCCCCATGGATGGGCCCCAGCCCCACAGATGGGGGGCTCGGCACCACCCCTGCCCCACAGAAGGGGGCTCAGGGCCTCCTCAGCCCCACAGACGGGGGGCTCAGCCCCACCCCAGCCCCATGGATGGGACCCAGCCCCACAGATGAGGGGCTTAGCACCACTCCCGCCCCACAGATGGGGGTCTCAGCACCACCCCAGCCCCATGGACGGCATCCAGCCTCGCCCCAGCCCCACAGACAGTGGGCTCAGCACCACCCCTGCCCCACAGAAGGGGGCTCAGGGCCTCCTCAGCCCCACAGACGGGGGGCTCAGCCCCACCCCAGCCCCATGGATGGCACCCAGCCCCACCCCAGCCCCACAGATGGGGGGGCTCAGCCCCACCCCAGCCCCATGGATGGCACCCAGCCCCACCCCAGCCCCACAGATGGGGGGGCTCAGCCCCACCCCAGCCCCATGGATGGAGCGGGCAGCACCCCACCTCCCTGCCCCACCACCGCCCGTGGGTCCCCCAGCAGGACGAGGAGGCCGGGGTCCCGCGCCGCCACGGCCGTGGGGCCGAAACCCCCACCTCCACCCCCCCCACCCCGCGCCCCCCAAGTCCCCACCCCGCCGTGGGGCGGCCGCCGACGCGCAGTGGGGCTCGGGCGTTGCGTTCAGACGGCGGCGGTGGTTTATTGTCCCACCCTACATCCTAGGCTGGCCGCGGGGGGTGACCCCGCACCCCCGGGGTGGCCCCCCAGCCCCATAGCGGGGGGACAGGCCGGGGGGGGGGGGGGGGTAGCGGGGGGGGGGGTTGGGGGGTGGCCCCTCAGCTGGGGCTGACCTGGCTGGAGGAGACGGAGGAGACCTCGGTCCTCTGGGCCGAGCTGGAGATGTCCGAGTCGTCCGTCATGGGCTTCCCGCAGACGTCTCCATGATGCAGGCGCGGAACTGCGGGGACGGGGACGGGGACGGGGACGGGCTCAGCCCCGTGTCCCCACACGCGTGTCCCTGTCCGTGTCTCGTGTCCCCCCTGGCCCCTCTCCCCAGCCCCGGGTCTCTCCGTCCCACCCCCGGTGTCGCGTTGACCCCTCGTCGGCCCTGGAGACGTGGTACCCCCGGCCCTGCGGATGGTTCTGGGAGTGCCTCGGTGTCCCCGAGTGTCCCCGAGTGTCCCCGAGTGTCCCCAGGTGTCCCCGGGCATCCCAGTCCCTGGTTGTCCCTTCATGTCCCTCGTACCCCGTTGTCCCCCATCCCCACATGTCCCTGGTCCCCACTCCATGGTCATCCCCGGTCCCTGGGCATCGCCAGGTGTCCCCAGGTGTCCCCATCCCTGGTTGTCCCTTCATGTCCCTCGTACCCCATTGTCCCCCATCCCCACATGTCCCTGGTCCCCACTCCACGGTCATCTCTGGTCCCTGGACATCGCCAAGTGTCCCCAAGTGTCCCCAAGGCATCCCAGTCCCTGGGATGCCTCGTTGTCCCCCATCCCTGGTGTCCCCAGGTGTCCCCTGGTCCCCACTCCGTGGTCATCCCGGCTCCCTGGGCATGAGCAGGTGTCCCCAGATGTCCCCAAGTGTCCCCAGGCATCCCAGTCCGTGGGTGTCCCTGCACGTCCCTCATACCCCGTCGTCCCTCGTACCCCATCGTCCCCCATCCCCAGGTGTCCCTGGTCCCCACTCCATGGTCTTCCCTGGCCCCTGGGCATGACCGGCTGTCCCCAAGTGTCCCCAAGTGTCGCCAAGTGTCCCCAGGTGTCCCCAGGTGCCCGAAGGCATCCCACTCCCTGGTTGTCCCTTCACGTCCCTCGTACCCCATTGTCCCCCATCCCCAGGTGTCCCCAAGTGTCCCCAAGGCATCCCACTCCCTGGGTGTCCCTGCGTGTCCCTCATAAGCCGTTGTCCCTCATCCCCAGGTGTCCCTGGTCCCCATTCCATGGTCTTCAATGGTCCCTGGGCATGATCAGGTGTCCCCAGGTGTCCCCAAGTGTCCCCAGGTGTCCCCGGGCATCCCACTCCCTGGTTGTCCCTTCACGTCCTTTGTACCCCGTTGTCCCCCATCCCCAGGTGTCCCTGGTCCCCACTCCGTGGTCATCCCTGGTCCCTGCACATCCCTGGATGACCCCTGTCCCCAAGTGTCCCCAGGTGTCCCCGGTTCCCAGATGTCCTTGAGCACCCCTGGGTGGCCCTGGTGTCTGGGTGCTCCTTGTCCTCAGCCACCGGGTGTCCTCGTCCCCAGGTGTCCCTCGTCTCTGGATGTCCCCAGTCCATCGACACCCTTGGTGTCCCCAGCGTCCCCAGACCATGGTCACCCCCGGTCCCTGGGCACCCCTGGATGACCCTGGTCCCCCACCTGTGCCCGATCCACGGGTGTCCTTGGGCACCCTGGGGTGTCCCTATTGCCGAGGTGTCCCTGGGTGTCCCCATGGCCCGGCTGTCCCTGGATGACCCTGGTCTCCAGATGTCCTCGGGTACCCTGGTATCTCCGGGATGTCCCCATTGCCCAGGTGTCCCCGGTCCCCAGATGTCCTTGGGTACCTCGGGATGTCCCCATTGCCTGGTTGTCCCCATTGCCCAGGTGTCCCCAGGATGTGCCCCTTGCCTGGATGTCCCTGGTTGCCCCCAGTGCCTGGATGTCCTGGGATGTCCCCAGTGCCCAGGTTCCCCTGGACATCCTTGGACGTCCTTGAGCACCCCTGGGTGTCCCTGGTGTCTGGGTGCTCCTTGGTGTCCTCAGTCCCCAGGTGTCCTCGTCCCCAGGTGTCCGTGTTCTCTGCGTGTCCCCAGTCCCTTGGCATCCTTGGTGCCCAGCCCCTGGTCCATGGTCATCCCCTGGATGACCCTGGTCCCCAAGTGTCCCTGCGCATCCCTGGTCCTACGATGTCCTTGGGCGCCCTTGGATGTCCCCATTGTCTGGGTGTCCCTGGATGTCCCAATCACCCAGATTTCCCTGGATGTCCCCATCACTTGGGTGTCCCCGGGGTGTCCCCGTTGCCCAGGTGTCCCTGGATGTCCCCATCGCCGGGTGTCCCTGGTTGTCCCCATTGCCCAGGTGTCCCCAGGATGTCCCCATCACCCAGGTGTCCCTGAATGTCTCCATCACCCACGTGTCCGCAGGTGTCCCCGTTGCCCAGATGTTCCTGGGATGTCCCCATTGCCCGGGTGTCCCTGGGATGTCCCCATTGCCCGGGTGTCCCTGGGATGTCCCCGTTGGCCAGCTGTCCCCAGGTGTCCCCATTGCCCAGGCGTCCCCAGGGTGTCCACATCACCCTGGTGTCCCTGGATGTCCCCATCGCTGGGTGTCCCTGGATGTCCCCATTGCTGGGTGTCCCCAGGATGTCCCCACCACCCAAGTGTCCCGGGATGTCCTCATCGCCTGGGTGTCCCTGGGTGTCCCCACCGCCCAGGTGTCCCTGGATGTCCCCACCGCCCAGGTGTCCCTGGATGATCCCATTGCCCAGCTACCCCAGGATGTCCCCAACCCCCGGCTGTCCCTGGAGGTCCCTATCCCCCGGGTGTCCGCTGGGGTGATGTCCCCATCCCCCGGGTGTCCCTGGTGTCGCCGGGGGCACCTGTTTGTTCATGAAGCAGTAGATGATGGGGTTGTAGATGCAGGCGCTCTTGGAGAAGAAGGCAGGGATGGTGACCAGGCGCAGGTCCAGGTCGTGGTCCCGGTTGTTCACTATGTACATGGCCAGGGCCGCGTAGGGCACGTAGCAGAGGCAGAAGGAGCCCACCATCACCACCACCATGCGGGACACCTCCCGCTCCGCCTTCTGCGTCGTGGCCGACTCCTGCTGCTGCGCGGCCACCTGCGCCCAGAGACGGGGGTCAGGCTGGTCCCCGGCCCCCGGCCAGGCCTCCCCCACTCCCGCCTCCCTCCTTCTGCCCCAGCGGCCCTTCCCACCCCCCAGCCCTCCAGCCCTCCATCTCTCCTTCCCTCCTTCCCTCCATCCAATCTTCCTTCCCTCCATCTCTCCTTCCCTCCATCTCTCCATCCCTCCATCTCTCCTTCCCTCCATCCCTCCATCCCTCCATTCCTCCATCCTTCCATCCCTCCATCTCTCCTTCCCTCCATCCCTCCATCTCTCCTTCCCTCCATCCCTCCATCCCTCCATTCCTCCATCCTTCCATCCCTCCATCTCTCCTTCCCTCCATCCCTCCATTCCTCCATTCCTCCATCCTTCCATCCCTCCATCCCTCCATCCCTCCATTCCTCCATCCCTCCATCCCTCCATCTCTCCATCCCTCCATCCTTCCGTCCCTCCATCTCTCCATCCCTCCATCCCTCCATTCCTCCATCCTTCCATCCCTCCATCCTTCCATCCCTCCATCCCTCCATCTCTCCTTCCCTCCATCCCTCCTTCCCTCTGTCTTTCCATCTCTCCAGCCCTCCATCCCTCCAGCCAATCCTCCATCTCTCGGTCTCTTCAGCCATCCCTCCATCCTGCCCATCCTCCATCCCTGCATCCCTCCCTCTCCCCTCCCTTCCACCCTTCCTTCCCTGCCTCCTTCGCCCCTTCCCTCCATCCCTCCATCCCTCCATCTCTCCCTCCTTTCCTCCATCCCTCCATCTTTCCATCCCTCCTTCCCTCCTTCCCATCTCTTCATCCCTCCGTCTCTCCCTCCATCTCTCCCTTCATCCCTGTATCTCTCCATCCCTCCATCTCTCCATTCCCCTATCCCTCTATCCCACCCTCTATCCCTGCATCCCTCCATCTCTCCATCCCTCCATCCCTCTATTCCTCCCTCCCTCCCTCCATCTCTCCATCTCTCCTTCCCTTCAATCTCTCCCTCCATCCCTTCATACCTCCATCCCTCTGTCCCTCCATCCCTCAATCCCTCCATCACTCCGTCCCTCCATCACTCCGTCCCTCCAGTCTCTCCCTCCATCCCTCCATCCTTCCATCCCTCCATCTCCCCACCCTCCATCTCTCCATGTCTCCCTCCATCCCTCTGTCCCTCCATCTCTCCTTCCCTCCATCCCTTCAGCCACCCTTCCATCCCTCTATCCCTCCCTCCCTCCATCCCTGCATCCCTCCATCTCTCCCTCTCTCCTTCCCTCCCTCCAACTCTCCATTCTTCCCTCCCCCATCCCTCCCTCCATCTTCCCTTCCCTCCATCCCTCCCTCCATCCCTCCATCCCTCTATCCCTCCCTCCCTCCATCCCTGCATCCCTCCATCTCTCCCTCTCTCCTTCCCTCCCTCCAACTCTCCATTCTTCCCTCCCCCATCCCTCCCTCCATCTTCCCTTCCCTCCATCCCTCCCTCCATCCCTCCATCCCTCCATCCATCCATCCATCCATCCATCCCTCCATCCTTCCCTCCATCCCTCCATCCCTCCATCCTTCCATCCCTCCATCCCTCCATCTCTCCTTCCCTCCATCCCTCCATCCCTCCATCCCTCCATCCCTCCATCCCTCCATCCCTCCATCTCTCCTTCCCTCCATCCTTCCATCCTTCCATCTCTCCTTCCCTCCATCCCTCCATCCCTCCATCCCTCCATCCTTCCATCCCTCCATCCCTCCATCCCTCCTTCCCTCCATCCTTCCATCCTTCCATCTCCCCTTCCCTCCATCCCTCCCTCCATCTCCCCATCCCTCCATCCCTCCCTCCCTCCCTCTCCCCATCCCATCCCATCCCATCCCATCCCTCCCCCCGTGCCCGTCCCCCCCCCCGCAGCCCCTCTCCCTCCCCGTCCCGGCCGTGGGGCGGTGGGCGCGGGTGGGACTCACGGCCCGCAGGGCGCTGAGCAGCTGGGAGTAGGAGAAGATGATGAGGGAGAGGGGCACGACGAAGCAGAAGATGAAGAGGAACCAGGTGTAGGACTCGCTGTTGTACTTGGTGCCCACCGTGTACCAGTCGGGGCCGCAGGAGCACTGCAGCCCCTCGGGCACGTACCTGTGGGGCAGGCGCGCTCACCGCCCGGCTCACGCCCCGCACCCCGCCGCACCCCCCCGCCACCCCATGGCGCCCCACGGCACCCCCATCCCACCCCATGGCACCCCATGGCACCCTATGGCACCCCACGGCACCCCATGGCACCCCAATCCCACCCCATGGCACCCCATGGCATCCTATGGCACCCCATGGCACCCCATGGCACCCCCATCCCACCCCATGGCACCCCATGGCACCCCATGGCATCCCCACCGCACCCCGTGGCACCCCAATCCCACCCCATGGCACCCCATGGCATCCTATGGCACCCCATGGCGCCCTATGGCACCCCCATCCCACCCCATGGCACCCCAATCCCACCCCGTGGCACCCCATGGCATCCTATGGCACCCCGTGGCGCCCTATGGCACCCCAATCCCACCCCATGGCACCCCATGGCATCCTATGGCACCCCATGGCGCCCTATGGCATCCCCACTGCACCCCGTGGCACCCCAATCCCACCCCATGGCACCCCATGGCACCCCCATCCCACCCCACGGCACCCCACCGCACCCTGTGGCACCCTATGGCACCCCCATCCCACCCTATGGCACCCGTGTGTCACCCCATGGCACCGTATGGCACCCCATGGCACCCCCATGGCACCCCCGTGGCACCCCATGGCACCTGTGTCACCCTATGGCAGCTTGGGGCACCCTATGGCACCCCCATGGCACCCCTATGGCACCTGTGTCACCACATGGCACCCCTGTGTCACCCCCATGGCACCCCATGGCATCCCTGTGGCACCCCCACGGCACCCCATGGCATCCCTGTGGCACCCCATGGCACCCCTGTGTCACCCCCACGGCACCCCATGGCACCACCGGCCTGCTCCGTGCCCCATGTCACCCCCCATGTCACCCTGATGCCACCCCTGTGTCACCCCATGGCACCCCATGGCACCGCCAGCCTGCTCTGCGCCCCATGGCACCCCCGTGGTGTCCCTGTGTCACCCCGTGGCACCCCCATGGCACCCCATGGCACCCGTGTGTCACCCCACGGCACCCCATGGCACCGCCGGCCTTCTCCGCACCCCATGGCACCCCCGTGTCACCCCGGTGCCACCCCTGTGTCACCCCCACGGCACCCCATGGCACCCCTGTGTCACCCCCATGCCACCCCATGGCACCACCGGCCTGCTCCGCACCCCATGGCACCCCCCATGTCACCCTGCTGCCGCCCCATGCCACCCCCATGGCACCCCATGGCACCCGTGTGTCACCCCACGGCACCCCACGGCACCGCTGACCTGCTCCGCGCCCCACGGCACCTCCCATGTCACCCTGATGCCACCCCTGTGTCACCCCATGGCACCCCATGGCACTGCCGGCCTGCTCCGTGCCCCATGGCACCCCCGTGGTGTCCCTGTGTCACCCCATGGCACCCCCGTGTCACCCCGGTGCCACCCCTGTGTCACCCCCACGGCACCCCATGGCACCCCTGTGTCACCCCCATGCCACCCCATGGCACCACCGGCCTGCTCCGTGCCCCATGGCACCCCCATGTCACCCTGCTGCCACCCCATGGCACCCCATGGCACCCCCATGGCACCCGTGTGTCACCCCACGGCACCCCACGGCACCGCCGGCCTGCTCCGCGCCCCACGGCACCCCCCCATGCCACCCCCCGTGTCACCCCAGTGTCCCCCCCACGCCAGCCTGCTCCGCGCCCCACGGCACCCCCGTGGCGTCCCCCCGCTGTCCGTCCCCCCCTCCCGGCCCCCCCCCGCGCCCCCCACCTGCTCCAGCCGAAGAAGGGGGGCAGGGCGACGCCCAGGCCGATGACCCAGGTGGCCGCCACCACCATGATGGCGTGTTTGGAGCTGAAGCGGAAGTTGCCGAAGGGTTTGCAGATGACGATGTAGCGCTCGAAAGCCAGGAAGGCCAAGGACCACCCCGTCACCAGCCCTGGGCAGGGGGGGGACACACGCCACGGGGACCTCAACCCACCGCCCACCAGCCCCACGGCCCCACCAGGCCACGGTGGTCACCTCCACCCACAGCCCCACCAGACCGTGGTGGTCACCCCAACTCCTACAGCCCCACCAGACCATGGTGGTCACGTCCACCTCCAGCCCCACCAGACCATGGTGGTCACCCCAACTCCTACAGCCCCACCAAACCATGATGGTCACTCCAGCTACAACCCCACCAGACCGTGGTGGTCACCCCAACTCCTACAGCCCCACCAAACTGCGGTGGCCAACCCTACCTGCAACCCCATTGGTCCGCAGTGGTCACCTCAACTCCTACAGCCCCACCAAACTGTGGTGGCCAACCCTCCCCGCAACCCCACCAGACTGTGGTGGTCACCCCAACTCCTACAGCCCCACCAAACCATGATGGTCACTCCACCTACAACCCCACCAGACCGTGGTGGTCACCCCAACTCCTACAGCCCCACCGGTCCGTGGTGGTCACCCCAACTCCTACAGCCCCACCAAACCATGGTGCTCACTCCACCTCCAACCCCACCAGACTGTGGTGGTCACCCCGACTCCTACAGCCCCACCAAACCATGGTGGTCACTCCACCTACAACCCCACCAGACCGTGGTGGTCACCCTGACTCCTACAGCCCCACCAAACTGTGGTGGCCAACCCTACCTGCAACCCCACCTGTCCACGGTGGTCACCTCAACTCCTACAGCCCCACCAAACTGCGGTGGCCAACCCTCCCCGCAACCCCACCAGACTGTGGTGGTCACCCCAACTCCTACAGCCCCACCGGTCCGTGGTGGTCACCCCAACTCCTACAGCCCCACCAGACCATGGTGGTCACCCCAACTCCTACAGCCCCACCAAACTGTGGTGGCCAACCCTACCTGCAACCCCACCGGTCCGCGGTGGTCACCTCAACTCCTACAGCCCCACCAAACTGTGGTGGCCAACCCTCCCCGCAACCCCACCAGACTGTGGTGGTCACCCCAACTCCTACAGCCCCACCAGACCATGGTGGTCACTCCACCTACAACCCCATCAGACCGTGGTGGTCACCCCAACTCCTACAGCCCCACCAAACTGTGGTGGCCAACCCTCCCCGCAACCCCACCGGTCCGCGGTGGTCACCTCAACTCCTACAGCCCCACCAAACTGTGGTGGCCAACCCTACCCGCAACCCCACCAGACCGTGGTGGTCACCCCGACTCCTACAGCCCCACCAAACCATGGTGGCCAACCCTCCCCTCAACCCTACCAGACCACGGTGGTCACCCCGACTCCTCCAGCCCCACCAAACCATGGTGCTCACTCCACCTACAACCCTACCAGACCGTGGTGGTCACCCCGACTCCTCCAGCCCCACCAGACCGTGGTGGTCACCCCTACCCCCAGCAGGAGCCCGGTGCTCACCCCCCACCTACCTACGGTGGCCCCCAGGAAGCCCTCCAAGGCACACATGTGCTTGCCGAAGATGAAGTAACCCTGGGAGCTGGAGATGAAGACGATGGAGATGCAGAAGACGCAGATGATGAAGCCGCCGAAGGAGATGTTGACCAGGATGTAGTTGAGGGGCTGCCGCAGCTTCTTGTACTTGACGGTGACCACCAGGACGATGGCGTTGAGGGGGTCCCCACCAGGAAGACCACCCCCATGAAGATGGTCTGCAGGTAGAAGGCCCACATGGGGGCGATGTGGTACTGGGGGCCATCCCAGGGCCCCACCGCCGACTGGTTCTCGAAGAGGTAGAACTCCTCGTCCCCCGACATGGTGGCGAGGAGGAGGAGGGGGGGGCGGGCGGGGGGGGGGCGTCCCTTGGGGGGGGTTCCCCCTGCCCTCCCCCTCTGATATACCCTGCCCCAAAGCCGCTTAAGGGATTTTTTTTTTTTTTTTTTTTTTTTTTTTTTGGGGGGGGGGTGGGGGTAGGGGGGGGGGGTGGGGGGTGGGGGGGGGGGGGATCAGGGCCTCATCCCCCGGCAAACTTGGGGATTAGGGGGGGGGCTAAGCCGGGCTCAGCCCCTAATCGCCCTCCCTAAGCCGGGACGAGCCGATTGTGGGGCTCTGGGGGGATTTGTGGGGGGGGGGGGTCAAGACAACCCCCCCCCCCACCCCCCTCCCGATTCGGTTTAGGGGGGGGTGTCACCCACTTGGGGTGTCCCCGGGCGGACGAGGGGGTGGGGGGGTCCCCCCCGTGGGGTGTCGTGTCCCGTGTCCCCCCCCCCACCCCCCACCGTGAGCCACCTGGGGTGTGTCGTCCCCCCCCCCCCCAAGTTGCACCCGGGGGGGGGGGGGGAATGGGGTCCCCCAGTGAGAGGTGCCCCCCCATTGTGTCCCGTCCCCCCCCCCCCCCACAGCCCCCCCCCGGGGAATTTGGGGTCCCCCAGGGTGATGTGTGTGTGCCGGGTCCCCCCCCCCCCCCCAAAATAAAGCACCCTGGGGTGCCCCCCCCCCACCAGCCGTACGGGAGGGGGGTGTTGGGGTCTCCCAATGAGGTGCCCCCCCCCCCCACCCTCAAAAGCACCCTAGGGTGCCCCCCCCCCCAGCCCCATGGGGAATTTGGGGTCCCCCAGTGAGAGGGGTGTGTGTGTGTGTCCCCCCCCACCAAAAGCACCCTGGGGTGCCCCCCCCCCAAACCAGCCGTACGGGGGGGGGGGGGTGTTGGGGTCTCCCAATGAGGTGCCACCCCCCCCCAAAAGCACCCTGGGGTGTCCCCTCAGCCCCACCGGGGGGGGGGTGTGTGTGTTGGGGTCCCCAGGGGGGGTTTGGGGTCCCCCAGTGAGTTGTGTCCCCCCCCCCCCCCCCCGCAGCCCCATGGGGGGGGGGGCGGGCTGGTTGGGGTCCCCAGGTGAGGTGTCCTGTGTCGTCCGTCCGTCCCCCCCCCCCTCAAAAGCACCCCGGGGTGCCCCCCCCAGCGCGCCCCCCCCCCCCCCCCAGTGTCACCCACCATTTATTGTCCCCCGCTCTGCACCGCGGGGGTGGGGGGGGGGGCACACGGGGGTCCTGCCCTGGGGGGCCCCCCCCATGGGATGGGGGGGTCCTGGGCTGCCCGAGGTTGGGGGGGGGGGGGGGGGGGCAGTGCTGGGGGGGCACCTCGGGGGGGGGGGTGGTGTTGTTGGGGGGCAGTTCGGGGGGGGGGGGCATTGCTGGGGGGGGGGGCATGGTTGTGGGGTGCACAAGGGGGGGTCCATTGCGGGGGGGGGGGGGTTGTGCCGTCTCGGGGGGTGCACGGGGGTGGGGGGGTCCATTGGGGGGGGGGTTTAGCATTGTGGGGGGGGTGTGTGCCTGGTTGTGGGGTGCACTGGGGGGGTCCACGGTGGGGGGGGGTGTCCTCTTTTGGGGGGGTGCGTGTTGGGAGGGTGCGCTGGGGGGGGGGGGGGGGTGCATTGTGGGGGGGGGGGGGGTCCACTTTTGGGGGGGGGGGGGTGTTGCCTGGTGTGGGGTGCACCGGGGGGGGGGGGGGGAGGGTGTGTTGCACTCCTGGGGGTGCACTTTGAGGGGGTGGGTGGGGGGGGTGTGGGGGTGCCCCCCCCCCCCGCCGTGCCCCTGACACACCCCCCACCCCACCCCCCCCCACCCCTCACCCACGGGGTGCCCCGCGGGGGGCCTCGCTTGAGCCGCGGCTCGTTGGTCTAGGGGTATGATTCTCGCTTAGGGTGCGAGAGGTCCCGGGTTCAAATCCCGGACGAGCCCAAATTTTACCCCCCCCCCCCCCCAATTTGCACCCCTTTTTCTGCCCCCCCCACCTTGCCCCCCCCCCCCGCGAGGTGGGGGCAGGAAGGATGAGCACAAGCCGCTTAGGTGGGGGGGGGGATTAAGGGCGCTCGGAAACACCCCCCCCCCCCCCTCCCCCGGGGGCTGGGGGGCGCGTATAAAGGCGGGTGGAGCGGAGGGACAGGGGCTGGGGGGGGTGGGGGTGACATCGCCGGGGACAGTCGCGGAGTGGGGTGGCCATGGGGGGGGGGAACGGGTGACACACCCCGTGACACCCCCCCCCCGGGCCGTGTCACCAGGCGTCCCCCGTGTCACCCCACAGCCCCCCTCCCCTTCGTGGCCATCAGTAGGCTCCAGAGTGAACGCTCCCCCCCCGGGAGCGGGGGGCACTGCTGGGGGGGGGGGGGGCGGTTGCCAGGGCGACCGGCGATTGCCAGCGCTGGGGGACGGTCACCCCGGAGACGGGTCACACCTCCCCCCCCCCCCGGGGACGGGGCGCAGCGCGGTGCCCCACGGCGGTGCCCCACGGCGGTGCCCCACGGCGGGAGGCCCGGCCATGGAGCTCAGCACCTCCCCCTCCGTGGGCAGTGAGTGGGGGGCAGAGGGGACCCCACCCCAGGGATGGGAACCCCCGTGGGTGGGCATCTCGCGGGTGGGCACCCCACGGATGGGCACCCCAGCAGATGGACACCCCATGGATGGTGACCCCAGGGCTGGTGACCCCATGGATGGTGACCCCAGGGATGGTGACCCCATGGATGGGCACCCCATGGATGGTGAGCCCAGGGATGGTGACCCCGGGGATGGTGACCCCATAGGGATGGAGCACCCCATGGATGGACACCCCAGGAATGGTGACCCCACAGATGGGCACCCCACGGATGGTGACCCCAGGGATGGGCACCCCATGGATGGACACCCCACGGACGGTGACCCCAGGGCTGGTGACCCCATGGATGGTGACCCCATGGATGGGCACCCCACGGATGGTGACCCCAGGGCTGGTGACCCCATGGATGGTGACCCCAGGGATGGGCACCCCATGGATGGGCACCCCATGGATGGTGACCCCAGGATGGGCACCTCAAGGATGGGCACCCCATGGATGGACACCCCATGGATGGTGACCCCAGGGATGGGCACCCCAAGGATGGTGACCCCATGGATGGTGACCCCATGGATGGTGACCCCAGGGATGGGCACCCCACGGATGGTGACCCCAGGGATGGTGACCCCAGGGATGGTGACCCAACGGATGGGCACCCCACGGATGGTGACCCCAAGGATGGGCACCCCATGGATGGACACCCCCACGGATGGTGACCCCATGGATGGTGACCACAGGGATGGGCACCCCATGGATGGACACCCCAGGAATGGTGACCCCACAGATGGGCACCCCACGGATGGTGACCCCAGGGATGATGACCCCATGGATGGACACCCCATGGATGGTGACCCCAGGGATGGGCACCCCATGGATGGGCACCCCATGGATGGTGAGCCCAGGGATGGTGATCCCATGGATGGACACCCCATGGATGGTGACCCCAGGGATGGGCACCCCAGGAATGGGCACCCCATGGATGGGCACCCCACGGATGGTGACCCCAGGGATGGTGACCCCATGGATGGGCACCCCATGGATGGTGAGCCCAGGGATGGGCACCCCAGGGATGGTGACCCCAGGGATGGTGACCCCATGGATGGACACCCCATGGATGGTGACCCCAGGGACGGGCACCCCATGGATGGGCACCCCATGGACGATGACCCCATGGATGGTGACCGCAGGGATGGGCACCCCATAGGGATGGGCACCCCCATGGTTGGATACCTCGTGGATGGGCACCCCAAGGATGGGCACCCCATGGATGGACACCCCACGGATGGTGACCCCAGGGATGGGCACCCCATGGACAGGCACCCCCCAGGGATGGGCACCCCATAGGGATGGGCACTCCCATAGTTGGACACCCCATGGATGGACACCCCAGGGATGGACACCCCATAGGGATGGGCACCCCCCTGGGTGGAGAGCCCCATGGACAGGCACCCCCCATGGATGTGCACTCCAGGGATGGACAACCCACAGATAGGCACCTCCAGGGGGATGGGCACCCCCATGGATGGAGACCCCAATGGATGGGCACCCCAGGGATGGGCACCCCAAGGGTGATGGAGATCCCCATGGCCGGACACCCCAAGAGATGTGCACCCCATGGGTGATGGGCACCAACATGGATGGGAACCCCATGGTGATGAACACCCCCATGGATGGAAACTCCAAGGGATGGGCACCCCATGGGGGATGGGCACCACCATGGATGGGAAGCCCATGGTGATGGAGACCCCCAGGGATGGGCACCCCCAGGGATGGGCACCCCAAGGGTGATGGAGACCCCCATGGTGAGCCAACGTAAGGGATGGGCACTCCTTTGGGATGGGCACCTCAAGGGAGAGGGAGACCCCATGGCCGGACACCCCAAAGAATGGGCACCCCATGGGTGATGGGCACCACCATGGATGGGCACCCCATGGGTGATGGCACTCCCTATGGATGGGCACCCCATGGTGATGGAGAGCCCCAGGGATGGGCACCCCCAGGGATGGACACCCCATGGTGATGGAGACCCCCAGGGATGGGCAACCCCAGGGATGGGCACCCCATGGGGGACGGGCACCACTATGGATGGGAACCCCATGGTGATGGAGAGCCCCATGGATGGACACACCCAGGGATGGGCACCCCCATGGTTGGACACTCCAGGGATGGAGACCCCAATGGATGGGCCCCCAGAGGGATGGGAACCCCATGGGTGATGGGCACCAACATGGATGTGCACCCCATGGTGATGGAGACCCCCAGGGAGGGACACCCCCCCAAGGACAGGAATCCCAGAGATGGGCACCCCAGGGATGGGCACCCCAAGGATGTTGGACACTCCCATGGATGGACACCCCAAGGGATGGGCACCCCATGTGTGATGGGCACCAACATGGATGGGCACCCCATGGTGATGGAGACCCCCATGGATGGGCACCCATAGGGATGTGCACCCCATAGTGATGGGCACCACCATGGATGGGTACCCCATGGTGATGAAGACCCCCAGGGATGCACACCCACAGGGATGGGCACCCCATAGTGATGGGCACCCATAGGGATGGGCACCCCAAGGGTGATGGACACCCCCGTGCTTGGCCAACGTAAGGGATGGGCAACCCAAGGGTGATGGAGATCCCCAGGGATGGGCATCCCATGGGTGATGGGCACCACCATGGATGGGAACCCCATGGTGATGGAGACCCCCAGGGATGGGCACCCCCAGGGAAGGGCACCCCATGGGTGATGGGCACCACCATGGATGGGCACCCCAATGTAATGGACACCCCCATGGATGGACACCCCCCAAGGGACAGGAATCCCAGAGATGGGCACCCCAGGGATGGGCACCCCAAGGGATGTGCACCCCATGGGTGATGGGCACCATCCATCCATGGATGGGCACCCCATGGTGATGGAGACCCCCAGGGATGGGCACCCCATGGGTGATGGGCACCACCATGGATGGGCACCCCATGGTGATGGAGACCCCCAGGGATGGGCACCCCATGGGGGATGGGCACCACCATGGATGGGCACCCCATGGTGATGGAGACCCCCAGGGATGGGCACCCCCAGGGCTGGGCACCCCATGGGGGACGGGCACCACCATGGACGGACAACCCGTGGTGGTGGGCACCCAGGGCCTGCCCCCCCCCCCCCCCCCTCGCTCCCTGCCCTGTGCCCCCCTCCCGAGGGTGGGTGCCCACGCGTTGCCTCTGCCAGCGGAGCTGCGGGCGCTGCAGGCGGAGCTGGGTGCCCTGCAGGAGGGGCAGGTGGCCGAGGTCACCCGCCTGCAGGAGGAGGTGGCCGGGCTGCGGGCAGAGCTGCGGCGCCAGCAGGAGCTCTGCGCCCACTCCCAGCCGGAGGCCACCGCGCCGCGCGCCGACGTCCCGCTGAGGGACCAGGAGCAGCAGCAGCAGCTGGCCACCGCCGAGGTGGCCCGGCTCCAAGGTTGGTGGGCACGGCGGGGAGGAGGCCCCGGTGGGCTGGCGGCCGTGGGGTGGTGGGGTGGTGGCCACGGTGGGGTGGTGGTTATGGTGTGGCAGGGTTGGTGGCCGTGGTATGGTGCGACGGTGGTCATGGTGTGGTAGGACGGTGGCCATGGTGTGGTTGGATGGTGGCCACGGTTTGGTGGGACGGTGGCCATGGTGTGTTGGGCTGGAGGTCATGGTGTGGCAGGGTGGTGGGCATGGGGTGGTGGGCAGGGATGATGTTGTGGGGTGGTGGTGAGCGTGGGGGCGTGGGCATGGGGTGGTGGGCATGGAATGATGGGCTGGTGACCATGGGGTGGTAAGATGGTGGGCACGGTGTGGTGGTGGGCATGGACCGATGGCATGATGGGCTTGTTGTTGTGGGTTGGTAGCCATGGGATGGTGGGATGGTGGCCATGGGATGGTGGGATGGTGGCCATGGTGTAGTGGGATGGTGGCCATGGTGTGGTGGGATGGTGGGCATGTGGTGGCCATGGCATTGTGGGGTCGCAGCCATGGGGTGGTGGCCATGGTGTGGTGGGGTGGTGGCCATGGGATGATGAGATGGTGCCGTGGGATGGTGGGATGGTGGGCACAGTGTGGTGGATGAGCATGTGGTGGGGATGGGCACCCCAAGGGACGGACACCGAAGGGTGATGGACACCCCATGGAGGTGGGCACCCCCGTGAACCGACACCCTATGGACGGGCACCCATAGGGATGGGAACCCCCAGGGTGATGGAGATTCCCAGGGATGGGCACCCCAAGGATGGAGAACCCCATGGATGGACACGCCCAGGGATGGGCACCCCCAGGGATGGGCACCCCAGGGATGGAGACCCCCATGGATGGGCACCCATAGGGATGTGCACCCCATGGGTGATGGGCACCACCATGGATGGGTACCCCATGGTGATGAAGACCCCCAGGGATGCGCACCCCCAGGGATGGGCACCCCATAGTGATGGGCACCCATAGGGATGGGCACCCCAAGGGTGATGGACACCCCCGTGCTTGGCCAACGTAAGGGATGGGCACCCCAAGGGTGATGGAGATCCCCAGGGATGGGCATCCCATGGGTGATGGGCACCACCATGGATGGGAACCCCATGGTGATGGACACCCCCATGGATGGACACCCCCCAAGGACAGGAATCCCAGAGATGGGCACCCCAGGGATGGGCACCCCATGGGGGATGGGCACCACCATGGATGGGCACCCCATGGTGATGGAGACCCCCAGGATGGGCACCCCCAGGGCTGGGCACCCCATGGGGGACGGGCACCACCATGGACAGACAACCCGTGGTGGTGGGCACCCAGGGCCTGCCCCCCCCCCCCCCCCCCTCGCTCCCTGCCCTGTGCCCCCCTCCCGAGGGCGGGTGCCCACGCGTTGCCTCTGCCAGCGGAGCTGCGGGCGCTGCAGGCGGAGCTGGGTGCCCTGCAGGAGGGGCAGGTGGCCGAGGTCACCCGCCTGCAGGAGGAGGTGGCCGGGCTGCGGGCAGAGCTGCGGCGCCAGCAGGAGCTCTGCGCCCACTCCCAGCCGGAGGCCACCGCGCCGCGCGCCGACGTCCCGCTGAGGGACCAGGAGCAGCAGCAGCAGCTGGCCACCGCCGAGGTGGCCCGGCTCCAAGGTTGGTGGGCACGGCGGGGAGGAGGCCCCGGTGGGCTGGCGGCCGTGGGGTGGTGGGGTGGTGGCCACGGTGGGGTGGTGGTTACGGTGTGGCAGGGTTGGTGGCCTTGGTGTGGTGGGTTGATGGCCATGGCATGGTGTGGTTGGTGGCCAAGGTATGGTGGGGTGGTGTCCATGGTGTGGTTGGATGGTGGCCACGGTTTGGTGGGACGGTGGCCATGGTGTGTTGGGCTGGAGGTCATGGTGTGGCAGGGCAGGGGGCATGGGGTGGTGGGATTTGAGGTCATGGTGTGGTGGGGTGGTGGCCATGGGGTGGTGGGGTGGTGGCCATGGTTTGGTTGGATGGTGGCCATGGTGTGTTAGTGTGATGGCCATGGCATGGTGGGACGGTGGCCACGGTGTGGTGGGTTGATGGCCATGGCATGGTGGGACGGTGGCCATGGTGTGGTAGGGTGGTGGCCATGGTGTGGTAGGACGGTGGCCATGGTGTGGTGGGGTGGTGGCCACGGGGTGGTGGGTTGGTGGGCATGATGGGGTGAGATGATGGCCATGGTGTGGTGGGGTGGTGGCCATGGTGTGTTAGTGTGATGGCCATGGCATGGTGGGATGGTGGCCATGGTGTGGTGGGTTGATGGCCATGGCATGGTGGGATGGTGGCCATGGTGTGGTAGGGTGGTGGCCATGGTTTGGTGGGCTGGTGGCCATGGTGGGGTGATGGCCATGCCATGGTGGGATGTTGGCCACGGCGTGCTGCATTGGTGGCCATGGCTTGGTGGGGTGGTGAGCACGGTGTTGGGAGGGTGGTGGCCATGGAATGATGGTTTAGTGGCCATGGTGTGGTGGGATGGTGGCCCTGGTAGGGTGGTGGCCCTGGTGGGGTGGGGTTGGTGGCCATGGCGTGGTGGGATGGTGGCTATGGTGGGATGGTGGCCATGGCTTGGTGGGGTGGTGGCCATGGTGGGATGGTGGCCATGGTGTGGTGGGGTTGGTGGCCATGGTGTGGTGGGATGGTGGCCATGGTGGGATGGTGGCCATGGCGTGGTGGGGTGGTGGCCATGGTGGGATGGTGGCCATGGCATGGTGGGGTGGTGGCCATGGAGGGGTGGTGGCCATGGTGGGGTGGTGTTGGTGGCCATGGCGTGGTGGGGTGGTGGCCATGGTTGTGTCGGATGGTGGCCATGGTGTGGTCGGGTGCCTTTGTGGCCCAGGGGGTGGCGGCGCCGTGGGGCTGAGGGGGCGCCGTGGGGCTGAGGGGGCGCCGTGGGGCTGAGCGGGTGCCGCGCAGAGGAGCTGGCCCGGCTGCGGGCGCAGCAGGAGGCGCTGGGCGAGGAGCTCCGGGCGCTGCGTCACCGTCACCACCGCCTCTGGCGTCACCTCCGCGGCCACCGGTACCGCCCCACGGTGCCCCACGGCACCCCCGTGTCCCCACCCCTGTGCCAGCCTGGACACGGCCCACGGCCCCCCTGTCCCTACGACCACGTCCCCCGTGTCCCCCCAGCCACGTTCCCCCTTGTCCCCTTGGCTCTGTCCCCCCTGTCCCGGGTGGCCACGTCCTCCTTGTCCCCCAGCCGTGTCCCCCCTGTCCCCATGTCCCCTGTCACCTCGCCCATGTCCCCCCCCATGTCCCCATCACCATGTCCCCCGTCCATGTCCCTTGTGTCCCCATGTCCCCCCACCATGTCCCCCATGTCCCCCGTCCCCATGTCCCCTGTCCCCCACCCATGTCCCCATCACCATGTCCCCCCAACCATGTCCCCCCTGTCCCCCACCCATGTCCCCATCGCCATGTCCCCATGTCCCCTGTCCCCCAGCCATGTCCCCCATGTCCCCCGTCCATGTTCCTCGTGTCCCCATGTCCCCCCAACCATGTCCCCCCTGTCCCCCCTGTCCCCCATCCCTATGTCCCCTGTCACCCATGTCCCCCTGTCCCCATGTCCCCTGACACCCACCCATGTCCCCCATGTCCCCATCACCATGTCCCCTGTCCATGTCCCTTGTGTCCCCATGTCCCCCCAGCCATGTCCCCCATGTCCCCCCAGCCATGTCCCCCCTGTCCCCCTGTCCCCATGTCCCCTGTCACCCCACCCATGTCCCCCATGTCCCCCGTCCATGTGCCTCGTGTCCCCATGTCCCCCCACCATGTCCCCCATGTCCCCCCAACCATGTCCCCTGTGCCCCCCCTGTGTCCCCCTGTCCCCCTGTCCCCTGTCCCCCACCCATGTCCCCCCCTGTCCCCTGGCCATGTCCCCATCGCCACATCCCCCCGGCCGTGTCCCCCCTGTCCCCATGGCCGTGTCCCCGCACCCATGTCCCCTGTGCCCCCCCTGTCCCCCACATCCCCTGTCCCCCCACCCATGTCCCCCCTGTCCCCAGTGTCCCCCGGCCGTGTCCCCGTGCCACCGGCAGCCCCCCCCCCATCACCGCCACCTCCCGCAGGTGCCCCGAGGGGCCGGGGGACACAGAGCGACCCCCCCCGCCGCCCCCCAACCCCGAGGACCCCCGGGACGCCGGGACCCACATCCCGGAGGGGACCCACGGCGAGGTATTGGGGGGGGGCGGGGGGGGGGGAGGGGGACACACACACGGGGCTCGGGGTGCCACCACGGCGGGGGTGGCCCTGACACCACACCCCCCCCCCCCGGGTCTGTGTCCCCCCCCCCAGGAGAGCAGCGGCGGGATGAAGCCCTTCCTCCTCTTCCTCGCCGCCGCCGCCATCATCTTCCTCTGCCCCCGCCTGAGGGACGGGCCGCTGGGGCTCCCCCCGTGGGCACCCTCCTGCCCCCCCCCGCCCCGAGCACCCTGACACCCCCCCCTCAAAATACCCTGACACCCCCCAAAACACGCTGATCCCCCGCCTCCCCCCCCCGCCCACGACCACCCTGAAACCCCCCCCCCCCAAAGCACCCTGACCCCCCCTCCCCGAGCACCCTGACCCCCCCCAGAGCACCCCGACACCCCCAAAACGCCCTGACACCCCCCCCACGAGCATCCTGACCCCCCCCCGACCACCCCGACACCCCCAAAACGCCTTGACACCCTCCACACGAGCGTCCTGACCCCCCCGCGACCACCCTGACCCCCCCCAGACCACCCTAATATCCCCAGAACACCCTGACACCCCCCCCACGAGCATCCTGACCCCCCCGCGACCACCCTGACACCCCCAAAACGCCCTGACACCCCCCCCACGAGCATCCTGACCCCCCCGCGACCACCCTGACCCCCCCCAGACCACCCTGACACCCCCAAAACACCCTGACACCCCCCCCACGAGCATCCTGACCCCCCTGCGACCACCCTGACACCCCCCCCACGAGCATCCTGACCCCCCCGCGACCACCCTGACACCCCCAAAACGCCCTGACACCCCCCTCACGAGCATCCTGACCCCCCCGCGACCACCCTGACCCCCCCCAGACCACCCTAATATCCCCAGAACACCCTGACACCCCCCCACGAGCATCCTGACCCCCCCCGCGACCACCCCGACACCCCCCCCGCCCCAAGACCCCCAAAAACTCCCTGATATCCCCCCCCCCCCCGCCCCCGACCACCCTGACACCCCCAAAACTCCCTGACACCCCCCCCCCACTCCCCCCCCGGGCATCCTGACCTCCCCCCCCCGCCCCCCCACCCTGACCCCCCCCCCTCCCCGAGCACCCCAAAACCCCCAAAACGCCCTGACCCCCACGCCCCCCCCCCCCGCATCAATAAACCAAGTGCACCCCCACCACCCCCCCCCCCCACCATGTCCGTGTGTGTGTCGTGTGCCCCCCCCCGCCCCCCCCCCGGGGTATTTCGGGTGCCGGGTGCGTGGCTCTGACTCGCCGCGTTATTTTTAGGCGCTGGCGCAGGCGCTTGGGCCATGGCGGGCGGGGGGGGGGGGGGGGTGGGGGGGGTGGGGGGGTGGGGGTGGGTATTGTGTCCGTGTCCCCCCCCCCCCCACGCTGTCACCCTGGGGGGGGCACACACACGCCCCCCCCCCCCCCCCCCCTCCAGGGAACCGCTTCTCGTGGGGAAACTGAGTCACGGAGCGAGGTGTTTTGGGGGGGGGGGGGAATCCAGCCATCCTGTGTCCTCCCCCCCCCCCACAGCGTGTCCCCCCCCCCCCCTCCGCCACTGTCACCCTGGGGTGCACCCCCCCCCCGCCATTGCCCCCCCCCCACCCCAGGGAACGGCTTCTCGTGGGGAAACTGAGTCACGGAGCGAGGTGTTTTGGGGGGGGGGGGGGGGGGAATGCAGCCATCCTGTTCCCCCCCCCTCCCCCCCGGCCCTGTCACCCTGGGGGGGGGACCCAGGTGCCTCCCACCCCCTGGAAGCTTCCAGGGCGGGTGGCCAGAGGTGACGTGGTGACGGTGACGCCGGACACCGGAACCGTGCGGGGGGGGGGGGGAACACGATACACACCCCCCCCCCCCCCCCCAAAAAATAATTACACACACCCCCAAAAAAAATAATTACACACACCCCCCCCCCCCAGCTCCGGAGCACCCAATTATGTCCCCTCCCCCCCCCAGCACCCAGCTGTCCGGGTGACCCCCCCCCCACCAGCGTGGGGGGGGGGGGGGGGGGCGACAGTGATGTTGGGGGGCAGCATGGGGGGGGGGTGGGGGTGGATGGATGCCTGGGTGTGTCGTGTGTCCCCCCCCCCCCCCGCCCCCCAGTATGAATGAGTCCCGTCCCCCCCCCCCCCAATGTGCCACCCCAGTGGGGAAACTGAGGCACGGGCGAGGCGGGGGGAGGGGGGGGGCACACGGCAAGGGGGGGGGAGCGGGTGGGGGTCCCAAGGGTTGGGGGGGGGGGGGATGATGGGGGTGGTGGGGTGTCTGGGTGGGGGGTCCCAGGGGTGGGGGGGGGTCCCCACGGGGAGGGGGGACTTATGGGGGGCGGGGGGGGGGGCGTGTCTTGGGTGGGCTTCCCGTGGGGGGGCCCTGGGAGGGGGGTTTTGGGGGGGGGGGGTCTCCGCTGTGGTCCTTGGGGCGGGGGGGGGGGGGGGTCGTGGTTCTTATGTGAGTTTTTTGGGGGGGGTCCAGGGTGGGTCTCCTGGGGGGGGTCCTGAGGGGGCTTGGGGGGGGGGGGATGGTTTCGGGGTGCGGAATTTTGGGGGGGGGGAGGGTTCGGAGTTCCGGGGGGGCCGGGGTTTGGGGGTTCGGGATTTCTGGGTTCCTGGTGTTTGGGGGTGTCGGGGGTTTGGGGGGTGTCAGTGTCTGGGGGGGGGGGGAGGGGTCCCGGTGCCGGGGTTTGGGGGTTCCCGGTATTTGGGGATTCGGGGGTTCCCCGTATTTGGGGGTTCGGGGTTTCGGGGGGTGCCGGGGGTTTGGGGGTTCCCGGTATTTGGGGGTTCGGGGGTTCCCGGTGTTTGGGGGTTCCCGGTATTTGGGAGTTTGGGGGTTCCCGGTATTTGGGGGTTCGGGGTTTCGGGGGGTGCCGGGGTTCGGGGTTCCCGATGTCGGGGGTTTGGGGGTTCCCGGTATTTGGGGGTTCCCGGTGCCGGGGTTTGGGAATGCCGGTTTTTGGGGGTGCCGGGGTTTGGGGTTCCCGGTGCCGGGGTTTGAGGGTGCCGGGGGTTCGGCGGTCCCGGTATTTTGGGGGTTCGGTGTTTTGGGGGTGACGGGGTTTGGGGCGTTCCCGGTGCCGGGGGTTCGGGGGTGCCGGGACTTTGGGGTTCGGGGGTGCCGGAGTTTGGGGGTTCCCGGTATTTGGGGGTTCGGGGTTTGGTGGTTCCCGGTGCCGGGGGTTTGGGGGTGCCGGGGGTTCGGGGTTCGGGGTGCCGGAGTTTGGGGGTTCCCGGTATTTGGGGATTCGGGGGTTCCCCGTATTTGGGGGTTCGGGGTTTCGGGGGGTGCCGGGGTTCGGGGTTCCCGAGGTGGGAGTTTGGGGGTTCCCGGTATTTGGGGGTTCCCGGTGCCGGGGTTTGGGAATGCCGGTTTTTGGGGGTGCCGGAGTTTGGGGATTCCCGGTATTTGGGGATTCGGGGTTTGGGGGTTCCCGGTGTTTGGGGGTTCGGGATTGCCGGAGTTTGGGGTTCCCGCTATTTGGGAGTTCGGGGTTTGGTGGTTCCCGGTGCCGGGGGTTTGGGGGTGCCGGGACTTTGGGGTTCGGGGGTGCCGGAGTTTGGGGGTTCCCGGTATTTGGGGGTTCGGGGTTTGGGGGTTCCCGGTGTTTGGGGGGGAGTTTGGGGGGTTCCCGCTATTTGGGAGTTCGGGGTTTTGCGGGGGGGGGGGGGGGGGTTCCCGGTACCGGGGGTTCGGGGGTGCCGCTGTTGTTTGGGGGTCCCCGGGGCCGGAGTGAGTGAATTTTGGGGGTTGCCGGGGCCGGGGGTGCCGCCGCGGGGGGCGGTGTCGGTGCTGCGGGGCTATAAATAGCGGCTGCTGTCAGCCCCCCCCCCCCTCCCCCCCCCCCCCCCCCCCCGTCCCCCGCCCCCCTCTCCCCCCACCCCCCCACCCCCCACCCCCCCCCCCCACCCCCCGGGCCGGCCCCATCCCGTTACGGCGGGGCGGGACGGGCCGGGGCAGCGCTTAAAGCCGCCGCCGCCCCCGGGGGCCGCCACTCGCCGCCCCCCGCACCGGGAACCCACCGCTTCGGGACGCCCCCCCCCTTCCCCCAACCCCCCCCTCCCCAAAACCCAGCGCGCCCCGCCCCCGGGAACACACCTCGGGAATCATCGACACCGGGAACCGCTCCGGGATCCCGCACCGTCCCCGGGAACCGGGAAACCACCTCGGGAATCGGGAACCGACCGGGAAACCGCCTCGGGAATCGGGAACCGACCGGGAACCGATCGGGATCGCCACCGGGAACCGCTGCTCCACTCCGGGAACTCACCGGGAACCGCTCCCGGAGACACCCCCCCCACCCCGCACCGGGAACCGGGAATATCGTCCCCGACCCACCGGGAATCGGGAACCGACTTCGGGAACCGACCCCGGCACCTCAGCGGGAACTGGGAATCGACCTCTGGAACTGGGAACCGACCCCGGCAACCGGCTCCGCCACCGGGAACTTGCGCCGGGACTGAGCCAGGACCCCGGGACTGACATTGGGAACCGGGATCCACCCGGGACACCCAGCCCGGGACACCGGGACTGACTCCGGGACACCCAGCCCGGGACCCCGGCACCCACCCAGGACCCCTTTGGGACACCGGGACTGACCCAGGACCCCCCCACCCCGGGCACCGGGACTAACCCGGGACACCCACCCGGCCACCAGGACCCCGGCACCCACCCGGGACCCCCCCATTGGGGACCCCAGGATCCATCCGGGGACCCCCGTTGAGGACCCCCAGCACCCACCCGGGACCCCAGGACCCTCATCGAGGACCTCGGCACCCGCCCCAGACCTCCATCGAGGACCTCGGCACCCACCGAGGACCCCAGGACCCACCCAGGACCCTCGTTGAGGACTGTAGGACCCCCCCCGGGACCCCAGGACCCTCACTGAGGACCTCAGCACCCACCCGGGACCTCCTTTGAAGACCCTAGGACCCCTCCAGGACCCTCGTTGAGGACTGTAGGACCCCCCAGGACCTCAGGACCCTCATCGAGGACCTCAGCACCCACCCGGGACCTCCGTTGAGGACCCTAGGATCCACCTGGGACCTCCTTTGAAGACCCTAGGACCCCCCCAGGACCCTCATTGAGGACTGTAGGACCCCCCCGGGACCCCAGAACCCTCATCGAGGACCTCAGCACCCACCCAGGACCCTCGTTGAGGACTGTAGGACCCCCCCCGGGACCCCAGAACCCTCATCGAGGACCTCAGCACCCACCCAGGACCCTCGTTGAGGACTGTAGGACCCCCCCGGGACCCCAGAACCCTCATCGAGGACCTCAGCACCCACCCAGGACCCTCGTTGAGGACTGTAGGACCCCCCCCCCAGGAACCCAGGACCCTCACTGAGGACCTCAGCACCCACCCGGGACCTCCTTTGAAGACCCTAGGACCCCCCCCGGGACCTCCGCTGGTGACCTCGGCACCAACCAAGGCCCTCCACCCAAGGAGAGCGAGCTCCAGCCTGGTCTACAGCCCCCCCTAGCAGGCACCCCCCCACCACCCACCCCCCCCCCAGCACCCACCATGAACTCCAACTACGAGCCGCAGGCGGGCGAGGAAGGCGAGGAGCTGCCGGCCACCGAGAAGGACCTGGCGGAGGACGCGCCCTGGAAGAAGATCCAGCAGAACACCTTCACCCGCTGGTGCAACGAGCACCTCAAGTGCGTGCAGAAGCGCATCGGGGACCTGCAGCGGGACCTGAGCGACGGGCTGCGCCTCATCGCGCTGCTGGAGGTGCTCAGCCAGAAGAAGATGGGCCGCAAGTACCACCCGCGCCCCAACTTCCGCCAGATGAAGCTGGAGAACGTCTCGGTGGCCCTGGAGTTCCTGGAGCGGGAGCACATCAAGCTGGTCTCCATCGGTGAGCGGCCAGTGTGCCGGGGGGGGGGGGCAGGGGCGAGTGTGCAAGGGGGGGGCAGGGGTGAGTGTGCAAGGGGAGGTGGGGGTGAGGGGCGAGTGTGCAAGGGGGGGGCCAGGGGCAAGTGTGCAAGGGGGGGCAGGGGCGAGTGTGCGAGGGGGGGCCAGGGGTGAGTGTGCAAGGGGAGGGGGAGGGATGAGTGTGCAAGGGGGGGGCCCAGGGGCGAGTGTGCAAGGGGAGGGGTGGGCGAGGGGCGAGTGTGCGGGGGGTGGGCAAGGGGCGAGTGTGTGAGGGGAGGGGGTGAGTGTGCAAGGGGGGCGAGGGGTGAGTGTGCAAGGGGAAGGGGGGCGAGGGGTGAGTGTGCAAGGGGAAGGGGGGGCGAGGGGCAAGTGTGTGGGGGTGGGCGAGGGGCAAGTGTGCAGGGGGGGCCTAGGGGCGAGTGTGCGGGGGGTGGGCGAGGGGAGAGTGTGTGAGGGGAGGGGGTGAGTGTGCAAGGGGGGACGAGGGGTGAGTGTGCAAGGGGAGGGGGGACGAGGGGCAAGTGTGCGGGGGGTGGGCGAGGGGCGAGTGTGCCAGGGGAGGGGGGGTGAGGGGCGAGTGTGTGAGGGGAGGGGGTGAGTGTGCGCGGGGGGGCCAGGGGCAAGTGTGCAAGGGGAGGGGCAGGGGTGAGTGTGCAAGGGGAGGGGGGGTGAGGGGCGAGTGTGTGAGGGGAGGGGGTGGCCAGGGGTGAGTGTGCAAGGGGAGGGGGGAGGGATGAGTGTGCAAGGGGGGGGCCAGGGGCGAGTGTGCAAGGGGAGGGGTGGGCGAGGGGCGAGTGTGCAGGGGGGGGGGTGAGGGGCGAGTGTGTGAGGGGAGGGGGTGAGTGTGCGCGGGGGGGCCAGGGGCAAGTGTGCGGGGGGTGGGCGAGGGGTGAGTGTGTGAGGGGAGGGGGTGAGTGTGCAAGGGGGGCGAGGGGTGAGTGTGCAAGGGGAGGGGGGGTGAGGGGCGAGTGTGCAAGGGGGGGGCCAGGGGCGAGTGTGTGAGGGGAGGGGGTGAGTGTGCGCGGGGGGGCCAGGGGCAAGTGTGCAAGGGGGGGGGCAGGGGTGAGTGTGCAAGGGGAGGTGGGGGTGAGGGGCGAGTGTGTGAGGGGAGGGGGTGGCCAGGGGTGAGTGTGCAAGGGGAGGGGGAGGGGTGAGTGTGCGAGGGGGGGCCAGGGGCGAGTGTGCAAGGGGAAGGGGGGGGCCAGGGGCGAGTGTGCGGGGGGGGGCCAGGGGTGAGTGTGTGAGGGGAGGGGGGGCAGGGGTGAGTGTGTGAGGGGAGGGGGGGCGAGGGGTGAGTGTACAAGGGGGGGCGAAGGACGAGTGTGCGAGGGGAAGGGGGAGGTGAGGGGCGAGTGTACAAGGGGGGGGCGAGGGACGAGTGTGCGAGGGGAGGGGGGGCCAGGGGCAAGTGTGCAGGGGGTGGGTGAGGGGCGAGTGTGCGAGGGGAGGGGGGGGCAGGGGTGAGTGTGCAAGGGGGGGGGCGAGGGGCAAGTGTGCAAGGGGAGGGGAGGCGAGGGGTGAGTGTGCGAGGAGGGGGTGGGGGTAAGGGACGAGTGTGCGAGGGGAGGGGGGCCAGGGGTGAGTGGGAATGGGGTGAGTGTGTAAGGAAGGGGGTGGGAGTGAGGGACGCGTGTGCAAGGAGGGGGTGGGGGTAAGGGATAAGCGTGCAAGGGGAGGGGTGAGTGTGCAAGGAGGGGTGGGGGTAAGGGATGAGCGTGCAAGGGCGGGGGGCGGTGGGAGAGTGGGATGGGGCGAGCGTGCAAAGGGGGGGTGGGAGTGAGGGACGAGCGTGCAAGGGCAGAGGCGTCGGGTAAGTGAGGAGGGGGCGAGCGTGCGAGGGGGGGACGAGTGTGCAAGGAGTGAGGGACGAGTGTGCAAGGGGGGGGCGGAGGGGTGAGGGACGCGTGTGCAAGGGTAGGGGGTGACGGAAGAGTGGGAGGGGGCGAGCGTGCGAGGGGGGGGCGAGCGTGCAAGGGAGGGGGGGGGGTTTGGGAGCGAAAGACGAGCGTGCGAGGGGGGGGCGAGGGGGAACCGTGACCGAGTGTGCAAGGCCCGGGATGGGGGGGGTGTGTGTGTCACGCGCGCAGTCGTGCGAGGCCCCGTCCTCGTGCGAGGGGTCGTGCAAAGGGCGGGGGGGGGTGGGGGTGTCGGTCTTGGGGTGTCCCCAGGGTGGTGCCAGGGACCCTCACTCGTGTCCTGGGGGTCTCGGGGTGTCCCCAGGGTTTCCCCAGGGTGGCAGGGACCCCTGCGTGTGCCGGGATCTTGGGGACCCCCCCCCCCCCCACTCGTGTCCTGGGGGTCTCAGGGTGTCCCCAGGGTGTCCCCAGGGTGCCGGGGACCCCTGTGTCTGCTCGGGGTGACAGGGACCCTGTGGGTTTTGGGGACCCCCACCCACACTCTGGGGGTCTTGGGGTGTCCCCAGGGTGCCGGGGACCCCTGTGGGTGCCGGGGTTTTGGGGACCCCCCCCCCGACTCGTGTCCTGGGGGTCTCGGGGTGTCCCCAGGGTGTCCCTAGGGTGCCGGGGACCCCTGTGTGTGCTCAGGGTGACAGGGACCTTGTGGGTGCCGGGGTCTTGGGGACCCCCCCACTCGTGTCTTGGGGGTCTCGGGGTGTCCCCATCCCAATGCCGGGGTCTTGGGGACCCTCACTCGTGTCCTGGGGGTCTCGGGGTGTCCCCAGGGTGTCCCCAGGGTGTCCCCAGGGTGGCAGGGACCCCTGCGTGTGCTGGGATCTTGGGGACCACCCCCCCCCACTCGTGTCCTGGGGGTCTCGGGGTGTCCCCAGGGTGTCCCCAGGGTGGCAGGGACCCCTGTGTGTGCTGGGATCTTGGGGACCACCCCCCCCCACTCGTGTCCTGGGGGTCTTGGGGACCCCCCACTCGTGTCCTGGGGGTCTTGGGGACCCTCACTCGTGTCCTGGGGGTCTCGGGGTGTCCCCGGGGTGTCCCCAGGGTGCCGGGGACCCCTGTGTGTGCTCAGGGTGACAGGGACCCTGTGGGTTTTGGGGACCCCCACCCACACTCTGGGGGTCTTGGGGTGTCCCCAGGGTGCCGGGGACCCCTGTGGGTGCCGGGGTTTTGGGGACCCCCCCCGACTCGTGTCCTGGGGGTCTCGGGGTGTCCCCATCCCAATGCCGGGGTTTTGGGGACCCCCACTCGTGTCCTGGGTGTCCCCTGGGTGTCCCCAGGGTGTCCCCAGGGTGCCGGGGACCCCTGTGTGTGCTCAGGGTGACAGGGACCCTGTGGGTGCCGGGGTCTTGGGGACCCCCCCACTCGTGTCTTGGGGGTCTCGGGGTGTCCCCATCCCAATGCCGGGGTTTTGGGGACCCTCACTCGTGTCCTGGGGGTCTCGGGGTGTCCCCAGGGTGTCCCCAGGGTGTCCCCAGGGTGGCCGGGACCCCTGCGTGTGCCGGGATCTTGGGGACCCCCCCCCCAACTCGTGTCCTGGGGGTCTTGGGGACCCCCCAACTTGTGTCCTGGGGGTCTTGGAGACCCCCCACTCGTGTCCTGGGGGTCTCGGGGTGTCCCCGGGGTGTCCCCAGGGTGCCGGGGACCCCTGCGTGTGCCGGGGTTTTGGGGGGGGACCCCACCCCGGGTGGGTGCCACCGCGTCCCCGTCCCAACGTCGGGGTGTCCCCTTCTTTGTCCCCCCCCCGCAGACAGCAAGGCCATCGTGGACGGGAACCTGAAGCTGATCCTGGGGCTGATCTGGACGCTGATCCTGCACTACTCCATCTCCATGCCCATGTGGGAGGAGGAGGAGGAGGAGGAAGGCCGGCGGCAGACCCCCAAGCAGCGCCTGCTGGGCTGGATCCAGAACAAGGTGCCCCAGTTGCCCATCACCAACTTCCACCGGGACTGGCAGGACGGGAAGGCGCTGGGGGCCCTGGTGGACAACTGCGCCCCCGGTACGGGGAGAATGGGGGGGGGGGACACGCGGGGGGGGAGGGGGGGGGCAACGGGAGCCCTGGGCATGGGGATGTGGGGGGCAACGGGAGCCCTGGGTGGGGGACGTGGGGATATAGGGGGCAACGGGACCCCTGGGAATGGGGACACGGGGGGCAACGGGAACTCTGGGGGGGAGACATGGGGGGCAATGGGAGCCCTGGGTGGGGGATGTGGGGATATAGGGGGCAACGGGACCCATGGGTGGGGGACGTGGGGACATGGGGGGCAATGGCATCTCTGGGGGGGGGGCATGGGGACGTGGGGGGCAACGGGACCCCTGGGCATGGGGATGTGGGGGCAACAGGAGCCCTGGGTGGGGGACGTGGGGACATGGGGGGCAATGGGACCCCTGGGAATGGGACACGGGGGGCAACGGGAACTCTGGGGGGGGGACATGGGGGGCAACGGGACCCCTGGGTGGGGGACATGGGGGCAAAGGGACCCCTGGGCATGGGGATGTGGGGGGCAACGGGACCCCTGGGCACAGGGATGTAGGGGGCAACGGGACCCCTGAGTGGGGGACGTGGGGATATAGGGGGCAATGGGACCCCTGGGCATGGGGATGTGGGGGGCAACGGGAGCCCTGGGTGGGGGACGTGGGGACATGGGGGGCAACGGGAGCCCTGGGCACGGGGATGTGGGGGGCAACGGGAGCCCTGGGTGGGGGACGTGGGGATATAGGGGGCAATGGGACCTCTGGGGGGGGGACATGGGGGGCAACGGGACCCCTGGGTGGGGGGCATAGGGACATGGGGGGCAACGGGACCCATGGGAATGGGGATGTGGGGACATGGGGGGCAATGGGACCCATGGGTGGGGGACGTGGGGACATGGGGGGCAATGGCATCTCTGGGGGGGGGCATGGGGACGTGGGGGGCAATGGGACCCCCTGGGCATGGGGACATGGGGGGCAATGGGAACTCTGGGGGGGGACATGGGGGGCAACGGGACCCCTGGGCATGGGGACGTGGGGGGCAACGGGAGCCCTGGGTGGGGGACGTGGGGACATGGGGGGCAACGGGAGCCCTGGGCACGGGGATGTGGGGGGCAACGGGAGCCCTGGGTGGGGACGTGGGGATATAGGGGGCAATGGGACCCCTGGGAATGGGGACACGGGGGGCAATGGGACCCCTGGGAATGGGGACACGGGGGCAACGGGAACTCTGGGGGGGGGACATGGGGGGCAATGGGACCCCTGGGTGGGGGATGTGGGGATATAGGGGGCAATGGGACCTCTGGGGGGGGACATGGGGGGCAACGGGACCCCTGGGTGGGGGGCATAGGGACATGGGGGGCAACGGGACCCATGGGAATGGGGATGTGGGGACATGGGGGGCAATGGGACCCATGGGTGGGGGACGTGGGGACATGGGGGGCAATGGCATCTCTGGGGGGGGGGCATGGGGACGTGGGGGGCAATGGGACCCCTGGGCATGGGGACGTGGGGACATGGGGGGCAACGGGACCTCTGGGGGGGGGACATGGGGGGCAAGGGCACCCCTGGGTGGGGGACGTGGGGACATGGGGGGCAATGGGACCCATGGGAATGGGGACATGGGGGCAACGGGACCCCTGGGTGGGGGGGACACGGGGACATGGGGGGCAGTGGCACCCTTGGGTGGGGGCAAGGGGACACGGGATGCTGGGG